>NC_041220.1:93678598-93697959 GCF_002837175.3 Physeter macrocephalus | reverse complement strand
GCCTCTCACTGTTGTGGCCTCTCCCGTTGCGGAGCACAGGCTCCGGACACGCAGGCCCAGCGGCCATGGCTCTCGGGCCCAGCCGCTCCGCGGCACGCGGGATCCTCCCGGACCGGGGCACGAACCCGCGTCCCCTGCATCGGCAGGCGGACTCCCAACCACTCCGCCACCAGGGAAGCCCTGGAGACTTAAAGAATTTGATCAGTCTGCACAGGCCCACACTAGTCATCAGTGGAGCTGGAATTTGAACTTGGGCAGTGTCACCCCAGAGCCCGCGCTCTGGTCCACTGCTCAGATCATACCTATATCCTCCCCAAATCTATGCTTACCACCCCTTAGTGCAGACAGGAAACAAAAGCCACCCAGTCGAGACAGGGCCCATCAGATTTCACAGACATTCCATGTGGACACCAACCTCCTCTCCAGTCCGACCAAAGAGCCGATATTCTCAGGCTCCTGGGTCTGTCCATGGCACGCTGGGCGTGCAGCAGCCTGTTAGAGCAGCCTGGTGGAGAGAAGCAACAGAATTGCCGGGGGTGGGAGGGGCGGGGGCGGTAGGGGGGCAGAGGGTGAGCACAAAGGAAATTACATGTGTTTCTCCCTCCCTGCTGTGCCGAGCTCCAGATTTGCTTCCTCTCCATCTCAGAAACTCAGCAGGATCTGGGGAGCCATGTGGGGACAGGAGGACCAGTTCTTCCTTGGTTACGACAAACCCTCGAGAAGAGCCTTCTTATTTTGCCACTCAGCGTAAGTTTCCACTGGGGAAAGACCACTCTGCGTTCTCGTGCTTCCTGAATTCTTATCAGCCAAGAACACAGTCACACTCCTCGCTGTCTGAGAAACCTCTGCTGTGGAACAACCAAGATTCTTTTATTCTTTAATTCATTCATCTATTCAACGAATGTTTACTGAGTACTACTCTGTCCCAGGCACCATGTGACTGGGATAAATGATTAATAACACACAATGGCTAACTTCAAAGGGGTCAGCATCGATTAGGGAATACAAAACTCTGGTCCCTTCCTTTAAAAATGTATATTAAGACATGCTACAGAGTGCAACTGTCTCCGTGGGGACGGGAGGAGGGGGAGGAAGGAGGTAAGAGGACAAGCAACTCCAGTGTGACAGTCCCTGTCCTAGAAGCTTTATGCACATCTAATTTAATTCTTTCCCCAGTTCTGAGAGACAAGTACCCTAAGCCCCATTTCATAGCCAACCGAGGTAAAGAGAGGTTCAAGAACACCTTTTCCCAAGACAGTGAAGGCTTCACAGCTCCTGTCTGGGAGATCCTGAGGGGCTGAAATCCAGCTGGACTAGGGAGCTCTAGGGGGCTTGTCTTGAAGTTGCATTTGCAAAGCGAGTGCGTTATGCTGACTTAGGGACACCGCACATCTCAGTGTCTCCAGGTCCGTCCTGCTTTATGCCAGGGTCCCTGAGTGATTATTCATGACTGAACTCCTCTTTTCACTTGTAAGTGTTCCATGCTGATGATAAATTACACGGGCATCCTATTTTTTTTTAACATCTTTATTGGAGTATAATTGCTTTACAATGGTGTGTTAGTTGCTGCTGTATAACAAAGTGAATCAGCTATACGTGTACATATATCCCCATATCTCCTCCCTCTTGTGTCTCCCTCCCACCGCTCTAGGTGGACACAAAATACCGAGCTGATCTCCCTGTGCTATGCTGGGGATCCTATTTTTACTTCAACTTTACTCATTTGAATTGGCTTGGAGAAGACTGGAGGACATTGCTGGGATTAAATCTTCTATTTCCCAAGCCAGCCCTTTGGAGCACCCAGAGCCAAAAGGCTCATGTCCAACCCTAGTAGGAGTCTTCCCCAAATCATGAGACTCCAAATCCAGTGTTTTTTCCCCTACAGTACTCTTGCTTCCTATGAGAATCATAGCTAGAGATGGACACAGAACTTAACTTCCAAACCACATTACTCTATTGGCCTAAACTAGTTTTTCCCTTCATATTTCAAGTCATAAGGCAGATAGAGAGCTGAATGGCACAGGACTGGTTTAACGAAGATCATTTCTGAATTAGCTGCCCATTATAAGAAAATCAGAATAAGATCAATTAACAGACCAGTCAGAAACTCAAGGAGCCAACATGCAGACATGGACCAAGCACAGCATCACTCATCCTGCAAAAAGTCAATACGATGTCTAATTTGTCAACCACATATGGAACGATATGCACAAAAGAAACAAAGACAACATCATGATGCTTGCCACCATCAGCTCTCTCTGTGCTGGGCTGTTCCATTACGTAACTCCCAAAGCACCAAGCAAGGCACTAAATTACGTACAGGTAGTGACTGGATATAGGCTGCCAGCCGGCTTTTAGCAACATCCCCCATATGGCTAGGAACACTTGTGCCAGTTAATTAGCACTGGCATTAATCGAGAGAAGGAACATTGACCAGGACATGGAGGTTATCCTTAGACTATTTAAATGTGTCATGTGATCATTCGTTCCATCTGTTATCAACATACCTCACACTTAATCCAGTAAATAAACTCCCTACCATTTTAAGCAAATGATTCCATTTTGCCAGGCCTCTTTCGGCTTTGCAAATCTCGGGGTGTTTTTCTCCCTAGAATCTATAGTGTGAAGTGTCACAGTGTCCTGATGTGAATTCAAGGACAAGAGCTACCCCTCCCCTCATCCATGAAATCCTGGGGAAGTGTCCATAAGAGGTGGGGGAATAAAATCAACCACTCAAATGCATATTTTTCAATTTGCAGCTACCCAACAAATCTGCCTTATTTTCTTTCCATGCTCACAACTCTGCTGAAAGCACATAGAAAATAAAGCCCCATTATTCAAATGAATTTCACTGTGCACTAAAAATGTGACTACGTTTGGGGGAAACCCATTTTAAAAGTGATCTCCTCTGAAATGGATGATGCCTAGCAAGGTATAAAACACTTGGGTACTTAGAAAAGCAGATAGGAAATAGTCCAACCTGAAAACACTTCATTGGCAAATTGACTCATTATAGGTATTGACCCAAAGTAGATTTCCAGTCCACGTCCTAGAAAGGTATAGAGACCATGCATTTTTAGAAACACTGGTAAACATCTTCCCTGAGAAACTTATCTTCAAGAGTCTCTTTTCTTACTCTAAAAAAGGGTATATATACCATATATCATTAATCTTTAGCATTTCTTTATCTAACCTCTTCCATAGACTTCTTTCCTCGTCAACACTACCTCCAAAGCCAATTCTCATTAAATTGATGAAAATGTACATCATTTGCCCAATGCACGAGATGGCCTTTAGGAAGAGGCCAAAACCCCCTCAAAGTTATAAAAGGTCTCGAGTATTGGTCAGACGAAAGTAAAAATAATACCTGATCATGATGGAACGTCTCTCAGTGCTGAGACATCTTAGAATAATGAATAGAAAGCACTGAACCTGACTGAGGAAGATCAGGGTTCAAATCCTGCTGCCTCCAGAATGGTGACCTCGGGGAAATTACTTGATCGCTCCTGGCTAAAAATGACAATAAAATCCCTATTCTCTCCAAATAACAGAGTTAGCATGAGATCCAGCGTAATAATGGACATTGTCATTGCCACCTTACTCACTGTGGACTTGGCATAGAGTGGTAGTCAAGGTTAGTTCCCTTCTCTAGTAGTTCATATAAAAGGTATTACCTAATCTGCAATGTCGTCTTAAAAAAAGTACAACTTACTCTTTCAGGTAGCTCAGTGTGATGAAGCAGACATTACTGGTCTAATTTTACCCCAAGCACAGGGAAAATCCAAAAGTCATCTCAGGATCCAATTAATCAGAGAGAGATAATTAAATTTTACACATTGGACTAAGTTTTAACTAGGACACTAGAGCTACCTTGAGGATTACATAGTGTTTACTGCTCTGGGGAAAATGAAATTCATACAATTATACAATTGTTCAGCTCAACCAATACTTATTGATGATCTGCTTCACGCCAGATCCTACACACTCTGAACACAGATAGGAATTCGACTCTTTCCCTGACCTGGAAAACCATATGGTCTAGGAGGCAAAGATAAACACAGAGATATGTTGTGATATATGATATAAAAATTATGAGACAGAGGTACACAGAGAATCAGGGGATGGCTTCCTGTAAGGGATGTCATGTCTGAGTCAAGATGAATAAGAGTTAGATGAGTGACTAGTCACAGGAAGGGATGCCAGCCAGAGGGAAGAGTACAGACAAGACCCTACATGGAACCCTTACAGGGAGCTAGATGCCGTGCTTTTTTACTGGAAAATCGACATGAAAGAGCAAGGTCTGGAACATGAGGCTAGGGAGTAGGACAAACAGATAACCTAAGAAGAGGAGAAATGGTGCCGTGCACTATCCAAGGATTCTTTACTTTACCATCAAACATCACACAGTTTTTCTTAAAACGAAGATCAAAACAGACAAGCAAAATGCATTCCTGTTTGTAAAACACAGTCTTACAATAGATTCCAAAGAAACCATCTATTTACCCAAATAAGGAACAGTGGGATACATACAAAGATGGAGACAATAGTCTCCAGGATGCTGCAAAGCTGACTCCCTTGACTGAAACTCACAAAAACAAAGACCCCAAACTACCTGGGAATTTAGAAGGAAAAACCTGGAGCTTAGCAATCCTGCTCTAACCTCCTCCATTTATTGACTAGAATAATTTGCAGTCTCTCAATCTAGAACCCATTCATGAAAAATATATCCTCTCCCTCTTGCCCTACCAGAAGAGTCATTGCCTTCATCTCCAATACAACACTCCAGAAGTCTAACATTCCTATCCATTCATCAGTGATACGTGTAAATATTTGAACAGTTATTAACAAAAGCTCAGGCTGAAAGGTAGTTGTTCATCTGGAAAGTGTCTGTAGAGTGAATAATTCTGTTTATAATTCATGGCCATTTCCTTCCACTTCCCCATCACAATTTACCATGTGGGACACACTGGCCCATGGTCGTTCTGTGTGTTCTGTTACTTGTTTTAACCAAGGCTCTTGTACAAACTAAAGTCTGCCATACAACTTTAAACATTATGTTGCATATCATCCTTCTCAGAATCTACCATAAGAACCCACACCCCGCACATTCCCAGGCTCACAAGAATCCACCTGCCAATTCAGGGGACACAGGTTCAAGCCCTGGTCCAGGAAGATCCCATATGCCATGGAGCAACTAAGCCCATGCACCACAGCTACTGAGCCTGCGTGCCACAACTACTGAAGCCTCGCGCCTAGAGCCCGTGCTCCGCCAGTAAGAGAAGCCACTACAAGGAGAAGCCCGTGCACCGCAATGAAGACCCAATGCAACCAAAAATAAATAAATAAATAAAATTTAAAGTAAATAAAATAAATAAAAATATATGACCATAGGAACATATCCCTGACCCCTCTTGGGGCCTTGGAAGGGGTCTATAGAATGAGAAACCCTGAAGCCTAAACTTGATTTGTTTCATGGTAAGTCCCCTCTCTGCTGAAGACTTCCCACTTTGGCCTGTCTCTTGGTGCCCCAGCATGCCTGTTTGTTCTCTTTATAAGGTCACACCTCTATAAGGAACCCCTTCATTAACGTCTCTTCATGTACACAATCTGTGTTGATTCTGAGTCCTGCAAAAATCCTTGCCCATTCTAACGTATTAAGTGAAGATGTGATAGACAACCTTGCTTTCTTCCCCTTCTGAGAGACGTCAAAGTTTCCTGAAACTTAGTCTACATTTTGAGCCTTTCTTTCCAAAAGCAGTCATAAAAAAATAAAATTAGGCAGGACTAGAAGAAATACTTTACTCTCTTATGAGCTTTTCCAAGCAGGCCACAAGCTAAATGCATTGGGTCTATCCTCACTAAATGCATAAAAGAAATATGATGGCACCTTTCTAAAGATATGTTTGGTCAACTACGACTTTTAGCAGCTGTAATTACAGTGCAGCTATCCAGCATTTTTCTTGCTGCCCCTTTTGCATAAACATCTGAGTAAACACCCAAAACAAAGCATTATTATGTTACAGAAACAGAGAGAAGAACTTTATTATGGAACCATGTTGGTTTGGCTCTAACCATACAGAGTACACAATTCTGCAGGTATTTGATGCAGATGTTTGAATTGATTAGCCCCTTGCTTTTACTATAATATCCAGGGTCTGCATCATTAGATTATAGAGCAAAATCCCCAGTGAAGTGGTGAGAGCTTCAGTTCCCTGAACATCCAAAGCCCACTCAGATTAAGCCTGCAATAGTGTTCTGCAAGCCTGTTGTTTCTTTTTAATTTTCAGAATCATGGCATTCCTAATGTCCACAGACGGAATACTCAGTAGTAACAGAAATGGTGACCATTTTACAACTGGTTCAAACAACCTCACCTTCCAAAGTTAGAAACTCTAAGAGCTAAATACCAAGAAGAAAATACAAGGCTACATTGCCACACGTGGAAATATACAATGGTATTCCAGTCACCTCCTATGATAAAAGCGCTTCAAATGAGAACAACACATTCATTGTTAGGAAGATGTTTCATAAGACTACACTGTCCAGTAAGAGATATTCAGTTAATTTCCTTTGAAACATGGCTTTTTCCCTCCATATCATCACTTATCCACCTAACTCCCTACAGACAGTCTTTGGTTTTGTTTTTTTGTTTTGTTTTGTTTTTTTGCGGTACGCGGACCTCTCACTGTTGTGGCCTCTCCCGTCGCGGAGCACAGGCTCCGGACGCGCAGGCTCCGCGGCCATGGCTCACGGGCCCAGCCGCTCCGCGGCATGTGGGATCTTCCCGGACCGGGGCACGAACCCGTGTCCCCTGAATCGGCAGGCGGACTCTCAACCACTGCGCCACCAGGGAAGCCCTGGTTTTGTTTTTTAACTCTTCGTAGCAACTTCACAACTCAGAGTTTAAATTGTTTATGGATGCTGGCTACCTTGCGCCACCAAGTTGAAATTTACATTATCAAATTTTTACTACATTAGTGTTTCTAGGATGGAAAAGAAAGGAATAAGAAGATGAGATCTTCATAGCAAGTTCACCATCCTAAATGTGGCACAGAAAATAAGCAGGCTTATTTTTTTCACTCTGGCAGTTTAGTAATGCTAACTGTGGGAATATCCAGGTTTTATATTGCATATTTACTAATTAGTAAATTACACATTTATTAATATGTTAGTAAACAAGTACATATTTGTTTTAAGCAGTGGTCATTTTAAACGCTTTTTTGACAATTTTGTACTATTTGTAATTTAAATGTAATATATGTTCTTTTATATTTAAAAGAACTCTAGAGAATTTTTTCATACTGTTTACAACCTAAGATCTTCTAGAAAGAGCTCACATTTAAATGTTTAATTTGAACAAGTTTAAATAAAAGTTTGAAATATTCTCAATAATTATATAACAATAATTTTGGCATAATTCTAGTAGATGCCAACTAGAAATATAAATGTTGATTAACAAACCAAATTAAGATGGAGAATAAGAATATAAATAGAAAACATATATGTATTTATCTCTACCAAGTTGTAAAGAAATAGATTGTTTCATATTAAGAGGCAATACTCTGCTCTTTTTTATTTGTAATAATTATAACGTTTTAGAAATCTGAGTCTGTTTCTCTATTTCCTAACTCCTAAAGGCTGTGCTAAGAGAAGATATTTACAATAATGGAAGATCTAAGAAAATTATCTGATACTTAACACCACAGCCCAATATTATATTCACAACCAGGAAATAGCTGCACATAAATTCTCAGTTTTGCTGTTGTCTTGCTCTTTGCACCAAGCGTCCCCAGATATCAGTATTTGCTAAAAGAGATATCAGAGTGTAGCTAATAAGAAAAGGCAGAGGTAAAAAGGCAGGAACATTCCATTTTTCTTGAAACTGTACCTTTCTTTTGAGGAAAAGTTATACTTCAGTTGGGGAGATAACCAAAATATTGATCTACATTCAATTTAAGTTCAAATCAAGGTCCAAGTATTAAATACCAGCATGGTTATTTGCAGCATTCCCTCAAAATGGGAAAAAAAAATCCATGACAGTGATTTTCTTTTATTGATGCTTTTAAAATGTATTCAAAACACCCCATGCTTGTGTTACTATTAATAAATGTTAATTCTTTACCCTAGAAAACCTCTGGAAATACACACAGCATCTGCCCAGAATATAAAACAACATTGATTTATGCCTTGAACGTAGGGTTACAATGAATAACAAACAAATTCATTATGATGGCATAAAAATATCAAAATAAATTAATCCCTAGTATCTATATCACATTGTAGGTTATCAGTTATTAATATCATTATTCATGACAGGCTTAAATACTGACGTAAAGGAGTAATTTTCTTTATTACTATGCATTCCTCTAAAATCGGTTAGTTGGACAAGGACAGAAATCTAGGTAACTTAGAGTGAATATTAAAAAAACAGCTGTGTTAGATGTGGCTGAAAAGAAATCTGCATTGGTGCCTGAAAAGAAATCTGCATGTGTCTGAAATGAAATCTGCATGCAGGATTAAAGAAAAGCCCTGGGATGTACCTCGGTCATTTATTAATATTTTTACTGAGTAATAAGAATAACTGCTGATATGTACTGAGCACTTACTATGCACTAGTCTTTGGGGTAAGTAAAATAGGTGCATTATTCCCATTTATTCTTATTATTCCATGGGTAAAATTATATCTTCATTTTATAAGTGGAAAAAAATCAAAAGGGAGAGGTTTTAAGTAACTGCATGTGGGCAAATAGCATCAGTATGACTAGAACGTAGGTCTTCCTAACTCCCAAGTTCTTTCTGTAGATCAGAAGCCAGGAAACTTTCCGTTAAGAGCAATGTAGTAATATTTTTGGCTTAGTGGATCATATCTTCTCTGTGGCAACTACTCAACTCTACAGTTGTAGAGCAAAAGCAGCCATTGACAACATGTCCAGGAATGAGCATGGCTGTGTTGCAGTAAAACTTTACTTAAGGACACTGAAAGTTGAATTTCATATAATTTTATATGTCATGAAATATTATTCTTCCTTTATTTTTTCTAACCATTTAAAAAATATAAAAATGATTCAGCAGATGAAAGGACAGAGAAGATGTATATATACATGCGTGTGTGTGTGTATGTACACGTACACACACACACACACACAAACACAATGGAACATTAGCCATAAAAAAGAATGAAATAATGCCATTTGCAGCAACATGGATGGACCTAGAGATTATCATACTAAGTGAAGTAAGTCAGACAAAGAAAGACAAATACCATATGCTAGCACTTCTATGTGGAATCTAAAAAAAATAATACAAATGAACTTATTTTCACAACAGAAACAGACTCACAGACATAGGAAACAAACTTATGGTTACCAAAGGGGAAATGAGGGAGGGAGGGATAAATTGGGAGTAGGGGATTAACAGATGCACACTACTATATATAAAATAGATAAAACAACAGGGATTTACCGTATAGCACAGGGAACTATATTCAATATCCTGTAATAAACTATATTGGAAAAGAAATTTTAAAAGAATATATATATATATATATATATATACACATATAAAGCTGGATCACTTTGCTGCACACCTGAAACTAACACAATATTGTAAATCAACTATAATTCCCCCCCCAACAAAACATTCTTAGCTCTCAGGCTAAAACAAGAACAGTAAGCTGGATTCGGTCAAGGGGCTGTAGTGTGCAAAACCTGCTCTGAACTAGTACCTTTCTACTTTAATGTACACACACGTTAGCTGGGAGGTCTGGGGTGAGGTCTGGAAATTCTCAATTTCTATCAAACCCCCAGGTAATGTTGATGCTGCTAGTCCACAGACCACCACGCGCTGAAGAACAAAGCTCTACACACTGTAATGCTCTCCTAAGCAATCTCTAAAGATGCTCATTTTCCTACACCCAGGGTTTTGCTTAATGACCTCACCTGAAGCTCACAGTTGTCAAAGTTGGGAAGCTTTGAGCCCCCGCCCCCATTCTTATCGTTCCGTATCTGACTTATCTCTCCAGAGGCTCTGCCTCCTCTCCATCCCCAATTCCATTGCCAATCACGTCTTCCAAACAGTTCCCTAGCCTTCAGTCCCTTCTCTCTGAAGCCTCTCCTCTAAATTGGGCAATCTGGGACTTCCTTCTCTTTAAAATAAAATAAAGCCCCAACATTTCCCTTCCTGACTCGCACTCATCTCAGTTGTGGCTCAGGGCATACAGAATAAGATTCAAATGTTAAGTTCTTCACAGTCTCACCGGACCCACCTTACCAATTTCGTCTCGCATCATTTCCTAATGATAATCATGATAACAGCAGCCCCAGACTTTTGTTAAGCGCTTATCATGTAGAAGGCACAAATACATTTCTTTTAACCATTGCTCCAGACTACTGTATGAAGTAAGTTCTATTATTCCTATTTTATAGATAAGGAAACTAAGACATAAAGAGCTTCAGGTGCCCAAAGCTACAGAGCTCCTAAACAACAGATGTGAAGCCAGAACCCTGGCCTTCTGACTCGAGCCCGCAGCCTAACCGCTAAGGTGTATCCCCTCCCAAGGTCATTTCACACGCTCATCGCGCTGAACTGCTTGAGTCCCTAATGCAGGCCACGCATTTGCGGTGGCTCATCTCTGCCTACGACCTGCTTTACTGCCATCGTCGCTTGCCCCCTCCTCACTCAGCACCCAACTCACAGGTCACCCCTCTCAAAGTCTCCTCTGTCTCCCTCTCTCCTCATGGTACAGAGATGCCCCCAGAGTCATTATTTTTCTTGGGTCCATTTCCCCTACCAACACCGACCTCCCTTAAGGCAGGATCTCTGTTTATTTTTTTCTGGTACCCCCGTCAGTTAATACTATGCTTGGGAGGTAGTCGGTGTTCAATAAATATTTGACAGATGAACAAGAGGGTTGAGGAATGAATGAATGGATGGGCCATCAATTTAACAAATCACCCTTAGCTGGATTTCCACATCTGTATAAAGAAGGGCTTGAATCAGATAAGTTCTAAATTATTTTCGTCCAAACCCATCATATATTTATTATTCATTCACTCCCTTATTTATTAAATGCCTCCAGCCTGCCGGGCACAATTCTAGACCTTGAGCATAGAGAGTAGCAGAGGCAGCAAAGCCCCTGCCCAAACAGCTGATAACCTGACAACCACAAATTCATAACGAAACAGATATGAACCCAGGGGCCTAAGGAGCACTCTTTGAGACAGATGTACACATATGCATAACAAAAGAGACAGCGACTGGGGCTTCCCCGGTGGCGCAGTGGTTGGGAGTCCGCCGGCCGATGCAGGGGACGCGGGTTCGAGTCCCGGTCCGGGAAGATCCCACGTGCCGCGGAGCGGCTGGGCCCGTGGGCCACAACTACTGAGAGGCCCGCGTACCGCAAAAAAAAAAAAAAAAAGGCAGCGATTTACAGGTGGCATTTATAATTGTATTAATCAACTCATATGTGTACAAGTAAGAATCAGTTGCCTCTGGTCTTCAAAGAATATGTATTGCCAATATGGCAAGAATATGGGATATTGACAAAAGGACAGAGGAACACTTGAGTTTAGGTTGATTATACTGTCCATTTGGGGCCTCAAAATTGCAGTAGTTTTGCATTTGATGTATTTAGTTGCTAGCAACCCATTCCTGAGTGTGCATTTCCAGAAGGACACTGCAAATAAGAAAAGTAAAGAGATATGAAACAACTTTCCATGGCTTCAGAAACAGTTATCTTGTGGAGAAATGGAAAGTTATACTTGTTGAATTGCATATGAAAAGCACAGATGATTTGTTCATTCTATTTAAGTTTAAATTAAGTTCCAAGTATTGGATTATTTTAACAATAATCATCATTTTGCTTACTTTTCATTTTACTTACTGGTCATTTTTACTGCACATAGAATTGTAGTTACAATAGAAATAGAAGCATTCTTATAGAAAAATATATATATATAACCTGAAATCCTTGTAAAATTTTCATAAAACCCCAGTAAGATAAACTTGTGAATTAGTATTCAGAGATTTAAAACAGCTGATAACTTGACAACCACAAATTCAGAACAAAAACAGATATGAACCCAGGAGCCTAAACATAGTATTCAAGTTTATAACTCAGAATTTTCTTTACCCTGTTTAAAATTCTGCTTTACTTTAAGTAAATGTATCTGTATCAACTGTAATCTACTCCAACAATTCATTTAGCCTTAATGGTATCAATTTTGCTCAAGTGCAATGCAGTTCTCAAATAAATGGTCTTATGCGGCTATCAATACCTATGTTTGTGAATGTAACTCATTGCCCTTTGTATAAGAAAACCTAGAAATATACAATATTTTTCTTATAGAAAACATAGCTAATGGAAAATAGGTAATAGAAAATAAAGGTTTTGTACTTGCAATATTTACAGTAAAATTATTTCTAGAAAGTGCTTAAGCGTATTTATGAAATGGAATTGTCTTCAGCATAGTCTCAGACATAAAATGAAAATAGATCACTATGCCCTTCCCACCAAGGAAGGCTAGAAAATGTTAGTAGAGATACACCCGGAGTCCTAGTTGCCTTTATTTCTTAAAGAGTGTGTTTGTTAGTATGATTTACCCCCAAAGGGTTTATTAATATTAACAGAAGGAGCAGAATTTGGAAGATATCCTAGAACTTCAATATGCAAATAAATGACTTTAGCTAGTACCCTTGATTTAAAAATAAATGAAGCCTTTATCGCTCTATGCTCAGCCCTGCTCCAAGCACTAGGTCCTTGGCATTGGAGAGGAGTCTCCCCTTTTACCGTCTCATCAGGGAGTGAATGCAAATGTGACTACATTGACTGGGGGTAGGCTGACTCTTCAACAGAGTCAACATGAGGAGGGGCTCTTTGCTGACAGAGAACTAAGCAGGGAACAAGGTGAACACCTGGTCAGATAAAAATCCATCAGGATATTTGAATCAGCTGCCCAGTCTCCAAATTATTTGTAGGCATCAAGTCCGAGGTAAAATGAAATGTGCCCCTCTCGCATATTTCAGTAATTATTCTGGGGTTAGAATGTGCATGATACATCCCTGAATGGAAAAACCTTCTCAACTGGCCAGTATGACTTTTAATTCCACAGAAGGTGGTGATAAGGTATGGTGAACAGCTTAAGAGATGAGAAATTGAGATTCCCTGCCATTTCTTCAGTGGGCACAGACCAGCCCAGTGTGGCTTTGGGGAACACCACCCTCCCTAGCTTTGTCTTGACCATTTGGAAAGATGCCAGCGGTGACTACCGGGCCGCTTGCTGCCCTTTTAAGCCCTCAGGTGGCTGGGAGGCCTTGGACTCTCCTGTAAAGGTAGAAAGAGAAGAGTGTATGTGACAGGTCAATCTTTCTCCTTCTTTTCTCTCTGATCAGCACTTCTTTGTCCTTCTCATTTATAGAGCAGAGCTTCTGTATCAGCCGGGAAGGTGATGGCAGCAGAAGATTTCAAATCGTTGGATGCACCAGTAAAAGGCTGCTTATCAGTAAGTGCACCAGGCCATGGTAAGCTCAGCGAGCTCCTAGCAGAGGGGAAACCTTGAGTGTGTAAAAAAGCAACCCAGCCTCTAAGCTTGGTCAGCCTGGGCAAGGGCTCAAAATGGCGATTTCAAGGCCAGACTAATGAGCTAATAAATTATAGTCACTTCACACGCAACATGGTATGATTTTTCCCGCTGACTTGGATCAGGTAGCAATCTAGACTAACCTTTAAAAACTGATTTGAAATCTCCCAATAAGGTGGCCCAATGGATTCAGCCTCTGTTTTGGATATGAAGGCCTAAATTTTCATCCTTTTGTGTCAGAAATATCTCTAGAGCAGTAGCGATTTTGTCCCCCAGGGACATTTGGCAATGTCAGGAGACGTTTTTAGTTGTGACTGCATCGGGGGCAGGGGGTGGGCAGGGATGCTTCTGGCATCTAGTAAATAGAGGTCAGGGATGATGCTAAACATCCCACAGCATATGACAGCACCCCTCCCCATAAAAAAAAATTATATAGCCTAAAATGTCAACAGTACTGAGGTAGTATTAAGAAATCCTTCTCTAGAGGGTACACACATTGGTAAACCACAGCTTGTTTAACCAACAGGAGTGAGAGGCAGGACTGAACAAAACATGTAAGTCCACTTGCGTTCCACTGGGCAGGCCTTGGTCAAGTAAATCCACTACGAAGTCCTGTTGGGGTAATGAACTTGTCCTGTGAAAATGACTAAATGGAAAAAGGAATAAAATCGTCATTATTTCCGGCAGAGAGCCCCATCATCTTGAATTGTGCAATGTGTCCTGCAGATGGGTAAGGTTTAACGAGCATGCTCAATTAGCTCTATTGCCTCCACCTAGGGTGAAAGTCATCACATTGTTTCAGTGCCTGAGGCTTCAAGCTCCCCTTAATCTGCCCCAATTCATAACAAAATTAAGCATCACTAAAGTAAGTCATTCCACTTTCTCTGGGAAACCGATGGACTAGTGGGCTTATAAGCACGTGACAGAACAATGGTAGTTAGAGTAACGACCAACTCTGTTCACTGAGCGCTCTCACTTACAGATATCAAGGAAATAATCTATGAATAGTTGCTTTAGTTATGTTTCTGTGTTTCAATTTAGCTAAGTCTACGTGTTGGTGGAAAAAGCCAAAAAATGGCTAAAAGGATGTGCGTGTGTGTGTGAGCACGCATCTGTGTGTGTGTGTGTGTGTAGTTTTTCTGGATCGTTCTTTAAAAATAAATCATATATCTAGACAGCTAAAAATAATGTCAAGAATGGGGCAGTTACACCATTTTACTATTTTCATCTTATAACAATACTATCTCTTCAGGAAAGATCTGCCACCATAGCAGAAGTTCTGATGACAGAATAGCGATTTAGATTTAATTTCCCCCTGAGCAAAATTTCATCAAACTTGGAAGAGGGTCAGAATATCCTAACTCAAGTCCCAGGGCAGGACAGTTCCACTCGTGGAGGATTTCAGGGATTCAGCTGAAGTATATGACGTGATTTATCCTTACGCTTCTATAGAAACCATATGGTACCCGGAAGTTCTCAGCATGCTCAATTGAACCTGTTGGGGAGACCAGCCATCTCCCTTGCTGACTCCCACATTACACTTCCTATAAAAGGTTAGGGCACTTGTGGGTAATTTCAGCATGAATCCAATCCCTAGAGCAACACATGACAATCGGGCTGTCTGACAAGGACACATGGTCCCCCACCCTTCCGTGTCACCTGTTACTGTGTTATAACTACATGGAACAAGAACTGGCCTTTTTCACTATGGCGATTGGGATAGGCATTGAGTGGCCACATTGCCTGCCTATCAAAAGGCCCCCTGTGCTTGTTATGCAGTGATGAGATGCCCATCGCAGAGGACTCTCCCGAAATCATACTTTTCCCTACACGGTGACACCAGCCCTAAAGGTGTCCAAGTGAATACTTTAACTAATAGGCTGTTTTGAGGACTTTGGACAAAGAAATGGCTGTGAGGATCATGACCAATAAAGATAATGAGCATTTGCACTGTTAGATGCCATTTCCAACTAAATCAAACCCTCTGGCCAGTAAGAAAAGGGCTAGAAAAAAAAATCCAACAACAAATCTGCTGAGAAAGCCAAATGGGTCCACCTTCCACAACCCCTTCTCTCCCCCATTTTTTTGTTTGTTTGTTTTGAATAGCACCAGGAAGAAAAGCAGAAGTAGCAGGGGTGGGGGCAGTTTTTCTTCCAGTTAAAATGTAGTGGGACAGAAAATTCTGAATATCCATT
This sequence comes from Physeter macrocephalus, assembly GCF_002837175.3. Lineage (NCBI taxonomy): Eukaryota > Metazoa > Chordata > Mammalia > Artiodactyla > Physeteridae > Physeter > Physeter macrocephalus. The sequence goes on along the minus strand of NC_041220.1, from coordinate 93,682,187 downwards.
CGGCAACAATTGTCAAATTCTACTGTACGTTGTGGGTGAGGCAAAGCATGGCTGAAAGGGACTGAAGCTAGGTTTGTCACCTAAGCATAGCATGTTAGGACCATGAGGTCACCTGGCCCAACACCTTCATTTCAAAGAGGAGAAAACTGAAGCTCAGAGAGGGTGAATGATTCACTCAACCAATTCTCTAGTAAGAACACCAGGAAGCGAAACTTCCAATTTCATCCTGTTGCCTCCCCTCACGGGTCCACTATTTCAAGTCCATTGCTTAGATCTCTCTAGAGATCTTCCTGGCCCTGCCTAGCCAGGAAGATATTTTTTCTGACTCTGAGCCATCCCAAATGTCAATACAAGACTCCTATTTGCCCAGGGCTTACTGCAGGAACTTGGTCCACTGAGAGTGTATGGCCTGCTGGGCACCTGCACATATAGATTATAACCTTGACTGAAGGCCAAGTAGAGGAGGTGATAAAGGCAACTGCCATTAGTCTGTGCCTTTTACCTCTTCCATTTCAATTGTCTCTTGCTCTTACCTGAACCCACAGGAAAGCTGCACAGCAAGAAACACTAAAAAAAGGGAGACCTCTTAAGCTCCAGGGACTTGAGCTCCTAGCGGCAAATTTCCTTTCATTCAAAAGAATGATCTCCACCTTTTTTCTCAGCACAACACTTAGCATGCCCATGGGGGGGTGGCGGGGGGCGGGAAGTGTTTCTCACCAGGAATAAGCTGCAAGGTATATTTGAAAACTCAGATTTTTGAATTGCAATTGGCATCTCTCGGTGCCTTTCAGATGGGGGCCATCTAACTGCAAAGTGACATTTTGTGATCAGGACTTGGTGGAGAGCCAGTGAAAAACTACAGCCAGTCAGTTTCTAAAACACAGGCTCAAGAAACTGGGACCTAGCATTAAACCTAGACAATCTTTCATGATTGTTCATCAAAGGAAAATCACAAGAGACATTCAGTTTTCAAATTATTCTCCCTCGCTAGCCACTCTTATTGCTATTACCATGAGCAATATCATTCTTTACCCACTGCAGGAATCTTCTGTGAGCAAAATACCATAGAAAATCTTTACTTTCGAATCCATTCACTCCTGGCAAGAAGCAGTCCTGGATGAACTTTCGGGTGCCCAGCTCAGTAAAGGAGTGACCTATGGTTGATCTAATTTACTTGTCTCTTTTATCCACATATGATTTATATTACATGTGTATTTAAGTAATGCCTTTGTCTTCTAGCACCTGTAAGCCCTTCATGATCATTAATTAAGCCTCAAGTCCATTTGAAATAACAGATTTCTTCGCTTTGTAGAGATGGAGAAATTTTGGAAGGATTGCGGGTCCATGTGGAGAAAGTCTTGACTCAAGCCCTAGAGGGAGATCAGTACATTTCCCAACCTCTCCAGGCAGCCTAACTGTCCATAAATGTGTGGCCATAATATTAAGTCCCTACTAACCACATAATTGCATTTATGAACCCTGGCAGTTCTGTATTCACTCCTGGGTGCTCTTGGAAAGTTGGCCAAAGAGATGAGGGTATTGGAGCATGGCTAGAGTGAGGAAGGGCCAGCCAGGGGGGAAATATTGAAGTTTTTGATGGCTTGATCTTCTTGAAACATATTCTTTATAACATGGTCAAGCAACTGTGAAGAAGCCATTAGAGAGGGGTGAAGGAGGCCAGGGGGCCAGTTAGGATATCTTTATAGAGTGAATCCAGAAAGTACAGTGGCTAAGGGCACAAGTTGGTGGGTGTTTTTTTTTTGGCTGTGTTGGGTCTTCCTTGCTGCGCACGGGCTTTCTCAAGTTGCGGCGAGCGGGGGCTATGCTTCATGGCGGTAGGCGGGCTGCTCATTGCGGTGGCTTCTCTTGTCCCGGAGCATGGGCTCTAGGTGCGTGGGCCCAGTAGTTGTGGCATGCAGGCCCTAAAGCTCAGGGGCTTCAGGAGTTGCAGTGAGTGGTCTCAGTAGTTGTAGCTCACAGGCTATAGAGTGCAGGCTCAGTAGTTGTGGCGCACGGGCTTAGTTACTCCGAGGCATGTGGGATCTTCCCAGACCAGGGCTCGAACCATGTCCCCTGCACTGGCAGGTGGATTCTTAACCACTGCACCACCAGGGAAGTCCCTCAGGGCACAAGTTTTGACATCAGTCAGCTATGGGTTGGAATGCTGGCTTTGTTACTCACCAGATGTGTGGGCAATTTATTTCCCTTTTTGAAGACTCTTGTTTTCTCATCTGTAAAATGGGACTAACAAAAGTTCCCCATAGGGCTGTGGAGATTCTATAAGATAAATGTAAATCACTCAGCACAATATTCAGTGCAAAAAATTTTCAGTTATAATTGCAAAAACTGAAATAACGTTTACATTTGCTGGGCACTGTTCTGTTACTCACTAAATCCTCACAACAGCTTGAGAGGCAGTGTTATATTTTGCTCCATTTTGCAGGTGAAGAAACTAAGGTACAGAGAGGATTTGTAACTTAAGTTATGGAGCCAAGATTCGAACCCACACACTCTGTCTCCAGAATCTGTGCTGCTTATTACTCCTCTAATAATAGCAATTAGTTACTAAGGCCATAGATCTGGAATGGAGACAGATGGAGGACTGCGTGCCTGGCAGGACGTAGGGTTGACAAGAGAAGGGATGATCCAGACTGGTTCCCTGCGGGTTTGACTTGAGCGATGGTCCATGGTCTCTCACAGTGGTGGGTGGTGGGGAATACAGAAAGAGGAACAAGTCTTATATACCCGTAGAACATTCAGATATAAATTGTTAATAGGTGGGTGCATACATGGATCTGGAGTTCAAGGCAGAAATTAGGGTGGGCTTTATAAATTTGGGAGTCATCAGAAAATACTTGGGAACGGGAGTCCTGTGAGTGGATGAGATCACACACACAGTGTATGGGGTGAGAAAAGAAGAGGACTAAAGAGGATCCTTTTGGGGGGAAGCAGGGGGGCTCCAACATTTAAGGGTTGAACAAAGAAGGGTCCTTAAAGGAACGCAAGAAGGAGTGGGTGGAGAAGGAACGTGCTTGCTGAAAGGCAAGAAGGAAGAGGGTTTCAACAGTCTTTCTCTGGTTTAAAACTAGTTTTTTTTGCGGTACGCGGGCCTCTCACTGTTGTGGCCTCTCCCGTTGCGGAGCACAGGCTCCGGACGCGCAGGCTCAGCGGCCATGGCTCACGGGCCCAGCCGCTCGGCGGCATGTGGGATCTTCCCGGACCGGGGCACGAACCCATGTCCCCTGCATCGGCAGGCGGACTCTCAACCACTGCGCCACCAGGGAAGCCCAAAACTAGATTTTTTTAATTAGGGAAAACATTTTCTCTTTCCCCACTTACCTCTTTAGGGTACCACTCCCCAACCAAATACAAGGAATTTAAGTGTAGATGGATTAGTGCCATGCCAGCTCATTTCCTGGGAAAATAAAAAACTCACATCACGGGCTAAGGGGAGGTCAGCTTGTCCATCCCTCTCTCCATCTCTGACTGTTAAGGACTCATCTATTTTTTTTTTTTTTTTTTTTTTTTTTTTTGGCAGTACGCGGGCCTCTCACTGTTGTGGCCTCTCCCGTTGCGGAGCACAGGCTCC
>NC_041220.1:93674298-93678369 GCF_002837175.3 Physeter macrocephalus | reverse complement strand
GCCGCTCCGCGGCATGTGGGATCTTCCCGGACCGGGGCACGGACCCGTGTGCCCTGCATCGGCAGGCGGACTCTCAACCACTGTGCCACCAGGGAAGCCCGATTCATCTATTCTTCATCTCAAAGACTGTCACGTCCATGAAGCTCTCCCACGCACTCTAGTTGGAATTTAAACCATGTTCTTTTGTGGTTCTAGAGAATTCCAGACATATCTATACCAATTTTTTTGGCCTAATTCATGTCACAGTTGTTCGTACAACAGTTCAATCACTTGCTAGACCAAAATTTAATCGATGGCAGGACCACATCTTAGCCTTTCTGTATCACTAGTGCTTGATGCTGTGTCTGGCACATAGTACGTGCTAAATAAATGCTTGTGGGCCATGAATGAATTTAAATCTTTAAAAAATTTTATTTATTTATTTTATTTTATTTTTTATACATTTGAATTTAAATTTTTAGTGAATGTAGCCTAACGGGTACATTCAAGTCAGTCACCATCTTGCTTCTGGCTTCACTTTTATGCACTGCACCTCAGTGCAAAAATACAGTATCAAGTTTCCATATCTGTAAAATTAATGAAATAGAGCTAGTGGGAATTAAATGAGATTATAAATGGAAGGTACTTAGAACATAGCAAGCATCCAATACTCGTTAGCTATTAAGTGCCAGGTTCTCAGCTCAATGACTGGCCGAGCCCCTCTGGGGAGGGTTTTAGAAATTCCTTGCTGTGTTTGGATTTCCCATGGGCCCCTCACAGACCCAGGGGTCCTGGTTCCCAACCTATTCCTTTAACTCCTGTCCTGTAGGATTTATAGCCTGACTGTGACAGCTAATTTTGGAACTGTAATGCCTCCTGTCATCTTCCATAAATTTGACATAAATAAATCACAAAATACCCTTTTTATATCGCTTTTTATCTTGCCACGCTCCTTGTTTCTTTTGGAAACAGTTTTTATGGCAAATGCACAGTGTAAATCCACCCGGCAATAAAGCATGCCAAACAAGCGTGTAGAACAGGCACCTGAGAGGAAATTACCCGCCATTTGCAGTGCTCCACACAATTACCAGCAGGATGTTGTGGAGTGGGGCCTATTCAACGCGCCGCTCTGTCCTCCTCACGCATGATTTGCATAGCCCTTGTAAACAATATTGTCACACAACAGAGAGGGGACCCACCGGTCTGCGTCTTCATGCCGGCCTCCTCCTGTGGCAACGTGAAGTCCTGACTTTGCATGGCATCTCCCCTGCCTGCTTCCCTGAAGAGGTCCTTTCCCCTACAGCAGCAACGTCCAGTAGAACCTTCTGCAATGATGGAAATGTTCTGTACAGATATGCTCGCTATCCAGGATGGTAGCCACAAGCCCCATGCAGCTACTGGACACTTGACATGTGGGTTGTAAGGCAGAGGAACTAGATTTTTCAATTTGAGTGTAATCAATTTAAATGTAAACTCCACCTGATAATTCTGTAGCTAAAAATATATACAATGTTGGACTGATGTAGCTAATACTTCATTTCAAATGTTTGCATCTATAAGTGAAATGATATATAATTTACTTTTCTTGTATTATCCTTATACAGTTTTTGAATGAAGATTACACTAACCTCAAAAAAACAAAAAGTAGATAGCCACATGGTGGCTAGTGGCTACCATAGGGACAGCACAGCAAAGATCGTTTGACCTGTCTTCCTTTTCAGATACCTTGTTCCATACTCCTCCAATTTTAAACACCAGGAATCATGGTAAGTATCCACTGAGTACTTTCTCATGTGGCTGCTCTGCTTTCACCCTAACGGTGACCCTATGGGGTAGTTTTTAAGATCTCCATCATTTAAAGGAGGCCCCTGAAGTTGAGAGATTTTAAGTGACAAGTCTGAAGTCTCTCTGTGATGGAACACAGACACGCACCCAGGTCTGTCTGTCAAAGCTTTGCTGCCCTCAGAGTGGTGTTCAGACCAGGCATTCTGGCTTCAGGTTATTATAACTGAATCGTTAGGGCAACCTTTGTATGAATTTGTTAGCACTGCAGGGTTCAATACCTAGCTCTGCAAAGCTCTCTATCTGGGGATGGAGAGAGCTAGCTTCTCATCGCACCCTACCGCCCACTAGCTGCAGTTGTGAGGCCATGCACTTCCAGACACATCTCTCCGTGTGTGTACAGGCTTGCTGCTGCCTCACAGGTTTGTTGGGAGCGCTTGAGAGATCCATTTGAGGATGTGCTAAAGAGTAAAAGCGCTGCACAAATGTAAGGCCTTGTGATTAAAGGAAACTGATGAATACTACCGCACTCTATTTATTTCCGGCCTAAGTTGCCACAAAATCCATGTGCGATATCATTACCCACATCGATATTTACTGAACACCCCCGAAAGCCTACATTCTGTGCAGCAAAATTAAAGGAATGCATCCTGTGGCTTTTTTGTAATACCAAATTAAAGCAATGACTATCCACAGCAGAAAACCCACCCCACCGTGCACTGATTATTAACATGTTAATTTCTATGTCCCAGCTTTTGAAAATGATTCTGGGAACTACTTATTGAATTTTTAATTTGCAGATTATCTACCAAATTGGCTGCAATGGCTCTGAGCAATGGGGCCCACATGTCAGCTGAGCAGGTAAAGCAGATGGATGCAGACAACAGCGGCTCAAGTTCTGATGAGTCTGCCTACCCAGGACCTGGGCCCCTTACTGGCTCCTGAGAGCTTCGTGTTCAAGAGAAATAATCATGTATTTCCCATATGTGTGTATCAGGAGGGGAAGAGATATTAGAATCCTCCCCTAAAGAGGTTTCTAAAAATCATTCCACAGTCTGAACCTCTAAAGTCATTTACCAAGCTTTTCTCTTATTATGCAAAGCCTCCCTCTTTCCTTCCCTTCCTTCCTTCTTTCTTTCCTTCCCTCCATCCTCTCTCCTTCCTTGCACTGGGAATACCAGATGGAATAAGGCAGACCTGTCTCTGCTCTCACAGAATTCACAGTCCAGCTGAAGGCTGTGGACGCAAACAGTATGTGACACAACCGTGTGACAAGATCTGTGTATGAAAGTGTATAGGAATCCCTAGCCCAGAGATGAGGAGGAATAATACCAAAGAAGCCTTCCTAGAAAAAGCAAATTAAAGGGGGGAGATGGAGACAGTCAAATGGGTGAAGGGAGAGAATATTTCAGGCCATGGGAACAGCAGAAGAGAAGAACCGGAGGTGGAAGGAAGTTAGAGAGCCTTTGGTGGTCCTCCACCAGGGCTGCAGATTCTAGCCCCGCCCCCTCGCAGGTGCAAGCAGAAAAGCCCCAGCAGCTGAAAGCCTCCCCCTCCAAATCAGGCAGGAGGCAGAATGGTCCCCAAAGCCCCTAAGCACCACTTGTTAGCCATTTGTCCTCCAGAAAGTGCCTTACCCTTTCTAAGCCCCCTCAGATCACTGGAGATCTCGCCTACACCTGGAGTACCTTCAGCTCTCTTTTTCTTCCCCATTCGTTCTCTACTCACTCTCTTATATACACAGTCATCTTTTTCTTCTACATACCTTACTTCTGCAACTAGATCATAACAACTTATTCCTAATAATAAATGCCTTTCTTAAAGTAAAAACTACTGCGACTTTGCATTTGCCCAGAACTTTGTACCTTGCAAAGGGGTTTCACCGGAGGGATTGTTATAGAGATCGGCAGAATAATCCCCTTAGTCAGTAGGGCAAGTATTAAGATCCTCAGTTTACTGAGGAGAGCGCTGTGCTTCAGAGAAGCACAGAAGCTATGCGACGTATCTGAAGCAACACAGCTGCTTCATGGTTGAGCTGATACGAGGAATCAAGCCCTAGAGCCAAGATTAGATCCTTGATAAATGTTTGGTAAGAGTCTTACCAAACATTAAATGGCTGACATTTTAAGTGCTTACTGGGTATGTTGTTCTAAAAATGTTGTATGGGGCTTCCCTGGTGGCGCAGTGGTTGAGAGTCCGCCTGCCGATGCAGGGGACGCGGGTTCGTGCCCCGGTCCGGGAAGATCCCACATGCCGCGGAGCGGCTGGGCCCGTGAGCCGTGGCCGCTGGGCCTGCGCGTCCGGAGCCTG
>NC_041220.1:93658986-93674148 GCF_002837175.3 Physeter macrocephalus | reverse complement strand
TACTGCAAAAAAAAAAAAAAAAAAAAAAAAAAAAAAAAATATGTTGTATGTATGAAGTACATTAAACTTAAACTCACTGTATGAGGCAAGGGCTACCATCATGTGCTTTATTACGGACAAGGAAACTGAGCCACAAGGATGTTAAACAGTTTGCCCAGGCTCACTAAACTAGTGATGCTGCTGTGATCCACGCCTAGATCCATCCCACAGCATGTATCCAGAGCCTCTAGGCACGCTGCTTCTCTTGATGACAAAATTTCTTTTACACTTGTTAGGAATCCTCCAGTGCCGGGAAGAACACCATGAATGCTGAAGGGGCTCAATGAATATTTATTTATTTATCCTTAAAACAGTTTACTCTCTTGTAGGAATTAAAAGTTTCTTGACAAGGTCGAAGGCTTTGATTGTTTATTTCTTCCGCATTCCCATAACGATCACGGCTGCCCATGAATCAGCTTTCTCTAGTATCTCTTTACATGCATTCCCAGTCCTGGAATGGGGACATTCTGTTATTGTATTTCTTTCTGCTGCTGGGTCACCCATCGTACCCAGCCACGTTGGCACTCCCAGACATACAGCTGCCTCAAGAGCAGCCTCTCAGCATAAATCACACACTCTCAGCAGGAGGCACCTTCAATACCACTTGCTCAAAACAGCCCATTATGCCCCTTGATCTTTCAAGGACTTTCCTTGGTTCCCTTTTTCTTTTCCCACAGAGATGAGGAAACAATTCTCCTTAACCGTTTGAAAGCAAACAACAGACAGCAAAACCATGACACAAGATACAGATAGATACCTGCTAGCTACCGTGAATATTCTGTGGGATTGTTTAGTGTGTGCCTGTCCCACTTCTCATTGACCAAAAGCAATGTGGACTTAGGAACACTTAGACAGACTTCCTATTTTACTAGATATCCTTTTACCTCTGGGTCTAAGAATTCCTACATCAGTCTGCAGCAGACTGGAGAGAAAGCTTAAGTACAACAAATTCCAACTCACCATAGCAGCCATCATTCAATAAGATAGGAAACCAAATGATACACTCAACCCTTTTCCCACGGCTGCAAAGGGCTGAGGTGATCCCGTTGCAAATTCCTCAGACTCTGCTACTGGATCTGAGGTTTAATGGGTTAATGATGGGCCCTGAAGTCAGATGAACCTGGCAACTCCCAACCCTGCTATTTTGCAGCTTAGCAGAAAGCAAGCTGTTAGCCACATGTCCTGGCCTAGCCCCTCCCATTTTTCAAATCATGGTTTGTATGCTTGGCTGCTTATGTCTGGGATAGGCACTGTAATGTGTGCTGATATGAGGGGGTAGACAACCATGGGGAAACACTACCTGGGGGTTCAATTAACAATCTTGACTTGACCCTCAGAGAATGGTAGATACAATTCGTGGAGTCATATGCTGTGTCTTTTCCCTCAATCAACTTATTTTCACAAGTGTTTACTAATCCATACAAAATGTGTTACCTGCAGCTGAGGGACCTCGGGTCACCACTTCATGTACATCCTTTCTTCCTGGCTCAGTGGAAAGAACAGCAGGTTGGTATCTATTTGGTCTAGGGTCAGTGACTATGATTTTGGTTAAAGGTCAAAAGGCTTTTATACCCCAGGTTTTTTTTTTTTCCCTTTGTAATTTTTCTAAAATGAGAAAAATGGTACCACTTCAGTCTATTTCTTAGTCTCCTTCTCATGATATATTCTGCTCTGATCTTCAGCATAGTGCAGCTGCACTGGCTGTTAAAACATTAAGACACTTCCATGCCGGCTACTTGGGTGCAACATCGATCACCCTATGACGTGATGCAACCTCTCTTGGATGCAACAGCTAGCACAGCACAGTGCGGGGGGCTCCACCATTCCGCTTTGGGCTGGACCTGGGTCCATTTTGATTGGTCATTGCCCTAGTTTGTGTACCTGTGGTTATCTATTCCAAATAGTATCTCAGGATATATGGGATAATAGAGGCAAGAATCCTAACAGATTTTTGCAAGGTTCCAAGGTTCCATATAAATTTAAGATAGTATTATAGTAATAACTCATGTAGTCAGTACAGTTGGGGCATAGTATGTTCAGAATGACCTAATTCGCTAATTTACTCAAGGTTAACCCACTTCTGCAGGGAGATTGACTGAAGCAAAGGACCTTTCCTCAAGCAATATAGAGGACGGCACCTTGGACCTGCATTTCAGACATTTGACTTTAGTGATCGAGCTTTTCTCTAATTCATATTTTTAGCAGAAAATAGGACTTTTTCACCAAATACAAATACAACATCTGTCATCTGGACCATCATATATTCTTAGAAACAGCATGCTAGGCCTGCTGAGTTGCTTATCTCCAATGATGTGGTTAAGCAAGGTGGAAGAGCGAAAATTCATCCTCCCCGAATGACACAGGAATAAAGGCACAGACATTTAAAGAAATAAAGTAAAATTTGAAATGTAAAACGTCAGAGGTGGTGCTTAGGAATAATGAAACTGTAAGAAGTTAAACACAATCAGGTTTAAAGAGATAATGATAAAAATGAAAATCTGAAATCTCTTGCCAGTAGAGTAAACCTAGTCTAGGAAAATGAATTCAGTATTTCCTGCAAATAAACAGTGGTTTCTAAAAATAGAAAACACAGATGTGAAAGCCAGAAAGTTTCACGGGATCGTAGGTAGTGATGGTCAAAGTATGACTTTTTGGTGACTCTGTGAAATTACGGATGAGGGATTGCAACCCTGAAGGGAACTGAGATTTTATTAAACCGACAGACTATATTTTAATACATCCCTGATGAAATGTACATGTGCTCACTTTTCAGACATAATCTGTATGAAAGTGCTTTGTGAAGCGCTAAACCAGTGTATCTTCAAGTGGATTGCAAAGAATCAAAGACCTGTGAGACACTTAGTGAAAAATCAAACTACTATTTCACACCGTTTCTCTGTTAGATAGTCACAATGCTCATGAATCTATTAAAGGCTCTGAAAAGTCCCGAAATATTTTTTTTTAATTCCTTTAACTTTCTTTTTCTCTCTTTAATCAATATTTCCCAAATTTACCTGAGCAGAGAAACCATTTTTATTTGTCACAATTTGGGGGATGTTACATTAGAAAAATATAAGGAATTTATCATTTTGCTGCTGGAAGATTTTATGTGTATTCTGTGCACGTCTTCAGGTGTCTGATCCTAAGGGTCCTCAAAGGCACCCTCTCAGGCTTCATCTGTGACTTCCTATCTGTACCAGCGATGTTGGTTTGAGGGTCTTTCAGCTGCTGGTTAAGTGAAGATGAACTGCATTATTACTCAATTGCAGTGATTCTACCCACTGTCAATTCCCTAGAGGATCAGATAAATTCTCCCACTGTGGTCTTCCTGGGCTCAGGACGCTGGCTTGCAAGCTTCCCTAATTGCTTCACCCCCCTCACTTCCTACCCTGCATTTTTATCACTGGCAGGTGTAAGCAGGAAGCACAGTCCTGTGGCCGAAGGAGGAAAGAAAATTTAGAGCAAGTGCCTTCTTTTAAGGAGAGCAGCCTTAGCAAAAATGTTACACATTAGCTACAATTTACGCGTTCTCATTCTTTCCTGATTTCTTCAGGTGCCCGTGCTTGGCTCTCCCAAGGCTTTTAAACTTTATTTTCCTTTCTTTGATTATGCTGGTAGAAAGATGGAATTCTAAAGGAAACGCATCATAAAATTTATATTTGGGCAGTCTTATCAGCATTGGACATACATAATCTTTCATTGCAAAGTTTTTGCTATGAAATTGCACACAAATTCGTTTCTAAAAAGAGAGACAGAGACAGAGACAGAGAGAGGAAACCCTCTATGTTTTTATGGTGTTTGATGTCTATTTTTATGTTTCTTAAAGATAAAGCATTTATTCTATGCATGATTTGAATTTTATGCATCTCTTCTTTTCGCCTTAACGGAAGTGAATTCTTATTGCATAGCCAAATTTTATGCTCAATTTATACTGCAGAGTAACTCCCTTCCTCCAGATGGGACTATAAACCAGTAGAAAGAAGTTTTTTAAGTGTTACTAATTGAATATAAGGGATCTACTTCTGAAAGGAAATCAAAGGCTCAGGGGAAAGCACAGAACATTATTGGTAAAGGACACTAATATCCATAAAATAAAATAACAAAATTGGTGCCGGGGTGGCTTGGTAAGCAGGTTGGGTTGGTAACTTTGAAGGCACTGCATCGCCAAGTCACAGAAAGGGCAGCATATGGGGGGAATGCAGAGGAGGAAAGGCTGGCTTACAGGGTAAAAAAGATTTCTCCAGCTTCTTTGAAAGCTATTGGAGATCAAAGATAAGGGCTTCTAATGGCCTGGAAGATGAAAGGGAGAAGAATAACTACAAAGCCCTGGAGAGCAGGCCCAAGTATTAGATAGGTCGAGAGGGAAAAACTAGTTGTTGCATCAGGACCACTATTATCAAGGATCCAATAATGATAACATGGAAAAAAAAACTTCTTTGCTTAATGTGTGTGTGTATGTTTCCCCACAAAACACCTGTGATAATGCTGTATGCAAGCAGAACAGACAACTGCCAGGGGACCCAAAATAATATAATAACAATAATAGTGCCACCTCATAATATTTGTTGAGTGTACTTACTATGTCCCAGGAAGCTGCGCTAGGCCCTTTGTAATGTATTTTAAAATTGTCTCAGAAACGTTTGAGGCCAAAACCCTGTCTCTGGTGGTCACATGAAAGGTGCTAAATAAATATTCACTGAATTAATAAACATTGCCTTGATGTGGTTACCATTATTCTTCCTCTTTCACATACGAGAAAAATCAAGTCTCAGAGAGCCTTGAAGAGGTGAGGGAACCATACAGCTAGTAGTTGCAGAGGCTGGCTTGCACCCATGACTGTCTGTGCCTATGTTTTATTTCAGTGATACTGCCTAAATTGGAACAGAGACACACATAATCTTTCCTCACAAAGGTTACGGGGGATGGGGTCTCAGGATCGGGAGCCATGGCTATAGAGACAGTGCAAGGCCAGGAGAGAGGAAAGAGCAATGGTTATAGGACAAAGAACCACCTAGTTTGATTTTGGGGTCCGTTATAACTAACTGCTGACCTCAGTTTCCTTCTCTGCAAAATGGGGAAACTGAAATCCATCTTATTCAATTGTGAAAGTCTGAGGTTATGCAGACAAAGTGGTATTTACGTGTTCAAAGTTGGTAAACATTATTTTTAGTCTGTGTAATAAAAATAGCAATCCCAGCCGCCTTGAGTTTGTTGGGTGTTATTTCATTGTATGACCATGTGAAAATAAGAGCCACTGGGCCCTTGGTTTCTTCACCAGTTTCAAATACTAAGTTAAACTAGGAAGGGTTTCTAGGGTCTCTTCCTGATCTCAGCTGTGCTAGTCACTCCTAACAGCATCATAGTTAATAGTGCAGGTGCTACAGCCAGGCTTCCCAAGTTCAAATTCTTGCTCAGCCACTTAAAAGTTGTGCAATCTTGTGCACAGAACTTAACCTCTTAATGGCCTTCATTTCTAATTTCTAATATGCAAATAATGACATAACAGTCTCCGTTTCCACATCTGTAGCACATGAATATTGATAGTGACTACTGGGTACGGTTGTTGTGAGGATCAAATAAATGTTAGCAGTGATGATAGTTGTCACAAAGATGATAATGGTCCCTTATCAGACAGCTTTTGGAGTTTGAAATTCTCACCATACACGTACATCAGGTTTGGTTAAGCAGATAGGAGACGTCCAAAAAAATGAAGTTCAGAATTTGGAATGGCTGAACAAGAGGGTAGGTAAGCTTTGATGTGGGGCAGGAAAGAGGAACCATGGAACTTTTATTTAGTCATTAAGCAAAGAAGGCTCCTAAAATGTAATGGTTCTGCTAAAAACAACCCCACAGGAATGTGGGCTTGTGACCCTGAAGAGGAGGATGGTTGGTCTCCAGAGTGAGATGCTCTGAAGGAAAAGTGAGGTATTAAAAAAAAAAGAGTGGGAGTGAGGGTCGGGCTGTTAACTCCTTCACAAATAGCTCTCTCTTGGATGTGAGATGGACAACTTTCACTCACCAGAAAAGATCTAATGTATATTTCATATAATGGTCTAAATGAATCATTTATCCAGACAGCCTTTATGGCAGCTATTATAAGACTGAATTGTGTCTCCTTAAAATTTACAGGTTGAAGTCCTATCCCTCAGGGTGACTCTATCTGGGGCCAGAGCCTTTAGGGGATAATAAGGTTAAAGGAGATCGTAAGGGCAGGGCCCTAATCTGATAGTACTGATGCCTTTATACGAGGAGGAAGAAACACCGGAAATACGTTCATGCAAAGGGGAAAAACCATGTGAGGACACAGGGAGAAGGCGGCCACCTGCAAGCCAAGAAGAGAGGCCTCAGAAGAAACCCACCCTGCTGGCACCTTGATCTTGGACTTCCAGCCTCCAGAACCATGAGGAAATCAGTTTCTGTTGGTTAAGCCTGGCTAGAGCAAACTGACACAGTAGCTGTAAGAACATGTAGGCTTAGAAGAGTCCCTCTGCTTAAGTGTTGAAGAATAAAGAAGAAAGCTAGAAGGAATTATAGAAGGAGAAAGAAGAGAAGGAGGAGGAGGGAGAAGTGCAGGAGAAGAGCAGTGTTCCTCAGCGTCTATTCTGGACCACAGTGTAAAATCATCTCTGCTGAAAAATCTTCCCACGACCCTCTGCTGAGGATGGAGTTTGCCTGTCCACAGAGCTCAGCCGCACGACATCTGCTGCCTGGCTCCTACCGCCTTCTGCGCGTGCGCTAAAACCACGAGGCTCTGTCATCCAGTAGCTTCGCTGGCCATTGCCTTCTCTGAAATTAAGCCCAAAGCAAAATGATATTTTAAATAAGATCACCTCCACCCGAAAGAGAAGAACAGAGTGGAAGCTTAGCTCATCGTAAACTTGTTCTGGTTTAAAAAAATAAAAATAATAAGCAAAATCCCAGAGAAGCTTTCCACCTTGTATACAGCTACAAGGAGTGAAAAATTAAACTAAGAAAAGGATAGTTCTAAGATAAATACAAATAGGAAAAAGAAAAGCATTTTTTCACTTTCATTCAACTTCTATCATCATCACCCGTTCTCTTCCGACTTTGAAGGCTACCATGGTACCTGTTTGTCAATAATAAAAAGTAAATGTATTTTGAGACTGTATTATAAGCCTCCTGATAGATTTTTATTGCAGTTGATATTAATTTGCCTTCTCTATTCACATACTGTGGGTGCCAAACTAAGTTTAAAAAACTACTAGTACATAGTACAACAGGGCAGAGAATTACATTAAAACGACAGTATTTTCAGTTGGATTTATAGAAGGTCTCCATTCAGATATGAGTGGCTATAGTTAGCCCCCATCCCCCAGCCACTAAGCATCCAATTTGCAGCCAGTTTTGCTACTACCAGCTAAAGAAAAGACTCCAGTGTTACTTTGAACCCACTCCATCCTGACAGGGGAGGGCCATTTGAAAGGCAATTCCGTATTCAATAGTAAAATGCTTGCCTGTTAAGGTCACCTAACCATCCTACTCTATTCTTTTTGCATTTACTGGCTAGAGACTACTTTAATTCATTTTATAGCAGAACAGTTAGATTATGCTCCATTTATTATAAACATTTGGTTTGCATAGAAGATTTGCTATGTTTCATTAATCTATCACATAGTCTTTCTAAAAATATGATGAACAAGGTAGCATAAAATGTCATTCTTTATAAACTTTAGGTGCTTGGCAATTAACGTGTTGCGCCTCTGCAGCTCTTCTGACTCAAAGGCTGTTTTCTGATATGGATCCATCTTGCCCACATCATCTGTGGAATTACAAAACATATGATAAATCCAAGCATTTGAAAGCATTATTTCCATCCGGTTATAACCCTATTTGATAAACTCAAATCAGCAGCAAAACTATACCAGATTAATGAAAACCCATCAGAAAGTGCACCATGCCTTTAATTTCTGGGGAATTACAGCTAAGACACATTCTAAAACATTCAGAACAAACGGGGCAGGCATTTTAAAAGTATATTTTAGTTAAAGTGACTGGGGAAAAAAACACCCGCAGGATTGTATATTCACCACATCATGTCCAAGAAGCTGAAACAGGAACAAAATAAAATGCAATGTGTTTTTGCCGATGAACAAAAGCTGCTTCAATTATAAAAGAGTACACTGATAACAGAATCCCAGAGACAAAGAAGTAATACGAACACATGGCTCACTGCTTACTGTATATACAGCAAGGAAACAAGTTACATCTATTGCACATAGAAAGAGGCAAGAAAAAGAGTTAAAAAAAGAGAAAATGGAGGAAGAAAACGCACACTAAGCTTCCGTTACGTTCAAAGAAAAACTTCATGTCTAAAAATGATTTAACCCAATAATGTAGCAAAAATTCTGGCTTACATGTAATTATTGAAGAATCCTAGCACCATCTTTTTTTAAGAAGATAAAATTGTCATATTCAGATGATGACCTTTTACCATGCAATATGAAGCCATTAATAAAAATTTATGTTAACACCAACAACCCAAAATGCTTTAAAATATCAATTTTAAAGGATACTTTCTCCCATATCCTTTATTATAAATGTTACACAGACACAGCAAAAAACCAAAAATCAATTTTTAATATATTTCTTCCTACCACAGGGCATGAGAAACATTAATGGTTTCTGCATCTACATGGTTACAATTATTAGCTTTGCTTTTCTAACGCAGCGCTCATAAAGTATGCTCGGCTTATGATTGGGGGGATGGGGTGCTATTCTTAAGGTTTTTCTGGATGTAAGTTAATAAGCGATAATCCAAGATCTTGAGAGTCATGCCATTACTTGCTTCCCCCATCCAGCATCCTGATATTTACATGATCACTTACACGGAAGCAGCAGAACAACTTAATGACCCCAATTCACAACCCTGCAGCGGGGAGAAGAAGCTGCTGTAAACCTACTGAGGGATGTTATCATGGGTCCTTGCTGTACAGGGAGGGAAAATAACCACTCCGATGGTTTTGTTTCACCTCTACTCAGATGGACCCAGATGTGCTTTATGCCTTTTTGCTTTGTGTCCAATGTCTTTAGGGCCATTGCTGAGGACAGGTACAGGGGACATCTCCTCTTTCATCTGCTCCTAGTGCCTGATCTTTCTGGAGAACCAATTTTCTCTCTATGGGTGGTCTTACTGGGACTGTTAATCAGGGTACATGGCTCTCTCCTAGCCATGGGGTAAGCACAGCCCACTGAAAAGACTGCTTTATAGTTCCTAGTATCTAGGGTTTCGGAAATGCGCTGGCCCCAACTTTACTAAAACCTGGTTCTTCAGGATTTCCTCTGATTCAGTAACCCACCCCATAGCTTTACCTCTCTGTTTTAGTTCATTTAGCCAGCATCACTTCCTCTGGCTTGAATTGAAACTACCTGCCAGGAGAAAGGGGAGATATGCAGCTTGGTCTTTACTTTCCTCCAAACTCACGTTCACTGATGCCATTTATCTGTTCAGGTATTTTCAGTAGCTCCCCTTCTCGATGGTTTAAAATTCTCATTCCTCTGCAGGAATGAGAATCCTGCAGAAATTGTGTGAATTCATTTTCCTTGCTTAATGCTCTATTCTGAGCATATATATGTTCTCTTGGTCATTTCACTTAACAAATCTACCAGTCTTTATGAGCAGTGATTCTTAGTTGGAAACAACAGAACCCATGTGTGCCAGTTTCAGCTGAAAAAAGAAATTATCAAAGGATGTAAAGTACTTCCCAGAAACTCCAAGAGCTTTAGGCCAGAGGCTAAGCAACCAAAAGCAGCAATCAAATTACATCCCAGGCCTGCCCAGTGGGGACCCAAGGCAGTTGAGGCAGGCCAGACTTCCCACCGCCCAGAAAGAGGCTGGCACAGGAGGCTCCCTTTCAATTCTCCCCATTGCTACCTCTGATAGTGGGTGTCCAGTGGAGCCTACTTTTTCCCATAATTTGTTTCCAAGCTAAAATCTGAGTGCAGGACTTAGATCACATGCCTGCACCTTAGGAAGGTCCCTGGGAAGAAGTTTCTGTCTTCTGCCTTCAGGGAGACACAAATGCATAAGGTGCTGGGTGACCGTGAACTTGACAAACATCCACTATACTAGCCCTTATGGGCCTACCTCCACCATAAGACCTTCTTTAAGCTTTTAATATGTAATGGTCTCGCTTGTCTCTGAACTCCTTTTAACTTACTATCTATATCTCAAATGTTCAGCTTGATTAAACACATTTAAACTACATTATGATTTGAAAAGTGTTTCCACACACATCATCTCTTCTGATCTTCCCAACGTTCTGTCAGTTGGATTTCCCTAGTGTTCTCCTTTTATAGATGAAGCAGGGGAGTGTTGGTAAAGTTGAATGACTTGCCCAACTTCCTATTTAAGACGCGCTCTCCACGTTATCCTCAGTAAACACACCATGAGGGCAGAAGCCAGGAGCCAGCGTTTCCTTGGGCGTCTGTCTTCTCAAATCACCCACCTCATATCTAGAAAAGCATAAACCACTTTGCATGTGTGTTCTCTTTTTTTGAACATATAGAACAAAGTTCAACAGCACACCAACCATGGGACATCACATTTCCAAGGAAGAGGAGAAGGAAATGTTTCCAGGATACTACCGCTGTAGAAATTCCCCTCTAAGTCTCATAGCCATGCAAGCCAGTTGGGCAACTTGAGGGAAATTAGGTGTGGGCTGGAAAAGGAGCATTTCGGGAAAAAGGGATCAGCATCACCTATCAAAGAGAAGGGGTCAGGACAAGGAAGAGAGTTTCACTGCACAGAAACAGGTGACAGTCCCAAACCCTTCAGAGGTAAGTCAACAACCAGACACCAAGGACCTGAATGAAGAAATGGCATTAGCTTTTTAAGCTTTGCAATTCCTCCATGTGTGTTACTTTTATTATTATTCCCTATTTGGTTTTGGTCTTTCCTTGTTCTGCATTTTTTTTTTTTTTTTGCCTTGGTTTGTTTGATCACAAAGTGATCAGCCATGGTACTTTTCCTTGAGACCACAGGGAACGGGAGAGCTAAGGAAATGCTGGCCTTAGTGGGAAGAGAGAGCTCAGGGATGGATGAGGGTGACTGAATTACAGAAAAGGAAAGCGGAGGAGCTTCTATGACAAAAGGGCCCTGAGGCAAGAAACAAAATGCAAGACCAAAATAGAGGCCCAGAATTAATCAAAGAGCAAGATGCTTTGACTCAGATGCATCAAGAAACTGACATCGTTTCATCTCATTTCTCTTCGAACACTGAAAGTGTATCCACTCTTACCCATAAGCTAGAGATTTCTGGGAAACTGCTCGGAATATGCCCTCTGTCCCCAGTATGGGTTTTTATGTTAGTCAGGATACAGATATACTGCTATAACAAAGATGCTCCAAATAACAGTGGTTTAAAAAGAAAAAAGTTTCATACAGCAGTTCAAATAACATGCAGTCCTAGGCTGACACGCTAGGTCCATTTCAAGTCCTCATCCCAAATGGTAGGGTAGATACTAAACCATTCTCAACACATTACTTTCAACTCCTGATCTAGAGAGCTGCCCCAGCTCCTGCCATCATGACAGCATTCCAGCCAGTGGGAAGAGGAACAAGACAATGTAGTAGGCATGCTCCTTTTCTTTATGGGCAGGCCTGGAAGTTGAAAACATCATGCTCGCTTATTTCCCTTCGACTACAACCATGCCCCACTACAAAAAAGACAAGGATATGCAGTCTGTGACTAGGCAGTCAGGAGCTCAGCTAGAACTATACTATAGCTGCTATACTAAAGGAAAGAAGAAATGATAGATATCGAAGGACAACCAGCAGTGTTTGCTAAAAAGGCTAGAAATAAAAAAGACCTAGAATAAAATCCTGGTGCCGTCACTGACCAACTGCTTAATCCTAAATAAGTTACTTATCCTGGATAAGTCTTCATTTTCACATCTACAAAGTGAGCATAAAGACACTCACCATACAGAAGAGTTATGAAGATTCAGTGGGATAATGCATGTAAAGTACTTGACCCACAGAATTGGCAATTGATAAATGACAGTTATTATTATTTTATTGTTATTATTTTTTAACAGGAGTTGGCAAACTATAGACCGAGGGCCAAATTCATAAATAAAATGTTTTACTGGAGCACAGCCATGCCTGATTACTTGTGTATTGTTTATGGTTGCTTTCACCCTACAAGGGTAGAGTTGAGTAGTTGAGACAAACTCTACGGCCTGCAAAGCCTAAAATATTTACTCTCTGGTTCTTTTAAGAAAAGGTTTGCTAACCCTTGTTCTATAGTCACATGTTCTGTTTCTTCAGTTGCAAATAAGTCATGAAACATACTTCACCACATCATTTCAAGAATGAAAGAAATAAATTATGTGAAGCACCTAGCACAGTGCCAAGCACATAGTAAACACTCTATAACCTTTAGTCCTATTTTATTTTCCTTGATATATGGTTACCACTGGTCCCACAACAACATTACTAAATGTATGCAAGACATTACACGACAAAAACAAGTGTCTCGGGGGCTTCCCTAGTTGCACAGTGGTTAAGAATCCGCCTGCCAATGCAGGGGATGCGGGTTCGAGCCCCGGTCCGGGAAGATCCCACATGCCGCAGAGCAACTAAGCCCGTGCGCCACAACTACTGAGCCCGCGAGCCACGACTACTGAGCCTGTGCTCTAGAGCCCATGAGCCGCAACTACTGAGCCCACGTGCCTAGAGCCCGCGCTCCACAACAAGAGAAGCCACCGCAATGAGAAGCCCGCGCACCGCAACGAAGAGTAGCCCCTGCTCACCGCAGCTAGAGAAAGCCCACGCACAGCAAAGAAGACCCAACGCAGCCAAAAATAAATGAATGAATGAATTAATTAATTTTAAAAAAATCCTGCTGCACTTAGTTTGAAGCTTCCTTAAAAACGAACAAAGAAACAAAAAACAAGTGTCTCACTTTGGGGTGCTCATATATTAAACTCAGGTGCCTTTAAAACAGTCGCATCACCACCCAGGGCAGCAACACCTCATGTTAGTTATGCCAGGAGGAGCTGGGTGCACCCTTAATGACTATCTGAAGTCCATGTGGGAAAAACAGGGTCCACATCACATAAAGGAGAAGTTCTTATCTATACGTGGCCAAAATATGCAAAGCTTTGAATGGGAAGATGCTAAATCTAAGTCAAGAATTTCTAGAAATAAAAAATATACAAGAAGATGGAACAGGGCCTGGTTCTAGAAATATTTATTAAATTCAAAGAAAGAAGGGAGTGGGGAGGGAGGAGGGGAGAGCCTTAAATGGTTTTCCAACGCTCTTACAAAAAAGAGGATTCTTAACTGGCCTATCCTATCTCCCTCTGTGACTCCTCACTCACCACCAGCCCCTCGAATTTTCTGCTCTCCAACCACCCGGCCCTTCTTGAAGTCTCTTAAAATTGTCCACATTCCTCCTCCTTTTATCAGAACTTTTGTGCATCTTTTTCTATCTGGCTAAAACAGTATTCTTTTACCTTTTTTGATTGTATGTTTCTATTAGTAAAAACATTTTAGTGCCCATGCAAACACGTGAATATTTAGTCATTTACAAATTACATGTACATATACGTATGTATACGTATATGTATATGCACATACTTATACAAAATTGTATATGTATGTTCTTCTCTAAAATGACAAAAATAGGAATGTAAAGGCTAGATAGAAAGTTATGACAGAGTTAATGTTTAATGTTTTCCACCAACCCCAGGACAGGCATTTCTCTCCCAGCCTCTGCCCTCCCCCTTCATTTTACTTCAGGTGTCATCTCGAAGGTCCCATCCTCAGAGAAACCTTCACACCGTGAGGTACTTCTTTGCTCTTATAACTCTTTTTACTTCTCCTTCAGGGTACTTATCACAGCTTAAACTACACGCTCGTTTGTAATTACTCAATTAATGTCTTTCTCCATCTCTCCCTACCAGCCCCACTCCCACCAATTCTAATATCTATTCAAATGTCTATTCTGCCCACTCGTGAGAGTAGAGATCGCGTCTGTTTTACTTAACCGCATGTCCTCATCACTTGACACATTGTAGATCTGACTAAATATTGATTAAACCAACACACGAACCGTTCTATAAAGAAATGCATGCTTTTTAAAAAAAAGGCTTAGAAAGGATAAATTTAGAAAATAAGAAATGTCTTATCAAGAAGGTCGCTGACAAGATAAGGCTGGGTGAATAATCACATATCACTTTCTGGGGCATCTTCATTTTTCAAAAAGCCTTTTCTATCTGTAATCGTATCAGATTCTCCCAATACCTCTTCAGGTAGATGAGGTCAGACATTTTTATCCCCATTTTACAGATGAGAGAACTGGAACTTAGTCTGAATGATTTTCCCAAAGCTATACAGCTAGTTGGTAGCAGAACAAGAACTTGAACTGAAGTCTTCCTACCCCCGTCCACACAGCCCACAGTCAGGCAGGATGAGGGGGCCCAGGCAGTGGGAAACTCCTTATGCCTTCAGGAAGATATGAATTAGAGCTGTCAGAAGAACCCACTGTATGCAATACCACAGAACACTGACAAACATTTCAGAGTGGCCAGGAGATAGAAATGGAAATAATTAAAGCCCCAGGAATTAACACAGAAAGATGACAGGGCTATGGTGAAAGTCTGGAGGATGGAAACTAAGAGATGAGTTACTAACAGCCTTCAAGTTCATCGATGTTTGTTACGTGGCGGGTGGGTAGCCAGCTGCTCTCCAGTTCCAAAGACCACCAAAGAAATGGGAAATCGTTTAAATTAGATGAGGATGCACTCTCCATTCACTGCACAGATGACTGGGTGAGCAAAACGCGTTAGACTGGGGAATTCACCCCGGGTATGGAAGCTCATTCCCTGATGCTAAGGGCTGAGAGGACTCCCCACCTAACATCTGATGGAAGGTCAGTAGAAGAGGTAAGTTGTGCTGGTTCCTTCTGACCAGCACCATCCAATGTTCAGAGGTGGATGCTATACACAAAGCAGGAAAAACCAGGAAAACTAGATCCATCCCTGCAGTTTTTCCTGCTGACCATTCCTGAACTGTAGACATTGATGCTTAGCTTTTTTTTTTTTTTTTTTTTTTTTTTTTTGTGATACGCGGGCCTCTCACTGCTGTGGCCTCTCCCG
>NC_041220.1:93606802-93658900 GCF_002837175.3 Physeter macrocephalus | reverse complement strand
CCGCTCCGCGGCATGTGGGATCCTCCCGGACCGGGGCACGAACCCCCGTCCCCTGCATTGGCAGGCGGACTCTCAACCACTGCGCCACCAGGGAAGCCCGATGCTTAGCTTTTTTAAAAGCAAATATTTTGGCTAAACAGGTAGGAAGCAGAAGTAAATGCGCATCTAGCAAGTATGGTGATTTTGAACAATTGCCTGTGCAGGAGGCAACTGTTTTCAAATTTGAGAATGAATTAAAAGAAAACGAAATATAAAACCACACACAAATCATAATGCTCAAGGGATTACAGAGAGCACAGAGGAAATCTGAATGTTTCTACTTTATCTTCAAGTTAAAGAACAACAACCAAAAAATAGAATGGTCTCATTGGGACTGTTTCTCATGAAGGCCAGTCATGCCAAAAGCATGTTATATATCACACCGCAACCAATTTTTTAATGAGAAAATGATGGTAGAAAATAGTAAACTAACTTGAAAGGTGCTGGTCAAGCAATCAGAAGACCTGCCCACCAGCCTCAGCTCTGAGACTAAACCTCAAGTAAATGCCAAAGGGTCCAGCCCTGTGACCTTGGGCTTCAACTCTCTACACCTCAGTTTCCTTGTCTGTAAAATGAGAAGACACTGCCCAGAGCCTTCACCAGTTTCTAAAACAACCCGGCTCTCTGGTTTTAAATCTCTGAAGAGTTATTAAAAGGAAGCTATGGATTAAAGGCCTCCTTTGTGTCAATCTGAAAATTAGAGAATATCTAGTAAACATTTGGAAAAGTAAAGATGCACTGGGATGCATCTCAGTATTAATTGAAATGCCTTAAAGCAGAGTTAAAAAGTCTAAAATATTTACATACACTTAATCGAGATTAGCTAGGGAAAAATAAGAAGATTTTCCCTTACTTTGGGTCATGGAATTCTTCATCAATTAAACTTAAATGTAATAACATTTTGACTCAAGTTCTCAGATTAAAATGATTTGTATATGACTCCAGGTAACATGCAGTTAAAAGAAATAGTTAATAAGGCTCTACTTGCAAGAGTAACGGGGCAGTATTTACCAAGTGGACACAGCTCTGCCTAGCTTCTCAACAAGTTCAGAGCAACTGAATTTCCCTTCAGGAGGTAGGGACAACTCTTGCAGGAAAACATACAGAAATCCGGACTATATTAGGCATTTGATAATCATGATCTCATTTCACTGTTTCAATCTCACAATAACAGTTGGTAGTATCATCTACGTTTTACAGATGATGAACTTGAGGCTGAGAAAAGTCAAATTTGCCCGGAGTCACGTAGCCCAGCATCCAGCAAAAACATACTTCAAACTCAGGCGTGCTAGTTTTCTCCATCCTAAGGTATCACCTCTCTAGAGTGTATTCATAAACAATGAGACATTATTGAGCCTCCATGCTACATAAATGACACTTTCATAGAGGGAATAGCACAAAATGTATAGTTGTATAGCAAACGTAATCAAGAATATTATTTCTCTTTCTTATCTTCAAATTCTCCAACGTAACTTGGCAATTACAGGTTGTTAAAGTGTATTTCAGTAGTAATTTTACTACCAAGAAGAACACAGAACTGGTTGTAAAAGTAAACCCCAAGGTACCTAGGTCTACTTTCAACTTTCAAGTCCCGTAACATGTCTTATGGTATGCATTATAGGTATTTGATGGGTGCAAAATGGCATCTTCCTTACATTGGCCCATGGGGCAAAAATATCAAACCAAAGGCATAGAATCACAAAAGCACTTGTGGAAAGCAATATTAAGAATACTGAGTTTGGGGCTTCCCTGGTGGCGCAGTGGTTGAGAATCCGCCTGCTGATGCAGGGGACACGGGTTCGTGCCTCCGGTCCGGAATGATCCCACGTGCCGCGCAGCGGCTGGGCCCGTGAGCCATGGCCGCCGAGCCTGCGCGTCCGGAGCCTGTGCTCCGCAACGGGAGAGGCCACAACAGTGAGAGGCCCGCGTACCGCAAAAAAAAAAAAAAAAAAAAAAAAAAAAGAAAATTTAGTGTACTGAAGATTAATAACATTTCTTGCTCTCTTACGTTTTTAGACTATATTTATGTTTTGTATTAGCATAATAGAAATCATCCCAATAGTATATATGGGTTTACTGCTCTTTATAGAGGAAGTTACATACAGTATGTCCATATAAATATGTATATACATACATATTCTCTCTATATATATGCAAAGTAGATATATATAACACATAAAAAGAGTTCTAACCATAAAAATAATTTGCACCATAAGTTTATGTATTTATTTGTATACATATAAAATTAGTATATAAAATGTATATACTAAAAAAAATGTATATACTAACTCCTTGATCTCCAGGGAACAAATCTTATGTTGAAAACATTTGCTGATGCAGACACGGTTACGCAGAAAATCAAGGTTGGAAAGGTTGCCAGCCAGTATGTATTTATCAAAGTGTTTCTAATGGCCCCATCATTACAAGATCTAGTAACTTCTAAACTTTCAGATTAATGGCTTTAGAATTGGGGGTGGAGTTTCTTTTAATAATGCACATTTCAATCCTCGGTTAACAAGAGGTCATGTCAATAATTAATGGTTTCTGTAGCGATTCGACACTGCATCACTTCCTTGACAGATTTTTTTTAATGTAAGCTTTGCCTTCATAACTAAGTACAAGTGGGGAGGGGAATAGGGAGGTGTGGCATGAGGCCACACTGTGGGATTTACTCATTTAACTTGTGCTCTAAAGTGTTCTTACATATCATCCCATTTGATAGGTACAAGAATCCTGCAAGGAAACTGGGATTCATGGAAGAGGGACAGGTAAGAAGAGTGGAAGACACTATTCTTTTTTTCCTTTTTTACTTCTTTTTCCTTTATTATTTTTTATTTTATTTAATAAACTATAGTTGATTTACAGTATTGTGTTACTTTCAGGTGTACAGCTTCAGATTTTTTTCCATTATAGGTTATTACAAGGTATTGAATATAGTTCCCTGTGCTATACAGTAAACCCTTGTTGTTTATCTATTTTATATATAGTAGTGTATATCTATTAATCCCATTATCCTAATTTATCCCTCTCCCTCCCCTTTCCCCTTTGGTAACCCTAAGTTTGTTTTCTATGTCTATGAGTCTATTTCTGTTTGGTAAGTAAGTTGATTTGTATTATTTTTTTAGATTCCATATATATGAATGATATCATAGATTTGTCCTTCTCTGCCTGACTTACTTCACTTAGTATGATAATCTCTAGGTCCATCTATGTTGCTGCAAATGGCATTATTTCATTCTTTTTTTGGCTCAGTAATATTCCATTGTATATATGTACCACATCTTCTTTATCCATGCATCTGTCGATGGACACTTAGGTTGTGGAAGATGCTATTCTATATGTTTTATAAAGTGTAGAAATCAGAATGTAGAGAAGTTATGTAACTTACCTAAGAACATAAACTCCACAAGAACAGGAGCATTATCTGCTTTCGTGTTCATTGCTGGTTTTACCCCTAGCATGGTAGTTGCTCGATAAATACTTAGTGAATTAAATATTGAATGAGTGAGTGAATGAATGAGTAAATGAGTACTAAAATTTGCGGCAAGAATAGGACCTTGACTCCAACTTCCTGACTCTCAGTCTCATGAACTCCCAGATATATGAACTTCTTTGTTCTCAGACTATCCCTTAAAAAGATAAAAAATGATTTAAAAGAAAATAATTGCATATATTCTAAAAGACATTAATAAGTTTTATCCCCACTTCAAAAGGCAAAAAAAATTGTTGAAGATTTTTTTTTTTTTTTTTTTTTTTTTTTGTGGTATGCGGGCCTCCCTCTGCTGTGGCCTCTCCCGTTGCGGAGCACAGGCTCCGGACGCGCAGGCTCAGCGACCATGGCTCACGGGCCCAGCCGCTCCGCGGCATGTGGGATCCTCCCAGACCGGGGCGCGAACCCGGTTCCCCTGCATCGGCAGGTGGACGCGCAACCGCTGCGCCACCAGGGAAGCCCTGAAGATTTTTTTAAATTAGCTTCCTTAAATAATGTTCACTTCTAATATATATATCCTGTGGATAATAATAATAAAAAAGAACTGAGCCTCTTTGCTGATAATTTACCAGGTACTCTGAATGCACAGAATAATAATACCAGCAACGGTAAATTATGTTATATAAATACTGTATTCCCTATACTATGTACCACGTAGGTATTAATGTAGCAATTACACTTCCTCGCCTTACCATAGTGTTAAGTGTCCTGTAGATTGTATGTAGCAAGAAGTATTCTACTGATACACATAGGATAGATCATTTCCCTACAGTAATTACTAGGATGCTGCATTATCCATAAGAAAGCTGTCACATGCTTTCAAGAAACATAAAGAACAACACGCATCTCCTGTTTTATTAAAGGCAGAACTCAGCCGGCCTCTCTGAAGAGTAAGTTCTCGCTGAGAAACACACTTGGCCTTTCCTGGTCACTGGAGAACTGAGTTACTGCACTCAGGTCCAGCTCAGAGGTGGAATCAGCTGTCCTGACCTGCAGGGCTTCTGCAGGCGTCACCAACTCACGGATGATCAACAGAAAGGAGGAGCGGCAGAAGACTTAGGCACAATTGTGATCAATTCCTGTAATTGAGGGAAATAAACCATGGCCACCTGACAAAGTAAAAATCAAGTCAAGGAGGAGAGAGAAAGAAGCATCACCATCTGATACAGAAATTGACATCTGTTGCTAAAACTGCTCGCAGAAAGGCTAAAATAAAATAAAAGTAGCTAAACATCTCACCAGGTGAGAGTTTGGCAGCTGCAAATCAAAGGATCCTTATAAGCCGGAGACTTGTTGAAATTTAGTTTTTGATCCATTTAAAATGAGAAATGAAAGAGCTCTCCAGAATCATACTGTTGACCCAGAAGGACAAGCCCAGTCCCCCAAGATCAGTTACAAATGATAGGGCCACCCCACTTTCTGGAAATCAAAGCCATTCCCCCAGAGTCAAGGCCAATTGAGAGACATGGGCGGGCAGATGGTTTGCTTCGTTGTCTTGAGGAGTAGGAATGCAAGACAACGAAAGCTTTATGAAATTAGGAACTATGTCTTCTCCACCTTGGTAACCCCCAGTGCTGAACACAATGCTGCTTGATAAATATTTGTTGAATGAATCAAACAACTGATTAACCTGGAACTAACAAAAATTAACCAGGTAAGAGAAGCCTCTGACCCTGAGAAAGTACTCAGACAAAGGCATGCAAAGCTGCTTTCCCCTTGGGGCTGGGGCCTCCTCCACTCTGATCCCATCTAGGGAGCAGGACCTACCCCCGCCGGGAGAAAGACCTTCAAAGAGCGTGTGAAAGGGAAACCTGGGTGGCGGAGGCAGTGACATAGGAGAGCCTACAAAGAGTCAAATCCTTACTCTGGGAGCCGAATCTACATCACCGGGGCCTACTCCCTAGCAACCCTGCAAAGGTGTTTTTAAGAGCCTCCTTTGGCCAATGAGAAAATCGAGACTGGAAGAGCTTAAATCAGTTGCTCAAAACATCCCACAGACAAAAGACAGCAGTAACGTGAGCACAGGTTTCTGAAACCCACTGTCACTTTCTCTCCTCCATACCTATCCAGGAGTTTCAGCAACTAGACTAGAAAATGAATAGTATAACTGAATCACTTTGCAGTACAACAGAAACTAACACAACATTATAAATCAGCTATACTTGAATGAAATAAAATTTTAAAAATAAATTAGATATAAAATTAACACGTAACAAAGGCCAAAAGCCAAGACAAAGAAAAAGGGATGGAAAAAACCACAGCAAGAAATCTCAACCAAGGAATGCTACAATGGCAGAGTGCAAAATCATTGGTGCGGAGTCTCCTGGAATCGAGCAAGTTTTCTCTGTCTCATGGTAGGTGAGATCTCAGTTAACAGAATAAAGTTTTCCGGGCACTGTATTTTTGAGGGAATTTACTGTGGTATTCTTTTCATAACATTCACTGAACAATGTAATAAATGATTCTTGCATCAACCACTGCTTGGTTGGTGATTTTTTTTCCCCTTCTTTCAAGTCCTTGGGAAAGAAAATTTCAATCATAGTTCCTTGTTTCTGTCACATGGAAGGTAGAATTCTCTTAGTAATTCCATTGATGCTGTTGTGCTAGTACAGAGAGCAGGAATACACCTGATTGCATTACTATTAATATTATAATTACCATCAGGTAATATTATTACTATTATGTTCCATGTGTGCCAGGCATTGCTCTAAGCATTGTTTTGCATACATTATTTCATTTAATTCATATAACAACCCTATAAGGCAGGTATTATATGTCTCCTGTTAAAATAATCAGGAGACTGGGAGTCGAAAGGTTATACAACTTGCTTACGGAGTTGTACCCAGAAAACAGCAGAGTTGGAATTTGAACTCAAGTATGGTTTGACGCCAAGGCCCATCTTTTTAACCACTGCTCAATGAAGGATGCCTGGCTTTGTGACTGCTAATCGTACCTTTTGACAAGCTGCATGTTCCCATTTTAAAAGAGTGATTGAAAGGCTCGATATAGTCCGTTAATTTTATACCCACTTGTATCAAAACCTCTTCAATTCCCTTTGCAGCTTTTCCTGCTTCCATTTTAAGCTCTTCCCCTTCCCTCTACTGCCCCGCCCCACCACACGTGCATCAGAATGAAGTCTGGGGGCTCCTTCCAGCCCGAGTCTTTCAACATTTGAAGAGCCAATGAAAGCACACCCTCTACCTTCAATTAAACAATATTTAATTCACACAGCACTTTGCTTCCGAAAAATTCAAAGAGCCCTAGGTGCTTTTAATCAGAGTCTCTTGGTACCTAAATGATTGCTTAAGATTAATTGTGTCCCCTTTAGGTGACAAATTAGCTTCATCCCCTAATCCTAGAATCTGAAGGGAATTGATCCTACTCTGTCCTACCTTAAAATACAACGGCCACTGAAACAAACAAATAAACAAAGCAAAACAAAACAAAAAAAAATGGTGTGTAGATAACAATAAAACATAACTAAGGAAAAGCTCTACGCTATAGAAGCTTAGTAAGATTAACGATGGTATTTAACAATTATTGAATACATTCTATGTGCCGGCTAACTCTCCAAGTGCTTTACACAGATTATTTCTTCCTTCAACACTGAATCCTGTCAAGACACCAAGTCACTGCAAAAGCAGTAGACTTAACCCCCACAATGTGTAGAGAAGATAACAAGTGGGCACAGAGGAGAGAGTTCACTGGACCAATATGACAGGAATGAAACACTGATATCAAATGATCCCCCGTCAAAAAATGTTTGCCAACGTCCTCCATGAAGGAGTGATGGTCAAAATGTAGATTCACATTTGGGGTAGCATGTTTGAAACTAACCATGTTCTACCTGTTTTAGCTGCTTATATATTCTGATCCTAGTTTACCTCTATGAGCCAGGGATTACTGTCATCAGCCTCATTTTACAGATGCTGAAACTGAGGCTTGAAAAGAGTGAATAACTTACCCAAGGACACACACCTTTTCAGGGCTACAGACAGGGTTTGGACCAAGCTCCCCAGTCTAAGCTCTTGACTACTAAGCTAAAAGTACCTGGCTATGTGGTCTCTGGGTTATTGAAAAGTCCGCAAGCATTTAGAGGAGAGAAGGAAAGAAATGGATTTTTGTAAACAGCACAGCAAAGGCATAATAATTTCTTGAATGACTAGGATGCCATTCAGTACCTAGGAGTACCTAAAACACAGCATCTAAAATAATTTAAGAGTAATTTTTTCAGTAGTATCCTAGGGGCTTAAAACAATCCACTGGACACTTCTTCCTTCCTAAAGGGACTTCAAAATTTAAAAGAGTGTCATCTGTGTTTGACAATTTCTCCTGAGAGTAGGAGTTTCCAGGTAATGTGAATTGAAGGTAAAATATCCCAGTCTGTTCAGATACCCACGCTGTGAGCTAGTAATAAGCTGAGGTTTAGAACCCTGGTCATCTCATTTCCAGACAAACACTCTTCATACTGGCTATTTTCGCTCTGTCTCGGCTTAAGCCCATCCCGCCCCGATCTATGTAACCCCTGTGTGTAGGCAGTCACCAGTTAAAGGCTCCTGAGCAGATTTAAAACGTTCTGAAGCTCCAGGAGTACAGAGTTCTTTTGATCCTGCCTGGAAGATTCAGCAGAAAGACTTTAAAGTATACCAGTCGGAAGGTACTATAGAAAAAGGCTATTTTGTTTCCTGGGGCGAAAGTCTTCCAGGGGGTTGAGGAGAGAAGTGATCTGTAGGGAAGTTGGTCTTTCCTCATGAAATAAACACTCGCCCAGATTGGGCAGAGAAGGGAAGTGAGAAAAACACTGCTACTAATAAAGCCCTATAGCCATCATTTTCTAGGCATGTAAATTGCAGGAAGCACAATGCTAGGTACATTCCTCAGGTCTAATCTAAACCTGACAATGATCTACGAGGTAGGTACTAGTAATTTCATTTTTACAGATGAAGGAATGGAAGATATGAGAACTTTTAAGCAAATTCTTCCCGAGGTCACAGAGATACTGAGTGACACCTCCAGGTTTCTACCTCAAGTTTGTCAGAATTCAAAGTCGGCATTCTTTCCCACGTGCCCCACTCCCTCAAGACCAGGGAAGCAGCAGCAATCCAGAAGGAGGCAAGAGAAAGAAACCCATTTTCAATGCATGAAATATAAGAAAGAAGATGATAAGATAAGAAAGGAAGTTGGTCAGGCTTCGCAAGAAGGGCAGCCACAGATGAGTGCTATCAGAAGTGACAGTGACCAGACACTACCAAGGAATGGATTTGGTCATTGCAACATGTAAAGCAGATGACGCTTAGAAGCAACAATCACCAGAGCAAGAATGAGACCAACCAGCCCAGACTGAAAATGTTTACCAGTTCCCTCCATGAAGGATGGCTGGCCTAAAAGAAACTCACATTTACAATAGCGTGTTCGAAATTGATCGTGCCCTACGTACATTAGCAGTTTAGTATAATTTACTGTGAGTCTAAATCATGGTTGTATAATCAATCTCCTTCTGTGACAGGTCCCAGTTTAAAACTCCCGATTGTACTGATTATATTAAAACTCCTGAGGTCTGAGCAAAGTCTGCAGAGTAGTACAGTACCCAGACAAGGACTGGCAGGTTCTCATGGGTCCTATCTGCATCCTGGGCTTACACGATAGAAAATAACGTGGGAAAGTCATGTAGATTGACTCCATGAGAAAGACACACACACACACACACACACACACACACACACACACACACACACATCCCTTGCTTAGATGTGTCCATCTTGCCATGGGCTTATTCTCCTCGCAAGTATCGTATTTCAGTTTACGGAACCTCTCTGACCTCCAAAATACTATCCTCTTTTAAAGACCTGTTCACCAATTGATGATGTCACTGCCCTGCTCAGTGGTCCTCTGTGGGATGGCAGAGAGTATTTAATTCCCTCAGCTCCACTGCCTTCCCAGCACCCTCCAGCAGCACCCAACCGCACGGAGGTCCTCTCACTTTAATTTCGACTTTTTCACCTCCTTACTGTCCACGGGTCTGGAATCCTCACCCCACCCCTCCTCTGCATTCTAAACATTCTATGTATCACTCAAGATTTGGCTAAAGAGTCCCTTCTGTGGGGAAGTGACTTTCCAGGGAAGGAGCCAGACCCTCCTGGAGCATTGTCACGGCCCTACCTCTTCCCTCCTCATCCTAATTATCATGTACTAGTTTATTCTTCTGGTAGACTGTGGGGAGGAAATGAGTCATTTTCACTTTTAGATGCTCATTGATTAGCTGAATGAAACAATGAACAATCCCTTTCAGCAAGAGAGAACACTTTAAACGGTGAGGTAAATTCTAGTCAGCCTTCCAAAGGGAACCTGACTTTGGGCCAAATCCAGAAGATCGTCAAAGGCGAGAAAGAATGTAAGTCTAGAAACTCTCAGAGATGCTAAGGAGAAAGCATGTGCTTCTCATCTTCAGCAGGACTTACATCTGCATGACAAAAGCAAGAGAACTGGGACTTCCCTGGTGGTCCAGTGGTAAAGAATCTGCCTTCCAATGCAGGGGACTCGGGTTCGATCCCTGGTTGGGGAACTAAGATCCCACATGCCATGGGGCAACTAAGCCCACGCGCCACAACTACTGAGCTCGCGTGCCTCAAGAAGAGAGCCCACGTGCCACTAACTACAAAGCCCATGTGCTCTGGAGCCTGCGCACCACAACCAGAGAGAGAAAAACCTGCGTGCCACAACTAAAGAGAAGCCTGCGCACCGCAGTGAAGAACCCACACTGCAGCGAAAGATCCCGCAAGCCTCAACGAAGATCCCGCATGTTGCAACTAAGACCCAACGCAGCCAGAAACAAAAAATAAAGAAAAAATAAAGAAAAAGCAAGAGAACTGTGCACAGTTTGCTCAGACATTGTATTTATAAGCACTTTCACAGCTATGATAGCATTTTCTACCTTTGATGAAATGGAGGTGATGGAGATGAACAATGATTGTACCCATACCTCTTACCAGTACTTTTCATGTGTTATACCATGTAACAACCTGAAGAGGTAAGTATTTCCCCATTTATTATGCAAAGCCCAATGTCACCCAGGAAGTGACATGACTCCAACCCAGGTATGATGATGGGAAAACCTAAGATCTTTCCGCTATAGTTCAGCTTCCACAGAAGAGAAAAATCCTCCTATTTATTGGTCTTAACCTGTATCAGTCAAAAAGGATTTCCCACTCAGAACTGCAGAGTAGGCTTCCCCATGAAGCAAGTTCACCGCTTCTCATTCTCAGTGCCACTTAGACCTGCTCAGTACCTAGAGATCAGCTCATGAAGCTTGGCTGGACACTAGGTTTCCCCCTCTGCTCCATTCTTCCTATCTTCCCTCCCTCCATCCCTCTCTCCCACCGTGTTTCCCCGGAGAAACTTCTTAACATGTTCTATTTCTGCAAAACAAGGAGAGCCTAGACACAGGAAACCTATAAAGACCTGGGCCGGAGGTCAACAAAATTTTTCTGTAAAGGTCCAAAGGGTAAATACTTCTTAGACTCTGACAGCCATACAGTCTCTATCACCACTATTCAACTCTGCCACTGTAGCATGAAAACAGCCACAGACAACATGTAAATGAATGAGAACATGGCTGTATCCCAATAAAACTTCATTTTCCAAAATAGGTGGCCAGCCATATTTGGCCCATGAGTTATAGTTTGCCAACCCCTGGTCTAGACCAAGGGCAATAAATAAATTTCATCTCATGTGCCAGCTTTGATCAATGAGTGGTAGTTGGCTTCCTGGAGCTCCATGTACACAAAGACTCCAAGGCTATCTATGGGCTTAATAGAAAAAATGCTGTGATCCATTACTGATGTCTGCTATAGGCGTCAGAAGGATCATGGTGGGACATGTGCCGTATGTGCCGTCTTTGGTTAAGCTTTGAGTACGCAAATGAGTTTATAAAGAGGCCTTGAAACAATGTATATTTCTCAAATACCCTGAGACCCACCAAAGTTGAGTGATCACCGAGCCACCGCTCTGCCACCACCTCTTTCCCTAGTAAATTTCATCTAGCTTCTATTCTAAATGATTCACACCTCAAGAACCAATGATTTGGAAAAAGAAGAAAGTCAGAAAATCTATCTGTAGATCAACTCTAAAGGTAAATCACACTTTGAGAAGTTGGATTAGGCAGAAGTCCTTTCTTATCTAAAGTTTGTTCCCTAGATTACTTAGGATTAACAAACCATCCTACTCCCTCTGTAGCAAAAGCAACCGTAGCAGGGGGGAACTGTTTTCCTTTTTCAAAGAGACTCACCATTAATAACTGCCAAGAAAACCTTTTCTATAAGCGGTGTTGTCGTCGACAACAAGAGATGTGGTTCAAGAATCACACTTTGAGTTCACATTGAACTTGTAAGTAAATACATAAAGCTTCAGTGCCATAAAGCTAACTTAAAAGGGACATTTCTCTTTATAGTTCCCTGGAGTATTATGGACTCGATGATATTCTTCTGCTATAATGTGGGATTCATTAAAGAACTAAAGTTATAATTTTCTCCATCAGTACGTACAGGCCGCCAACCAGATAAATCGTCCCAGTGAATTGGTTAATACAACCTCAAGTCCTTGGTATGAAGTTCTCCATCTGACCCCTGGCAGGTGAGCAGGAAACCCAAGGCTGAATTTTACTTAGGAGAATATCAGAGAATGAAATTCAACGGGCATTTCCAAAGCATGACAATCTTTACACACACAAGACAATTTCTACCTCACAATTTTATTCCTAAAAATGGAAAATGATATAAGAAACAAATGCATACATGTGTATTTTTAAGATTTATGTAGTAATTAACGTAATTGTTGATTGTGATCAGTACTATCTTTCTCATTATATCAATAATGAGAAATTTAAATTTAACTGGAAAAGTATGTATCATTTGAAGGCATTTTTTTTTTAGCCATCATATTTCTACATGATTTCTGTATAATGATATGGTAAAGACATGAAGTAACAAAGAGAAAGTAAAGTAAGAACTATGCAAACTGATATCCTCTTAATTAATCAATGGGAAGGCCATGTGATAGCAGGAAACTTAGAATAACACAGCTTTTACTAAACTCACTACCAATTTTACTGAGAGCAATTTTGGAAGAGTAAGACAATGCAGAGTACATTGGCCAGATACAGATATTATTTTGTCTGTTTAAAGTTTCTGTGCATTATCATTCATAAAATATGTATGGCTTTATTGACTTCCTAGTGAGAACAAGAGGTTGCTTCCCTTTAGAATATAAAAAGTCAGAGAGAAGCTTGAGAGTCAATATCTCTCATACTAAATGCTGCGGTAGCTTGGTGAGTGGCCTCTATTTGAATGTTTTGATCTCCCTCAGTTGTTGTCAAGTTTAAGGACTATTTCAACGATTAAAATTCTAAATGAAATACCGCGACTAAAATCACAAATGAAGATGCTTGATTTATTATGTATCATGAACATTGCTATCAATCTATGAATACATATTTATTTATTACAATAAAAAGAGGCATGCATGAGAACAGGGAACCCTGGAGATTATTTTGCCCATGTTTTATTTGGGCTGGTTACAGGCAACAAAGAAAACAGCATATGTAGCACTTCTGGCAAGTGTATATCTACAAGAATACCAAGGGCCTCTTCCTGAGTGCCTTTATAAGCCACGCTATTCCCTACCCTCTTCTGTGGAAGTTATCGCTGTATTAGATGTTGTTGAACATATTTGATATGAAAGCATTGTCTGTTTGCTACCAGTATGTAACGAGTCTCTCCCCCAGAGTTGCCAGCAAGGTGCTGATTAATTAACTGAAGTAGTGAAGCTGAATCGTACAACAGCTGTTTAGAGAATTGTCATTAACTCGGTCTCCTTTCCTGTCTATTAGCTTTCTTGCAGCGAGTCCACTAAAATGCAAATCTGGGAAACTCAGCATCACCATCTTAACCTCTGTGTCCTCTTTGATGCAAAAAAAAAAAAAAAAAAAAAAGAGTGAACGGTCTGGGCTGATTTGTTTTTGAGGGAAATCCAGAATCCAGTGAGGAAACAGGAATGGAAAGAAGGCGTAAGCAGGTAAAGAAGGGATTTTTGGAAACTTCCTAGAAGTCCCAGTTTGTCTTGTCACTTGTCATTGGCATCTGACAACAGGACAGTCCTTTGGGCTGAATGTCAAAATGGGAAGGGCAGCCATCCTAAGCTCATTGAACAGTTCAGCTATCTGACAATCTCTCCCTGGGACCTCCTTGCACTAGAGGGAAAAAGGCAGTCTGTCACGGAGAGAGACTGCAAAAACCAAAAACGAGCAGTGTGGCAACAAGGCAGATGTAGCTGTTCCTCTGGAATGATGACAGTTGGCGAAGGATTCCAACCTGTAGACCTCAGCTGCCCCAAGAACCGGGATGATTATTCAGAGGTGCAGAATCTATATTAAGTGGCAGATTGGAGGGAGGGTCGACTTGATGAGACACAAGCACGTCATTAAAACAGTCTGCGGCGAGGTGTGGTGACTCAGACCAAATAAAAATGATGCGCTTTCTTTTTCTAAGTTCATTTCTTCCTTGCTTTCTTCCTTCCCCGCTCCCTTCCCTGCTTTATTCTTTTCTTTCCTTTCTCCCTTCTTTTCCTCTTCTTTTTTCTTTTACATATATTTTGAAGTCTCCCTGGCACCTTTTGTAAAAGGCAACATCTTCCACATGTAGGCCAACAAAATTAATTCATAACAGAGGCTGTCACTGTTTCATCCCAGGTATCACCTGATAACCCCAGTAAGCTCTGCTTATTCCCTCTGACATGAATCTCAGAGACTTAGTACCAGAGAGCTCAGATGTTGACACCTTCTGTCGCTGTAATGGTTACCCCGTGCAATTTCATTTGCCGTGTCACCCCTTCACATCAGACTCACTTGATAAAACAGCTAAGGATTTTCAAATCATAAAAAAGGAGAAATGAAAGATGTGATGAAGTAGCACGTAATCGGGTCATCGAGGCATAGAATAAAGAAGCCAAATACATCCCCCAAATGCGGCAGGTGCTTTTTTTTTTAATGAAGCAGATAAATGTACAAACGAATACATTGATACAGACAGAGCATCTGCCTCATGATAAAATTAAGTCTTGTGACAGAAATAAATCACTGTGGGGGAGAAATAAACCATTATCCAGTGGGATATTTTCTTTTCTTCTTATGTGACAGGACTTATTGGATTCCCTGATGCTAGGCAGCTAAGTGCATCCACAATTCGATGATAAATCAGAAAGACTGCAGGATTTGAAATTTAACAACTACTTATTTTTCTGTGATGTAGAGATAAGGGGAAAATTTTGGTGAGTAACTATTAAATTGGGAATCTCCTTCTTCTCTGATACTCTGATCGTCTGGTACTGTGTCACATCATCACACAATGCCAACAACCAGCTGTGAGTAAAATAGGTTTTGGACTAAGATGAATAAGGGAACTACTTATCTTTCCCTTTCTTTCCCAATATTCATCTAAAGAGTACCACAGAAAGGTTACTTTTGACATACAAACATACCGTTCTTACTACACTTTCCTTTTTATCCCCTTCAATATTTTTTAAAATGGCAATAAAGGCATGTTTTTCTTTTTAAAACATTTTCACATTTGAACAATTGAAAAGGAAAATCCATATATCATGTTAAAAGTACACAGGAACTAATAGGGCTGGGGATCACTTTACCATGTTTGATAAATGTGACTTGAAAAAACACACCTTCACGTTTTCATGATTCCCTTTGTTGTAATACACTCTTAATTACTGGGAGTGGGGAAAATGATTTCTCTTCAAGATGGACCTTTATTTTTCCCGTGTTGGATCTCTGCAGTACCATGAGGGCTTAGCTAATGCTCGCACCAATCACAAACTCTCCTACTGAACTACATACGTTGCCCTTCCAAGAAGCAGAGAGGGAGAAATCAAACGATTTTTCTCTCCAGGTAGTTTTTTTAAGTGAGAACATGGTATATCTTCAAGAGGAACCCGATCCATTGTGTAAAAATATAGTAACAATCTAACAACCGGCATCCTAGAGAACACTCAGAAACAGTGCATTTTTGAGCCTGGGTATATTTCAAAAGCCAGACCAGAATCAGTTTTCTTATAAACTAAATCAAGCTCACTGTCAAGCTGAGATCTGATATTTTTTTCCTTCTAAGTACTGTCTTGTAAAGAGCCGAAGGTGGGTTTGGATGGAGAGGCATTAAACACTGATCACTGGCAATTATGGTAATCTCCTTCAAGGCTGCAAACTCAGCCTGTCTTCAGAGAGAGCTAACTCCTTGTGACAACACGAGAAAAGCTGTTGAAGAACTGTAGACTCCTACAGCTGGGTACCAGCCTTTAATTAGAGTGTGGCACCGAAACAGACGTTCTTCAAGTATCCGAAGAGGTATAATGAATCTATTAGTTCACGAAGTAGAAGATATCACCTGCCAAATCCTACATCTATCACAAAACATACATACCAAGAAGTGAAGGAGGGGGGTCATACCATCGGCCAAACATCATGACCATCAGGAAGAGAGTCATGCAGTGTGGTCTGGTATTTAGTGTTCAGTTTCACACAAACTGGATGATAAAAACAACAACAACCAAAAAAAAAAAAAAAAAGAGAAAGACACACACTTCCGAGAGTGTCTAGAAATTTGGAACATAGTTTTATGCTTTAGAAACTCAGTTTGACCTGATTCGTCATTTCCAGAGAGCAGAAGTCACTGATCTCCTTGCAATTTGCTTTTGAGACAGTGGAAAGGGTTTTACAAAAAAAATCAAGCAAGAGATCCTGGCATAATCCCAGCATTAATTATGGTTCTCAAAAGTGCACGCTGCTATTTTATTTACTTTTAACAATCATGACAATATTTTCCTAGCTTTGTTTTCCCCAAAAACACAAACAAAAAGAACTAGACGCAATATTGAATTGGCAAGCTCTCCATAGAAACCTCAAGATACAGGACTAGAAAATGTACCTCTTAGTGTCCTTCATTATATGCTATCATCTCACAGTTTGGCTCCAGCTACCAGGCATTCCACACATACCTACAAATGTCCCATTTTTTGTTGCTGTGATTTATTGCAGCCCGACACGCTAAACATAATTACAGGAAGAATATGGACCTTCATTATATGGAACTGAGTCCACCTCGTGGGGTCTTAAATCCTTCCCAAAACATAGAAATAATTTGAAACGGACAGCCGTGTTCATTTCAATCTTGTTGGATTTATTTACTCTGATCGTCTCCTGATTACCACAGAGAAATCCATTTTTACGATCACACAAAAAATCGGAGTCATGTTTGAAAGCTATGTCCATGAATAAAAAGAATGAGATGGAGTCAAAAGCATCTCATCTTCCAGAAGGAAACTCTAAGACCCAGAGAGGTGGATGTGTTACCTACACCCACACAGCTGGTTATCAAGTCGGCCAATCTAGAACACAAACCCCTGAACTCAGAATCCAATACTCTTTCCACTAAGCTGTCAAATATCTTACCTTCTTACCCTCTAGTGAACAGCACTGAAGGGGGAAATCACAGAAAAATCAAAGCTATGCTACTTCAACCTCTGGGAACTTAGTTGAATATATTTTCAATGGTACATAAGACCTAAAACAGATGTCCAGTAGATGGAAGAACAGAATTAAAATAGAAAAAATATGCAGTCAAAGAAGATCTGAGTGAGGAAGAGGGTGGGAGGGTGGGCTTTGAAACAGTAAACATCCATGACAATCACCCAGGCCTTGAGGATTAATTAGCCAACACCTATTTCAGGCATCAAGGAGACAGCCACACAGACATCTTCACCGAAAGCATTCTAGGCACGGCAAACAGCAAGGCCAAAGACCCTGAAGCAAAAATGAATCCCAAGAATAAGAAAAAGACCAAAGAGTGTACAACTGAGTCAGCAGGAGATAAAGAGGGAGGCAGGGGTCAGCTCCTGTAGGAACCTTTAAACCATGGAAAGGAATTTGGCATTTGTTTTGATGACAACAGGAAGTGATTTTAAGTTAAGGATGTGATATGATCAGATTGATGTTCTGTTTTTTTAAGATGACTGGCTGCAGTGTGAAGAATGGAATGTAGGATTGAAACAACATACATAAATTCCTTTAAAAAAAAAAGTTAAGGAGAAATCCAAATGGAAGCAGCGGCTGTCTTTATATAAACAGCATCATAATCTTCAAAGATAATAATGCAGTGATCTTTTTCAGAGAATGTCTTAAACTCTGGCACTAGCCAAAAGCATATGGTTTGTCCATGTTCTAAAACCCAGAGTGATAGATCTCTGAAACAGAGGCAAAGATGAAACTGATGTTGGGCCTCATTGGGTCCGGTCGTCATTGGAATTCAAGCCACCTGTGCTACTGCAGCTTGCGAAAGCTCAGACCTAACACAGGCAAGTCTCAGGTGTTCTGAATTTCAGAATTCTGTCCCCTATGCATTCCAAATTGAATAGAGGGGAAACGATACTTCTTTACAAAGAAGAACCCAAAGAAGTAGAATGAGTGAGCTGAGGGACAGGAATGCAGCCTCTGCATTGAGAAGAGTCAACACCTTACGACTTTAGGGATCAAGAACCAGATCAGTTGGGGTGATTAAAACACAACTGGAGGGGCTTCCCTGGTGGCGCAGTGGTTGCGCGTCCGCCTGCCGATGCAGGGGAACCGAGTTCGCACCCAGGTCGGGGAGGATCCCACGTGCCGCGGAGCGGCTGGGCCCGTGAGCCATGGCCGCTGAGCCTGCGCGTCCGGAGCCTGTGCCCCGCGACGGGAGAGGCCACAGCAGAGGGAGGCCCGCATACCGCAAAAAAAAAAAAAAAAAACACACAACTGGTGATTTTCCTCAACAAAGGAGTAGTCAAGTCCTGCCCGACAGCTAAATTCAAACGGATCGATTTCACTGCCGACCTCCCTTTTGGTTTTTTTGTTTGCTGGTTGTTTTTTCAGGTTCTCATTAGTTACCTATTTTATACATAGTATCAGTAGTGTATATATGTCAATCCCAATTCTCCCAATTCATCCCATCCCAGCTCTTTGCCCCTTGGTATCCATACGTTTGTTCTCTACGTCTATGTCTCTATTTCTGCTTTGTAAATAAGACTGTACCGATTTTTTCAGATTCCACATATATACATTAATATATGATATTTGTTTTTCTCTTTTCTGACTTCACTCTGTTATACTGGAGTATAATTGCTTTACAATATTGTGTTAGTTTCTGCTGTACAATGAAGTGAATCAGCTATATGTATACATATATCTCCTCCCTCTTGGACCTCCCTCCCACCCCACCCCCCATCTCACCCATCTAGGTCATCACAGAGCACGGAGCTGAGCTTCCTGTGCTTCATAGCAGGTTCCCACTAGCTATCTATTTTACACATGGTAGTGTATTTATGTCAATCCTAATCTCCCAGTTCATACCACCCTCCCCCCCGCCCTGTGTCCACATGTCCGTTCTCTACGTCTGCATCTCTATTCCTGCCCTGGAAATAGGTTCATCTTAAAAAACTAAAAATAGAACTACCATATGACCCAGTAATCCCACTACTGGGCATATACCCTGAGAAAACCATAATTCCCTTTAGTTTTGGTAGTAACTTTGAACCATTAACCCAAGGTAGAGTTCACCTCTAAGGTCCTGCCTGTTGATGACAAATTCCCAGGGATGTTCATAAAAGACAAAAAAAAAAAAGGAAAGGGATGGTTTATAAAGCTCTAGGGAAATCACTGATTGTGATACTGGTCTTCAGTAAGATAAAAAATTAAATCAACAGCTCAAGAACCACACTAGTCACACATTATGAAAAATTGAAGTTCTTGGATCTGCAAAGACAAACTACTAGAAGAACACCAGGCTTCATAAAGAGACAGGTTTGTGTTTGAATCCTGGTTCCACCTCTCACTGAGTGACTTGCCAATCCATTATGTTTTACCTCTCTGGGCCTCAGTTTCTTTACCTGTAAAGTGAAAGTCACATTGGCAGCTGATTGTTGGGAGGGTTAAAATGAGGTCATTTGGGTAAGGCACATAGTCGGTAAGACACATAGGAGGTACACAAGAAATGTTCATCACAGTACAGCTTGCCCACCCTTATCTCCCTGAGGACTTTCCAACAGCATTCATGACTTAGAAAGACTCCATCTGTGCTACTGACCGAATTTTTGTGTCTCTCAAAATTCATATACAGAATCCTCATCACCAGTGTGATACTATTTGGCATTGGGGACTTTGGGAAGTGATTAGGTCATAAGGATGGAGCCCTCATGAATGGGATTAGTGCCCTTATAAAAGAGACCCAAGAGAGTTCCCTTGCCCTTCCACCATGAACTAGGAAGCACGCCCTCATCAGACACTGAATCTGCCAGCACCTTGATTTGAACTTCCCAGTCTTCAAAACTGTAAGAAATAAATGTTTGCTGTTGTAGCCACCCAGTCTATGATATTTTTGTTACAGCAGCCCGAGCTAAGACAATCTAGTTACAAACAGAGATGAAGTCTTCAGGGAATGAGAATCTTTAAGATAGGATTCTGAAGAAATATCCTGAGTCCCCAGGTTATTCCTAAGAAACAAAGATTTAAATACAAAAGGCAGCAACAAAGCATTTTGAAGTTGGTGATTTAAAGAAAATTATAAGCACTAAACTTATAAAGGAATTCATATTCACATTCTTTAAATGTGAAATAAAAGAAGAGCTTTTGAAAAAAAAGATATTCTTTTTCAAAACAGGTTTGCAAAACTCAGAAGGCAAAGTAAATAGACACTTAAAATAGGGTACAGGAAACTATTGTGCTCGGTATTGTGTTTTTTTTTTTTTTTGTGGTACCCACCCGCTCCGTGGCATGTGGGATCCTCCCGGACCGGGGCACGAACCCGTGTCCGCTGCATCGGCAGGCGGACTCTCAACCACTGCGCCACCAGGGAAGCCCCGTGGTACGTTAAGAATGAAGTCAGCTTGGTATATGGAGAACACATGTGATGGAGAATCCTGTCCTGAGTCTACCAGAACCAGCTCTGGGTAACCTTTGGTAATTCATCCCCCCCAATTCTTCTGTTAAATGAGACAATTAGCTAAGACAATCCCTACAGATTCTGTCAGATACAGCCTTTTCATAGTTTATGTCTATGGCCCTTACGATCATGGGGACCAAGAGGGCAGTGTTAAGTGCCATACTGTTCACATTTTCATTTCTAGACAAAATTGGAGGTTTCTGGATTTTAGGTGCTACACGTAAACTGGTGGGAAGGACACAGGGTCAAACCTATGAAGAGAACAAATACCAGAAATGAGGAAAAAATGCAACAGAAGCAGAGAAAGGCAGAAGTCATCACTATGGCGTAGTAACTGGCACTGAAAACGTGTTGATTGGTTAAAGAGAAAGATGGAGAGGAATCAATGGGAGGAGTTCATACTTACACAAAGCCTAGAAATCTTACAATTTCATTAACATATGGGAAGGGGGACTCAGCTTAAAAGTGGGGATTGGAAAAGTCTTGGAGACATGTAATCCCACTGAAGCTCACAGGGGTGACATAGTCACTCAGCTAGTTATAGACTCAGGATCAGAATGAAGACTCTTGACTCTTGACCAGTTAGTCTTCCTTCTCCAGCTGGACAGCAAGAGTGATGGCTTTGCAACTTTATAGGTTTACCCCTAAATACCGATTGAAACCACTGTTAATCCGTTACTCCTCTTCAGAGTAGCCTGGTGCCAAAACAATCACAGAAAGATGCCTAACTATGCTATGCTTTAGGCGTTCAGGGAAAAGATAGGCTTGGGCACCTCTTTGGACTACACTCTGTACTGTCTGTCACTTGCTAGTCCATTGGTTAGTCCACGGATAGCCATGATGTCTTCCTCTTGCCATACTGAAGACTGCCCCTCATAATCCCAACCACCTGAAACTCAAATGCTACTTCTCACTAGATGAGCAAGGCGTACCTGTGTGACTAGATGTAGCCTAATCTGTGTCACATTACAGAAAAGAAGAAAAGGAAAAAGCATTGCTGAGGTCAGCAGTGGCATTCTGATATTCAACATTGGTGGGCAGGAGCATTAATCCTCAAGGCCATCATTCTTCAACCCACATCCATGTGACTATTGACTGAGCTCATTTTCCCTAGATTTAATGTAATCCAACTCTAATGTGCATCAATTCTAAGATGCTCATCTTTTCACAT
This sequence comes from Physeter macrocephalus, assembly GCF_002837175.3. NCBI lineage: Eukaryota > Metazoa > Chordata > Mammalia > Artiodactyla > Physeteridae > Physeter > Physeter macrocephalus. The sequence goes on along the minus strand of NC_041220.1, from coordinate 93,637,176 downwards.
TTTGCCATCTGAAATTTTGATGTCTAAAAATTGGGAGACATTTTACAATCAATAGTATCTCATAGTTTAATGGGCAGTGTTTGTTCTTTCTTTGTGATAAAGAAAGTAATCATGTATCATACAATTTTGTATCTTAGACTCAGTGAAATGTAGTATGCAAATCATAAATGGAGAGCCGTTTCATCACTCTCTTCAGCAAGCTACAGGAGAGTGAACTGCCCATTTTTCTCTTTGTCTCTCTCTCTCCTTCTGTCTCTATGTCTCTCTCTCCCTCCCTCCCTCCCTCCCTTCTCACTTCCCTCTCTCTCTTTTGTGTGTGTGCACATGCTCTATCCCTACCACTCTTTCTCATTCTCTTGTCCTTCTCATGTTTTAACTCAGATTTATCAGCTGTCTCCTCTGTAGCAGGCACTATGCTAAGCACTAGAGATGAAATGATGAGTCCAAACAGAAGTGGCCCCTGCCTACATGAAGCTTACCAGCTACTAGGGAGAGACAGATATTGATCAACTAGTACAAGAACCAATGTAAAGCTACAAGCATAGTAAATGTTTGAAAGGAGAGGTGCCTAGTGCCACGAAGGAGTACAGAACAGGGTAATGACCTAGTTGGGAAGACTCCCCTGAGAAATGAAGAATGAGTGGGGATATCCTGCTTGAGAATAAGTAAAGGTGAAGGTTACAGGCAGAGGCTTTTGTGTAAAGGGAATCTCATATCAAAAGGTCCTTTGGTAGACACAAGTACAACTTTGAGAAAGCCATGTCGCTGGAGCCCAGAGAACAAGGGGGGCCTGGATATGGGGTGAAATGGGTCAGGAGTAAGACTATGGCCAGGTTCTGTCTTCGTCTTAAGAGAATCTGAAGGCACTGAAGAGGTAAAACTAATGGGGAGGGTGGGAGAGGCAGTATGTTCAGATCAAAAACCGCATTCTAGCTGCCACATAGGGTCCACTGAAGGGTGCGGGCTAGGAGACTGTTCTAGTGGTCCAGGCAAGAACTGATGGAGGAAAGTGGACTCAGGGCTACTCTCTTCACCAGTTCAGCCATGCAGTCCTCAGCTCTGCAGTGCGGGCCTTCCTGTCACCTCTTCTGTGCACAGACCTTACAGTGACATCCTGGGAGCAATACCCATAGATTGAGGTCAGAATATTCAATAGAGGTTCCCTGCCACAGATGGCAGAGAACCGTGAACAAAGCAGGACAGGGGAGGGGGCTTGGAAATGCACGAGGAGAGGAAGGAAGCGTAGCCCATATGGTCTGCCAGGTCTCCCCCAGCTGGGATGTTATGTAACAAGCCTGGACACTCCTGGACTTTCTGAGTCAACCTATTGTATCACTAGCATGGTCCTCATTAGATAGATGCATTGAAGATCTCACAACCAACTTGGGGAAGATAAAAGTTTATTTGAAGGCTGGAGAAAAAGAGCTCTTTATTTAAAGGAACACAAAGGGTCCTTAGGAGCTTTTTTTTCTTGGCAGATATTGACTTAAAAACCGATCTTACTCCACTGGTTGGAATATATCTATTTCCAGTCCTTGTACCTCTACCCTATGAATTGCGATTTGATGAAGCCATATGAACAACAAATAAAGCCTCAGTGTAAAAACACTAGATGTTCTTAGGAAGGGAAAACATAAAACTTCAATCCATGGTTTATTAAAATCCCTAGGTAAGCACAGTTTCCAAAGCTAAATGCCAATACCTATAATTCACCCCCATGATAATGTTAGCCACAGAGTAACTGCTATCTGTAGCTGCCTTCAAGTTTGGTTGCCCTTCAGAAGTACTGAAGATCTAACTCCTAATGGCTTTTTATATAAAAAACAGTCTTTGATTGACAGAATCTAATCACTAGAAGGGCAGCAAACAAAAGCTGGGCAAAACACAGTTCCCTGTTGCTTTTTTTTTTTTTTTTTTTCCTTGCAACCTCTATAAGCATCTGATCACACAGTTGTGTAATTATTTGCTAACTGAAGATGTTATTATTCTGTTACTGTCTTGGAAAAATAGTAACGTTTCGTGGCAAAGATAAAAATATGTAGGTTCTTTTCCCACAGTTTATATGTCTTAAATCTTACATCATTTTTACAGCAGCTTTCTTCTCAACTCTCCCACCATTTATCTTTCCATTTTCTGCAAGGGCTAGTTAACTTAATACAGCAAGACCTTCACATAACTTTTTGACATTAATTATTTTGGTGGCACAAACTCCTGTGTGAAATATTTGCTGCAATGTGTCCCACAGCCTATTAAAAAAAAATACAGTGAAGGAAAAGAAAAAATGGAAGGCAAAACACTTCTGATGATTATTCACTACGTTACATGAATTTTTACATAAATTAATGGAGAGTTTGATCGTAAAGCACAGAGCCTCTCCCATTACAGCTCTGCATCAGTAAGCTAACAGAAACATTTTGAAACTGTGTTGGCAAGTAAAGGAAGCCAGCAAGGAAAGTGATGGAGTAGAACACAACCTTTATTCTGAGAACAGGATCTGATCCTGCTTTTGCTAGAGGTGTCTTCTGGCGACTGCGTGAGGATTATGAAGCACTGTGAGTGACATTAAAATAATTCAGCCCTAAATGAAAACTAATAAGCAGTTCTGAAGAATCAGGCCGCTAGGATGACTAGCAGTGAGATGCTGCATATTTTAGGGCAGACAATGTGTTGCTGGCTTTTTTCTTCTCACTCTGTCCGTCCTTCTTGTTAACTACAAAGAACTCTCTGTAAACTTCCATTCTGAGAAGAAGTGAAGTGGCTAAAACACTGACTGGGTCAATATTTTAAGGGACAGCTCTGGGTTTAACTTGACCGGAGAGAAGCTGACAAGATCTCTGTTTTAGAACACAACACTCGAGTCTGTTTTGGAAGCAGCCACCGGCACCTCCTGCAAACAGACTGTCACTCTGGTCCAGCTATGGGGCATTTCACTGTTCATTACTACCCCCTCCGTCGGGAATATCCGGGAAGTAAACTGGCCTGTAATTTGTCAATTTATCCTACCAGTGCTTACAGAACCACCTACACCTCTTCCCCCAATCCATGCCCTGCCCTCCTCTCCTCCTTAGCAGGTAGAAAAGGCAGGGACCACTCTGTCAGGCACCCAGCTTAGTGCCTGACACATAGAGAACCCTCAGTAAGAGTTGGTTAGTTGATTTGTTGGTTGAGCAAAGCAAGTCATAGAAAGACACTGGAATGATGGTTCAAGGAATGATGGCTCTGGCGTTAGGGAAACCTGGAGTCTAATTGCTATCACTCACCTTATTAGTCCTGTGCTCTTGGGCACAGCTATAACCTCTGTACACTTTAGCGTCTTCATTTACAAAATGGGTGTAATCATAGTACATACCTCACAGAACTGTAAATGGAAAATTCATTCATATGTCAACAAACTACTTATCCCCAGCACCTGGAACGCAGTAGATCACTCAGTAAATATTAACTTTCAAGGCAGTTTTGTGCAGGCTAGAGGATTCATAGGAGAAGCAGCTAAGAAACACCCTGAAAAGCGGAATTTAACGTTGCTGCCGCCACTTGTTCAGTGGCAGTCCCCATGGCTGAGCCATGCATTTAACAAGTATTTATTAAATGCCTAGCCTAATCTTCTTCTGAGAAAGCTGTATTGACTCAAACAAGATTCCTGCTTTTATAGAACTTATATTCTAGTGAGGAAGGCAGATAAAAACACATCAGGAAGTGTGTAACGTGTCAGAAAGCACTGATATCCAATAATCATTCATTCATTCATTTCATGTATGTGTATTTAGGATTGCTTTCTGCAATCACTGAGTGTATATAACATTTTTTTTCCGATCACAGGATAATAATTTTTGATAAATATGTACCTAAAATATCAAGAAATGGAGAGTGATAAGAAATTAGTACAGTCCACACAGCCTCCTCAGAGCAGACTGCTTCCCCATAACGTTTGCCTTAAGGGGCAGAGAAGTGCTGACTATTTTGACTACTGAACATTCCAGGTTGGGGCAGTGCCTCCAAATACCAAAACTAAGATCTTGGTTTTAGAATAACAGAGGGTCCCCGTGAGTATTAATTTTCACTTGGCATCATGTGGAAATCCAGAGAACTGCTCACAACCATCTGTTCAACTATGATGATGAGGGCTAGTGGGTTTCTCTGAGGCATGTGCTGGGACGGATGCAGAGCTGGTAGCAGAAATAGGACTTTGCAGTTTCAAGAGCAAGTAGAAGTGGCCACCATCATCCTGGGGGAGGACAGAACTCCAGGCGGCCACTCTTTCCTTCCACTGTGAAATAAGGCAACTGAATAATAATAGACTTTAAAGTAGGGGCATCTCCTTTTTAAGAAAGGTCAAAACCCTCTATCCCTTCTCTCTGAAGCTCATGCGCAAATGTATCCGTGGAGAGACTTTACCATCTGCCATCAGGACATTGTCGTCCCATGTTAAAGTCTTGACGGAAACCGTACGGCACCAATTATACACTCATGGACTCAGGCACATATGACTCACACATACACACTCATATGTGCAAGTACATACTGGGGCCTCTCATTCAAGTGTATAGAGCATTTCACTCCCACGCTTGGAGAGCAAACAAGGCAGTTTGAGCCCAGGAAGGAACACACCAAAGTCCCTTGGCTTTCTAGTCTGTGGGCTCTGGGACAGTCACCTGCGACCATCTGAAGGCTACACAGAAACCACTCCCTTGTATCCACAAGGTCCTGGATTTTCCTTTCCATCAACCTTCTCTGACCCACAGTTACCAAAACCCAATGTAACAACTCTAGCTCTTTTGTGTTCAATACCTGAATTCGGTCAGCTCAGAGCCTACAAGGAAATGGCAGAAAGAGGACAAACTACCACAAGCTGTGGCAGCAGCTTCCGGTGGAATCAGTGGCACCCTATACCATTTGTGCAGATTGCCTCTTTGAGGACAATTGGAATTAGGTGCAATATATCATTTATTCTGGAAGTTACTGGTTTGTGAAAGTATGGGAAAACTGCCAACTCACCTGAACTGCAGTTATGAGTAATAACAAGGGTTATAATTGACATTCAGATTCCATTTTTAAGTTAATGAGGTATCTAACGTGCAATCCAGCAAAAGGCCTTTTGTGCACATAACCTCCGGCTCCCTAAAATAGAAATCTGGGTTCTGATCGTACCTTTCAGACTCATCAGAACACTTACAATATTCACTGAGAAAATAGCGATAGAGTAACTCTTCACAAAGTGGAGCTGCCATCGTGTGCCCAGTGAAATATTTTTGCAAAGAGTGTCCGGAGTGGTTAAAGCTAAAATTGCCTGTATATGTAGAAGTGAGCCTTTGGGGAGAAAAAGTCTGTTGTGAACCAGCCGACCTCACAGAGCCACCATAGTATTGGTAATTTCTAGGTGAGGATGATATTAGGGAAGCCAATTGTCAAGAAGTATAGCTCAGCTCTTAGCGGTTGACCTGAACTTATTACGTTCCTGACCCATTAATCAGACTGGACATAGGATTTCTGCTGTTCAGTCTTACCTCCTCCCCACAGAAAGCATCTCCCTGGACTTCTACCTTTGGAGTATTCTGTGGCCACCGCCAGCCCATCTGGATTGGACTCTCTCCCCTGCGCCAGATTCTTGATGACCTGGTGCCGCCCTGTTCTGCTCTGCAGCCCTACTTCATAACACCTTCAAGATCTGACTCACATGTCTTGAACTCAGGCCTGGCTGCCCACTTAGCCTCCAAAGCCCACTGTGATCCCTAAACCTGGTAAAATATCAAAATGGAGAGCCTGCCAAAGCCTCATGAAATCTTTACTCATTCAGAAGGTCAGATAGGAAGGTACACTAGTGAATGAGATACTATTTTGGAAAATATATATATATTTTGTACATTCAAAATATCCAGTGAATCCCACTGGACTATCAATGAATTCATTTACAGCCTTCCTTTGGAGCCCTGCTTTAATGAATGGGAAACAATGTTTTGTGATTGAGCGATCATTTCCATGTTAACAGTTTGTTCTTCCCACTTTTTTGTTTTTATAGAGGCAATCACACTATCTTATTAGGAAACCCTTTTAATGGGTTGCTCAGTGGTGAGATTCACTCACTGAGCCTCCAGCTGTGTTTGGGCATTCCCTACAGGCCAAACTCTGAGCTAGGCATTGTGGACGCAACAGAGAACAAGAAGGCGAGGGCTCCTGCCCTGGCAGAATTTACAATCCCAATTCTTACCAATTCTAAATTAGCAGAGTATTCGTTAATTAATTTTCATGCTGCCAAGCATTGGGTAGTACAAAACTTTCCTAAAAGTACACCCGGTTTCAAGTTCCAGGCGTGCTGAAAAACCAATAAATTCTTCATCACTGCATACTCTTTTTCTTCTGCAAAATTCCATCATCCAAGTCTAGTTCAAACACCACATCTCAGATGCCTTCCTTCCCACCAGACACAGTTTGTCTTCCTATCCTCTTCTCTTTCATGTCTTTGTACATGTAGTTGCACCGTCTATGAAAAGTTCATGAGTGATCTTCTTTGCATGATTGCCACCCTAACAGACTGTAATCTCCCTGAGGCATGGGTCAGCCTCCATGAACCATGGATGGTCCTCTTCCAGGGCTCCAGAGCATAAAATTGCAAATAAAATGACTTAAGAGACCAGAGCCCATGTTCTCAAGGATTCCCTCACTGTCCTCCTGTGAATTCTGCCCTTACCCTCTTCCATGTGCAATCACCATTCCCATTCCTGCTAGAGCAAGTTCAATAAATGATTAATTTTTGGCCAAAGGGTAAGGCAATAATTGCACAGGTCCCATGCTTGGACATTTAGTCAGTCAGTTCGTACCTAAGAAAGTCACAGTTGTGAAGTACTGCTAGGGTGCCAAGAATTAATTACCCCAAATAAGTTCTTGGGGAGGGACCAAGTTTCCCACATCAACATTCAAGGCGGATGCCACCACACAAAGGGAAAGAGGAAGAAAAAGCCCAGAAGCCTGAACAGGAAAGAACATTTAAAAAGAGAGTAAGGAAATTTAAAAAAAGTATATTATAGCAGCCACACGCCTTTATCCACATGCAATGCTGTAGGATGACGTCTCTGCAGGGAACAGTCCAAGACCCCATTCCTAGCATCAAGTGTCTGATGTTTCCTAACCAAGAACAAGCTAAATATTTTTCTTCCTGAAAAGAGAATCTCTCCCTGTTGCAGTAACAGAATGAAACAAATAAGAATAAAGCTGAGTTCACAGATATGGGAGCAAAAGCACCAGATGAAGCCAGAATGAACACAAAGGTCTCTCTGCACCTACATCTCTTCCTTGGAATGGGATAGAGGTGGATGAAGCAAGAGGGTGAGGGTGCAGATGGCAGCAGGCACGGGTGCTGTCAGACCCTCTGTCTGAACATGCAGATCTTGTTATGTTTGCCCATTTTCTATTGTTGCATAACTAGTGACCAAAACTTTAGTGGCTTAAAACAGCACTCATCGAGCACACCTTAGCTGGGTCCTCTGCTCAGGGTCTTACAAGGCTGCAGTCAAGGTGCTGGCCAGGCTGTGTCCTCATCTGGAGCTCAAGGTCCTCCTCCGAACTCAATCAGATTATTGACAGACTTCAGTTCCTTGGATAGTAAGACTGAGACTCTGAGTTGCTAGGGGTCATTCCCCTCCACAGGAGGCTGACAATATGGCTGGTCGCTTCATCACAGCCCTGATGGGGTGTCTGTCTCCTGAGGAAGGACCCAGCCGTCTTTTAAAGGCTCTCACCTGACTCAGATCCATCCAGAATGATCTCTCTTTTGATTAATTCAAAACCAACTGACTTGGGATCTTAATTACATCTCTAAAATCCCATCACCTTTGTCTTATAATGTAACCCAATCACAGGCATGACATAGCATCATATGCACAAGTTTTGACCACACTCAAGGGGATGGAATTATACAGGGCACATACACCAGGGAGTGGGAATCTTGGAGCCATCGTGAAATTCTGCCTACCACAATGTTGCAATTCTCTCTTGACATTTCCAGCCTCTGGTCATTTCTCTAGCATGGGAGGAAATAGGAGAAAAGTGGTAGGGAAGGCAGGCAGGAACCTATTCTATGGTCAGAGTTACTGGGCTGAACCATACAAAATCACCAATAACTCACCATTTTTTTGGCCAGAGAAATAGATACAGCAGGCATGAGATATACGTGTGTGTGTATGCATATATGTAAACATATGTTAATAGATATAATTAGATATAGGTATAATCTATTTACTAGATATATAGGTATCAGTATAGATGATGTAGATGCAGATAGATATAGAGATAGATGTGAATCACCCTTTTTTTATAAAGTCAAGTCTTCCAAACCACTCTGCCTCTGGGGTACCCAAGAAAACCCTTTTCAGTTTGGTATATATTATGTGTATTTAAGTTAAGATTTCAGTGGTTTTATGGGTAAAAGAGTTGTTATTTACTCTCCCTTCTAAAAGATTTTCTTTTTCATCTTCACCTTCATTTTTGTAGCAACCACAGAGTCTCAAGGAAAGGAGAAACAAGAGAAAGCTCATTCCAAATCAGGCTTTCACCTCTTGGTAAAGCTTTCTTCATGGCTGCCTAGATCTTCAGCAATGCAGAGCTATTCTCAGTTCATGGTGGCACATGTGTGCCTGTGTGTGCCTGAGTGTGGTGTCCTCATGTGTACATACACTTGGGAGACTCTGGAAGGAAATGCCTCCAAAGTACTTGTCTTTTCTGACAGATGAATTAAGTCGGGTCCAACAAGCAATCCGTACAACTTCATACAAAGCTGCACAGAGAAAGCCTTGCCCAAAGCAGGAAAACAAAGCAAAACTAAACTAAACCAATGTTCATTTTGTAAGGTGGCAAAACTTCAAGAAGATATCATAAATGAACTTGGAGTAAACATTCCATGTTCAATGCCAAGAGTTGCTAAAAGAAGTGAGATTGGCATCTGTGGACAAGCCGGACAGCACAAAGGCATGAATTGTTTGCAGGCTGATAAGACACACACAAATATGTGATCGTGTGTACTTTCGGTGGATAAACCCACTGCCAACAGAGTGGTACCACAGGCTGTGATGTTTACAGTATGAATAGGAAATTATGAACACAAAATGTGAGAATTTCACCAATCATTTAAGCACGGAAACGGTTTGTCAATGTTCTGAAAATCAGAAACTATTATTTAAGTTCAATTCTGCTGGAAGCATAAATTAGAATAAGAAGCACCAATACCTGGGACCATTTCAAAGGCTCATGGTAGGTGAAAATTGAACCTTTCCTGAAAAGCTGGGTGGCAGTCCCCAGTTTTCTCAGTGACTTCATGTATGACCAACAGCAAGTTGTTTCTCTTCTCTCTGTCTCGTTTTCACAAATATATATATAAAAGTGTTCATTCACCTAACGAACATCTATTGAATGCTAAGCATAGGCCGGGCACTGGTGTGCTCTTGGCATGTTCAGGGAGATCAGTACAGCCACAAGGGGCAACACCAGGGAAAAATTATCAAATATTTGTGGGGGAAAGGAAAACTCAGATATGACCCCATGACAGACCCCTTCCAAATCCCAGAACCATGAATATATGTGTATTATTGAAAGCTAGACATGCACCAATAGAATTTTAAAGTTCTTTCAACTTTTGTTTCTGTTCAAATTATGATAAAATATATTTCAGTTCATTGTATGTCCCCATATCTTTAAAAGGATGAATAACACATCTGAAAAATACCAGAGAACAAATTATACCAATAAGTCTAAATGGCTGATAGACTCAGATAGCAGTGACCTCAAGTAACATTAGAAGCTGTTCATAACAGTTATTGACATTCTCTGTCTTGAGTTCAGCCTATATGTAAGCTGAGGAGTCATTTGAGGGATAACCAAAGGTACCCTCTCTTATTGGTCCAGCCATCGCAACTGGAGTTCCCAATGTTTGCACACCTTTTGGGGGAGGAGATAGGGGAGCTCTGGGAGAGGAAATTCTAGGACCAGGAAGGAAGGGAATGGGAGTGTCAAAGCACTGCCTCCAGAGAGCGGGGCAGGAACAGAGATGAATGAAGACCCCAAAGGGTAGGAAAGACTGTGATGTATTAAAAGGCTGCTACCTCTCCACTTCAGCTCACTATTGCCATGTGGTGAGGTACCCAAGATGGTTAAATCTTCTGATCTTTTTAAGAAGATCCAAATTTCCATGTAGAATCTTGAAGCCCTAGCAACCAAACAAAAAACTTTTGAACAGCATTTGGATCAAAGCAAACAACCAGCTAGCCAGTTGAAACCTCTACCAGTAGACCATAAAGCACTGACATTTTCATCTCCTAATACTATGCATGAAATTGTAATAATATATAATATAATCCCTGATGGCTAAAAGTGCTCTGAGGAAATGAATGATGAGGGTAAATTTTATTGGGAAAGCTAAGATCTCCATGGTAGGAGATGGGATTGAAACAGTAGGGAGGGTTTTGTACATAAAAAATAAAAATGGTGTACATCATAATGCAGAAAAGACAGAGAAGCAGAGACAGAGAAAGACAGGTAGCTGAGAGAGAGAGAGAGAGAGAGAGAGAGAGAGAGAGAGAGAGAGAGAGTGCCAACACACAGGAACCAAAAGAAAAAGGAAAGAGGGCAGAAATGGGCATTTGGGGAAAATAAATATAATTCTTTTAAATCTTCACTTAGAACAGTCCTGTTAGCAAAATAATTTTTAGAAATTTTTACTGACAATGTCATCATTTTTTTATAACAATCAGCATTCTTTATGATGCTCAACTTTTGGGTTGTCTTCAAGAGAGTAAGGCCCCAGAAAAAACTCATTATTCCTGGAATTGAATTCTTAACAGATAGAAAAAGTGCCTGTGGACATATTTGAGAATATGATGGTTTTGAGAAAAATATAATTTTTCCCTTGCAAAAAACTCAGAGTTAAAAAGACAAAATATTCATAAATATGATTTTACCCTTTGGAGAATAAAAAAGGAGGCTTAATAAGCATTAGGGTACAATCTTATATGTGAGCACATATGCACCTGTCTCTAAAATTATGTATTCAGCAGGATGCCCTGAAAATTCCAGAACCCTAAGGGTCAAGTTGTAGCATCATAAAAATTATAAACCTCCATGTGTGAAAATAATTTTTGATTTATGAGGAAAATTAAGGGACCTGGCCCACTCCTGAGGTATGAATATAAATAGATATTTATAGCAATCATGTGCCCCTTCCAAACATTATTTCAATTTTTACAAAATCCATTGGGATTTAGACCCAACTATTTCAATAAAGACTTGATATGAAACTATTCTCAGTTCTTCTCGGGTGTTTTTTTTTTTTTCCTCTCTGAACAGGTACAATTTTCTTTTTTCTGCTTTTTTTTTCTTTTTTAACAAGAGTCAGTAAAAGTGTTTAAAATGTCACAGGTTACCTTTTCAAATTTCTATCCAGATAAGTCATATTTTGAAAACCACAACTAGTCTTTCCGCACATAGCCATTTTAGAAAGTTTTATAGCTGATCCAATTTAATTCAAAGGGTGGATGGGTGAGGGTTTGGATGGGGGGCAAATAATGCCTTACACTGCCCATAAATGCCAATCAACCTCCAGTCTGTGGCACAGGCCTCCATCTTTCAAATGTCAGTAAGTCTCCTATTAAAAAAAATATACGGGGCCAAGCGACTGTGTAGTTCTCATTCCTCAAGATCTCATTTTCAAATGTTCCTGATCTTTCATCCTTTGTTTATGTTTTCTGATAGAGTGACACACCACCAGCACACCCAAGTTTACATCCTGAATTCTCTGATAAAGCCACACTGACACGGTGACTTTTGTTTTTTCACCACTAAACAAGATAGTCTCCAACTGGGAGCCTCACCCCTACTTTAATATTTTCTTTTTTCCAATCAAAACTATATTTAAATCAAGAATAGCGAGTGAATACTGTAAAAATCTCAGAGAAGCCACAAAAATAAAAAATTAAAACATAAAAAAAATTGTATTCCATCACCTAGAGATACACCTAGATAAACTTTTTTGATGTGTGAGTATATACTTATGTTGTTACTGTTTAAACAAACCATAGGATGATACTATTTTGTTACCTAATGTTTCACTTGAATTATTGTGAATACTGTTCTATCAATAAATATCAACCACATGGCTCTTAACAGCCAAATAACCACGAGTCATGTATTTCAATATTTGCCATGATATATTTAGCCAATCCAATTTTTCACTATTATAAACAATGCTGTGAGGAACACCTTTCCAACTAAACCTTTGTACATGTTCCTACATATGTCTTAGGCTAGATTCCTAACAGCAGCAGCAATAACAATAGAAATAATAATATATATGAGGACTTAACTTTATTATACCAGGCTCTGACCAATCAGTTTTCATGCATTATCTCATTTAACCATGGTACCAATCCCAGTTTTACAGGTTAGAAAACTGAGATATGATAAGGATAAGTAATTTGTCTTAGGAAGTAGTATTCCCAGATCACCCAAATTTGGTTGAATTCAAAAATCCATTCTTGGTACATGTATCTTTTTTGAATTATGGTTTTCTCAGGGTATATGCCCAGTAGTGGGATTACTGGGTCATATGGTAGTTCTATTTTTAGTTTTTTAAAGAAACTCTGCACTGTTCTCCATAGTGACTGTATCAATTTACATTACCACCAACAGTGCAGGAGGGTTCCCTTCTCCCCACATTGCAGCACTATTTACAATTTCCAGGACATGGAGGCAATCTAAATGTCCATCGACAGATGAATGCATAAAGAAGATGTGGCACATATATACAGTGGAATATTACTAAGCCATAAAAAGGAACGAAATTGAGTTATTTGTAATGAGGTGGATGGACCTACAGTCTATCATAGAACGAAATTGAGTTATTTGTAATGAGGTGGATGGACCTACAGTCTATCATACAGAGTGAAGTAAGTCAGAAAGAGAAAAACAAATACTGTATGCTAATGCACGTATATGGAATCTAAAAGAACGGTACTGATGAACCTAGTAGCAGGGCAGGAATAAAGATGCAGACGTAGAGAACAGACTTGAGGACATAGGGGGAAGGGGAGGATGGGATGAAGTGAGAGAGTAGCATTGACATATATACACTACCAAATATAAAATGGATGGCTAGTGGGAAGCTACTGCATAGCACAGGGAGATCAGCTCGGTGCTTTGTGACCACCTAGAGGGGTGGGATAGGGAGGGTGGGAGGGAGGCTCAAGAGGGAGGGGATATGAGGATATATGTATACTTATAGCTGATTCGCTTTGTTGTACAACGGAAATTAACACAACGTTGGAAAGCAATTATACTCCAGTAAAGATATATATATTTAAAAAATCCATTCTTTTTCCCACCCACACCATTCTACCACCCTGGAGGTGAAATTTTCAGCTCAAACAATATTCATTATTCAAAGCATTTCAATGAGACTTGACAAACAGCCCTCCAATTATAATAACGTCCATTGTCTCTATGGATCCAGGAGAACAGTCTTCCTGGTTCTCCAAGCTCCTCCAGAAATACCACCAACACCACCATTTAAACACCGCTTGTAAGTTATCTTTAACACGTCAGAAAATGGTGCTATAAAAATAAGCAAAAGACCTGGGACTCAAATTGAACATGAAAGTTATTGTAGATATTGTTTCTTGACAAATAGCCTCTCCAAACCACATAAATTGTCCAAAACCCCTTAAACCTTTGTTCTCCATTACCCACATCGGACTGCAAAGGAAATGCCACCAAGGAACTACAGGCTAATTGAAAAATCACTCACTTGAGATGCAGTCAGGATCACGCTCCATTTCTACAGACGTATATAGAAACTAGAAACATGTGGAGTCTTCCCTGAACAGAGCAACTGGCTAATCAGCAAACTCAAAGGGAAATCATCTGCTTTTTCCTCCCCTGTGTTGCTGGATTTGCATTTAATCATTCAAAAGAGATGCCAAAAAAAACAAAAAAACTCTACAGGGGAGATCAGGTATCCAAACTCCTTCCACCCCTGAGACCTAGCTGCTCCCCTTTCAAAGAAAAACTATAGCCTTGACTGGGTGGGAGGCCAGCCTACCACCCAAGAGCTGATGTTTCTAAAACCTGTTGTTCAGAGATCATGATCATGGGTTTGCATTAACAGGACTAAGTAAACTCTTTTCTAATAATCCTGTCAATGGTTGAAAAAAATACATGTATTTTTGGAAGAAAGGCTCAATACCGTACTGGCAGGGGATAATACTCATCCTCATTTTGGAGGCTTTTTCCCACCCTGCTTTTTGGAGAGACAATTAATATTGACTGTACCTATCATTAATTTTCCACAGTCATCAGGGGCTTTTAAGTTTTATAAGTATAAGATCAATACAGACTGTCTTCAAAGCTCTTATTTCTTTTAGATTTTCCTTCTGCATTCAGTGTTCTCTACTGCAGCAAGACAATACTTCACAGGTTTAAGGCATGCGGCTACTAGAGAAAGTCACTCTGATACTAGTAAGGAGATGGGCTCTCATTATCTTTCCAGAGGGACCAGGATGTGTGAGTAAAACGCTATGATTTCCCAGATCCCCAGTCCTAGGGGGTGGGGAGTGTGTGCTGAGAGTAGAGAGAGGACAAGGGACAGGGGAAAAAAGGGGTAGAAGTGCACCCCTTTCTCTTCTTCTGCATCCCAGAGCTCAATTTCTTACATCCCCTCTCTTTTTTTAAAAATTTATATTTTATATGGAAGTATCGTTGATTTACAATGTTGTGTTAGTTTCAGGTGTACAGCAAAGTGATTCAGTTATACATATACATGTATCCATTCTTTTCCAGGTTCTTTTCCCACATAGGTTATTACAGAATAATGAGTAGAGCTCTCTGTGCTATACAGTAGGTCCTTGTTGGTTATCTATTTTATATATAGTAGTGTGTATATGTTAATCCCACTCCTGGGCATATATCCGGAGAAAACCATACTTCGAAAAGATACCTGCGCCCCAATGTTCACAGCAGCACTATTTACAATAACCAAGACATAGAAGCAACCTAAACGTCCATTGACAGAGGAATGGATAAAGAAGATTTGGTACATATATACAGTGAAATATTACTCAGCCATAAAAAAGAGTGAAATAATGCCATTTTCAGCAACATGGATGGACCTAGAGATGATCATACTAAGTGAAGTCAGTCAGACAGAGAAAGACAAATATCATATATCACTTATATGCAGAATGACAAATGAACTTATTCACCCCCTGTCTCTTTAAAGCCCCCATGGAGCATGTAGGGATCTAGACATGGATGTAGTTTTCTCCCCCCCGGGGAACATCAATACTTTAGGTGTAGTTTGATTCCGTGTTCTCTCTCTGTTCTTTCAGAAAACCTCTATTCTTTCAAGAATCCCTATGAAAACACCACCAAAGTGCTGACTGACAAGAGCTAAACTGTGGCCTCCATGGCTCTGCTCAGGCCAGTGTGGCCTGGTCACCATTCCTGCCATCCATCAGTGTTTGGTCTAACAGCTCTGAGGCTGCAAGAACATGAGTGATTCCAGTCAACGACCCAGGTTTCTTGGCAAAGACCTGAATGGTCCTTGGGGAATCAGAGACCTCTATAACCTTTGAGATGCCACCTGAAAGGTTTGGCTTGGAGGCAGGCTTCTTGGTCCATAGGAGGGAAGCAGGGTTCCCCTCATCTGGCCCTCTTGCCTCTTTCAGGCACATGAGAAATTATAGGGAGTCCGCTGGCCGGGCAGCCACCTCCAGAGGGCACAGACCATCCACTTCCAAAGACCTCCTGACCCAGGAATATCCCTCCTCTGGCATCCTGTGCTATCTCAGACAGGCTGACCCTGGACAATATCACACAGGTCTTCCAAAGCCATGACTAAGAAGCCCACAGGTCACTTGCTAACCCTTCTTCTGTTGGGATGTTCTAACCAT
Organism: Physeter macrocephalus; assembly: GCF_002837175.3. Lineage (NCBI taxonomy): Eukaryota > Metazoa > Chordata > Mammalia > Artiodactyla > Physeteridae > Physeter > Physeter macrocephalus. The sequence continues at coordinate 93,621,250 of NC_041220.1, read as the reverse complement.
GTTGCATTCCTTCCTTCCTCAGGGACGTATTTAGAGCTGACTTTCTGCCACATGCTAAGCTACACACCAAAGATGCCTGTCCTGTCTTCAAGCAGTTCCTCGTCCAGGAGTATGTATATATTATCTGGGGGAGGGGAGGGAAGGAGAGGCACAGAAACATCACAAAAATGGTGATAAATGTGGTGTTAGGAATGAGAGTAACGTGTACATATTTGTTGAGGTTAGAAGAGCAGGCTGCTCTGCTATTTAGAAGCCTGGTAACCTTGGGCAGGTTTCTTAACCTTTCTATGCCACAGCTTCATCACCTCTGAAGTGGATGTTAGAGGATGTTCTGGATGCATCAAATCTGGATAACACCGTGATTTGGTGTAGAAGAGATTTAAAAAACCCCAAACACTGTAACACGAGATAGAAATACAAAGTGGCATAAGGAAAGTCAAAATAAAGCATGTGGGCTGATCAGAGCAGGGGGCATCTCTTGACAGTAGATGGCTGAGGTTGCTTTGTTACAAACCTCCAAAGCAGGTAGAATCAAGCTTCTCTTTGGAGAACATTCCAAAGTGCAGCCAACTTAAGTGGAATTTTATAGCTAAAATGCTATCCTGGGATGTCCATGTTGCATAATTCACTTATTTCTGCTTTCCTTATGGGTATAATCAACACCTGGGGACCACAGCCCGCCTGCACCTACCAACAGACAAACAATAAGTAATGACAAACATCCTCTCTGGGTTTGAATCAGTATTCAAGCTTAACTCACTAACAGACACCTTACTAATAAGTTCAGGGTCAGACTTCCGCCAGGACCAGCAGGTATAAAGCATGTTCTATGTTCCAAGCACTGACCCAGGTAACTTACAGACAAAGAACCTGAGTCTGAGAGGTTAAGTCACACAGCCAGTGAGCAATGGAACCAGATTTCTGATCCATGTGTGTCTGATTTCATAGAACAGGATCTTCCACCTTCCTATTGCATCAATAGCCAGCTCTTCCCTGGCTTAGTTCACAAGAAGCAGCTTCTCTCTCCACTCTCACTGTCCACCCACGACCTCCTCCTTAACTAAATTTCTGGTTTTGCCTTTTCTCAACAGCCTTGTCACAGAGCTGCTCAAAAGCCAGCGTGACAGTCCCCAAATTCTGATGGGCAGTCATTTAGATCCGCGTCATCCTGTCCAGCTCTTTCTCAGAGATTGACTTCAAGGGTTCCCTGGAGATGGAAAGCACCAAGCATTATGGTGTTTGATGGCAATTTCAACAGATCAGCCGGTGGTCAAGCTCTTCGATTGACTAAGAGTATCAAGTTACCCCCAAAGAAGCAAGTCCCAGGTCCTGCCATAGCACAAGGCAAGGGTGGAGAGGCACTGCCAAGTATCTGCTGTGCTGCTCAGTTCTGTACCATTTATCTAACAGCTAATATAATATCAAGTGACAGTTTAAACAGGCTACTTTCACCTAATCTGTGCATGCTGTATGCAAAACAGCTCTGACCCTGGCTTGGTTCCTTAAAGCATGTAGGATTTAATTATCTCCCACTGTTATAGAAGTAATGACAAGTTACTTAGTACTTTTAAGACTGATAAATAAAGTCCTTTTGACAAGTGAGCTGAAAACTACCCCATTTGCAAAGTTGTGATACAAATGCCCCTGTCCCTAAACTCAGGACTTCCTTTCTTAAGTGAAAATGATCTCTAGTCCCTGGACTCTCTTAAATATGGTACACCCAGAGCAGTGAAGTTATACAGTGTCTTTTCTGAAAAGGGGGATTCTTCAGGTGCTAAATGAGATAAATGGACAAAGAGAAAGGGAGAGCGTGAGGGAAAGAGAAATAAAGAGAAGCATCTGTGTATTTTACTAACACTGAACTTCAAATAAACATCTGTGTGAGTTTCAATACACTTGACTACACACCATCATCTTTATGTCACAGCTAAGGCCCTGGACTGGAGAGTGCAGTAGAGATTTATCTGCAGGAATAAAATTTCCAGTTTCTTTCAATTCACATTCATTTCTCCCATCTTTCTAGAAGGAATAGTCTCTCCTCCCTCCCCAGTAATCACAGATCTGTTCCCCCTGTCCAGACTTCATGTCCAATCGCTCTTATTTAACTGAGTTTGACATGTTTCTAATACTTATTTAGAGCTGCCAGTCACCTCTGCCCAATGCCTCACCCCCTCACAGAGGGGTATTTGTCACCAGGAAAGAAAGTATGGATATTAATACAGAAGTCAGCAAGGCCCCAAGTGCAACAGACTGAGGCAGATAAAATAAGAGACATTGTCATAACTATATGTAATGTTCAGTAAAGGAGGAGTTGCTCTCAAATGACTTAAATACAACTCCAGGTTTAGATGACTTTTTAAAGCTCATTATGTAATCCAATGGGAAAAGAAGCAGGAGAAAACCTGTCACCTAGTGCTGTAACTGTCATTAGCAAAGCTGGCTTTTCCCCAGGTTTTTGCAGCATGGTTCCTCTCTAGAATCTGATAAGAGGTATAAATCCGTGTTTGCAAACATGTGGCCCAGAGTTGATATCTAACCCAACATCATGTTGTGGTTGGCCTGCACTACCTTAAAAATCTTCGAATGAATTGACAATATAAAATGGAAATATTTTACATACAGTCCAGAGAAAATTTACTTCTCTTGAAAAGTTTAAAGGCCTGACAATACCACGCCAGCGTGACCCCATGGTAACAACTGACTGATGCTAGGTAGCAACTTTTCCTCTCAGTGGGGTAGGTAGTGTCTGGTTGGCCACACTCTCTACCAGTCCCAACTGCCCTCCACCTGACTGCATCACTCATGTGCATGATCTGTAGAACCATGAGTTTCCAATGGCTGCCATAAACCTTCTCTTCCAATAAATATTTATACACACAAAATTCAGAGTAAGGGTTCAGGGGTGGATAGAGCCCTTGATATAGATTATCCATTATCCAGAGCTTCTTAAGCTTGGCCAAGCCACCTCTCTGATCTTCAGCTTCCTTGTCTGCAGCATAACAGTGTGCATGGTCATCTTTTAGGTCCCTTTCTTCCCTTGAAGTGAAAGACAAAACCACTTTTTAAATGAATTCTCATGATGGAAAGCTCAAAGTTTCAAAAATCTTTTTTTTTTTCTTTTAATTCTGTAGACCAGCAAATGAGCCACTACCAGCAACGCGTTCAAGGACTCCGTGGGGAAAACTGGCAAATTTTCAGACACACACTTGCTCCAAATAATCATCCATCCTTCACTCCGAGTCATGGAGAGTCCATTCTGCACAACAAGCGATCACATGCAGTTTCTCTAAGGAGCAGGGTGTACAGGAAAGCTGTGGGATAAGAAATCCAACCTGAGAAATCTCTCGGTCCGCAGCGCAGTTGTATGGGTGTAGGAAGAGAATGAGCACTCCAGGACTAAATCCCAAGTGAGAAGCTGATAACGTGCTTCAAATTGCTCTGTTGGGCCTCCGTCTTTGCTCCTTTCCCCAAAATTGTATAAACAGGGCCTAAGTACAAATTAAGCCATTCACGTGATGGCCATTTCCTAGCGGGTCAGTCTTGCGGCGGAGACGTACAAGGAAAGCTGTATTTTGTCCTCCTGTTTACAGAGTCATAGGCTTTCAGTGGCAGAAAGGACTTTAAAGGGGCCCTAATGCAAGCCGCTAGTTTTACAGGGAAGGGAAAAGACTTAACCCAAGAAACAGGGTCATGCATCCCTGTCCCAGGCTGCTGTATGTGTGTGTTTGTTCCTCCCCATTTTTAGCATAGTGTGGCCTATAGAACAGACTGCCTGAGCTCAAAGTGTGGTCCCGTTCTCATTACCTGAGTCCCCTGCTTCCTTTGACTCTCTTTCTTCATCTATAAAAATTGGGATAACGGTATACGTATAGGATTTTGTGAGGATAAAATGAGATGATTCATGTAAAGCACTTGGAACGGGGCCCAACAATTAGAACTAAGTAAATGCTAACTCATTATTTATTATCAGTTTTGCTTCTGAGTAAAATTAAGTGGAAAACAGTGTGGGGTGCAGCCAGGTGGATCCTAGGTTCTACTTGGGGAGCCTCTATGCACTCACTATTGGAACATTGAGCAAGTAACTTGACCACCCTGAGACTTAGTTACTGGTCAGCAAAATGCTGAGAATTACATGAATAATGTGTGTGGAAATGACAAGCACTAGGTCCAGCATGCTATAGATGCTGGACAAGTAGTTCCAATAATTGACCGTTAATATTATCATTAATTTTTGCAAACTTTTCAGTTAGAGGCCACATAGAGTTAATCTTGGAATCCACCCCCCTTTCCCCACAAATCAGCACCCATAATAATGACTAACATCTGCTACGTGCATTTATCTACAAGGCACTGTGCCAAGTGCATTGCATGTATTGATTCATTGAATCCTCACAGCAACACTCTGAAATAGGTCATAGTATCATCATCCCCATTTTATAGATGAGGAGACTGAGGCTTGGAAAAATAAACTTAGTCAAGAGAACACGGCTAGTAATTGGAAAAGCTGGAATTTAAAACCAGGCATCAGACCCCCGCAGTTGTTTTACTGGCTCCCCAAGGAAGCAAAATCCATTCTCTTAATAAGTTTTGTAGCTGGCCACTTCTGCATAGGGTTTAGAAATAAATGGGCAAAGATATTAAAATGATGAAGTTAAACTTAATTTCTTTCACGGAATACTTAGGGAAGGGCTACTCAAAGTGTGATCCATGGACTACGCCAGTCTTCATCCTGTGTTTCATCACTTCATGATCAGATAAATACTGAAATTGAGCTTCTGAGAAAATAATTTTTATGGCCATTGACTCCAATAATAATAAAAAATGGGGCTTGTATATTCTATGCCGTTGTACAAAATTGTTTTTTATTAATTGTTAGATTTTAATAGAGCAACAGTCCATGACACATTTGAAATTTTTTAAGGAAAAAAAAAAAAAGGAAGGGAGGGGTATCCTTCCCCACAAGCAGTTTGAGAAGCACTAGATTAGATGCTTACCAGTTATGCAGAAAGTTCTCAATAAATGTTAACTATCAATATTAATATCATTATTTGCTACACTGTTTCTCCACTTCCTAGAAAGGGAGCCAAAAATTCAAGCAGCATCAAGAACATAAATTCTAAGACACAGGATGCTGGTAACTTTACTGACCAGAGCTTGACTCTTTCCAAGCCCTGGTTCATGATCTATGGGGAGAAACCATGAGGAAGTTCTGAGGATTTTGCTGGATCAGCTCAGTGGACTTCCAAGATGCCCATTAGTAGAAATGGTAGAAAATAACTCAATCCCTCAACTTTTCCCCTGCATTCCGTGTCCAATGTTCTCTTATTTTCCAGTTATAAAGTCCTTTGCCTTAACCTTTCCCTGGTCTTCTCCTTCCCCTTACAGATAGTATTTGATGGGATTCACCAGAACATTGGAGCAAAGATAAATATTGATTGGAAATCCCAGTTCTCCACTTACTGGCTCTGTGATCTTAGGTGTATTACTTAGTGTCTGAGAGCCCTGAGTTCCCATCTGAATAATTGGGATGACAATGTATACCTCAGAGGAAGGTTAAAGGGGGCGCCATACTGAAAACCCCCAACAGACTCCATTGGCCTTCTCCACTCTCCTCTGTAAAGCAGGTAATGCAGCAGTTGGTAGATGTAGGTGGGGAGAGTAAAATTATAAAGTCCGAGAACTACATCGATAGAGTCACTTTGCTCTTATTATTTATTTAAAACCAAGACTCCAAAATGTCTGTTAGACCACAGGAAAAAAAATAAATAAATATGAAATCCAACACTTTCAAACCATTGCCAGAAAAAAGAAAGTCTCGGTGAACAAGGCCGTTGACTGAAAACCTAAGAGAAACGTCCTATATTAAACAATTGCTGGAGGAAGTACAAGCTGCCCAGGAGCCTGTGTACAAAGGAGGTGAGGTGTCTGGAAAGGCATTTACAGGAGGAAACCAACATAAGGAAGAGGCTCCTTACTCAAAAATCAGCCACCCACCGTGCAGATAGAGTGCTTTTGCTAGTGAAGTGAAAGGGAGGAACCAAACTATAAATTAACACTAATAACCTATTGACGAGGACAACAGACCATTGACCAACTTAAGCAACTCTAATAGAACGGAATTAACTGCTACACAACAGAGTTTAACAAACACAGTCACTGTTGGATTGGTTGTAAGTGTCTTTGCAGTGAGTCCAAACTTTTGGTTTCGGTAAGGGCTGCGGGTAGCAGAGGCTGCGGTCACCTACATAGAAGTATCCAGTGCATCCAAAAGCTGCCTCCACACTCCCACACCGCAAGGCAAAAATACTGTCTCTACCAGAAAATACAGTTCACATTGGTAACATCATTTATAAATGGCTGATGCCACCAGCCTGAGAAAGGTTTACATTCCGTGTAAATAAGGTAGATTTGCGAAGTTAATGATTTCCACTACCCAAGCTCCTTATTAATTCATATACCTCGAAGACATCTACTAAAAATAACACCTTTTGAGTCTTTATGGAGATCGTTAATATTTCCCCATAATAGAGCAGTTTCCGGTCCCGTTCTTTCCCTTGATCACCTTTGCACTCCTGACCCGCAACACCGGCTTATCCACAATTCTCGCTTGTGTTCCAATTGCCCTCAGATCCCACTAGCCAGCCTCTCTTTCTCCAAGCGACAATCATCTCTATGCAACCCTAGTGAGACCTCAGCCGGCAATCTGTCCTTCGCACCTCTCCCCTCTCTCTTTTCAGTCTGGGATTCACAGAGTAGACTGGGATGAAGGTGAAAAGGAGATGGAGTCTTAAAACTGCATGAAGACTGGTTTATGAAGCCCTGCCGCATTCATTCATAAATTCGTTTGTTCTCTCGCTCATCTTTTGAACAGTTTTTTGTTTTTGTTTTTTTTTTTTTGTGGTATGCGGGCCTCCCTCTGCTGCGGCCTCTCCCGTTGCGGAGCACAGGCTCCGGACGCGCAGGCCCAGCGGCCATGGCTCACGGGCCCAGCCGCTCCGCGGCATGTGGGATCCTCCCAGACCGGGGCGCGAACCCGGTTCCCCTGCATCGGCAGGCGGACGCGCAACCACTGCGCCATCAGGGAAGCCCTTGAACAGTTTTTGAGTATCTGCTCAGCGCCAGGCACGATGCAAGATGCTCAGGATACAGAGAATAATGGGATCTGATCTCTGCAGGGAAGCAGACAGATAAACAGCTGAGTAAGAAGGTAAGTGCAGGGCTCAGTGGGAATAGACAGGAGGGCACCCAGCTCACCCTGAGAGAGTTAGAGAAGGAAGATTCTCTGAGCTGGGTCTGGAAGGATTAGGAGGACTTGCCTGTGGATGAAAAGGGGGAAGACACAGGAAAGCTCATATAAAAGAGCAGAGCCATGCCATTTCATCCTTGGCTACGTACCCTCGGCAATGGCACAGAGCCTGGCAAGCAACAGGGACTCCATGCACAGTGAGTGAATGAACTAACGGCATAAAGATTCCCATGAGAATCTACCACTCATTGCCCCCATCAGTCCCTTAGCAAGAGATATGGTGACCCCTTTCCATTCCGTTTGTGGCCCTTTAATACAGAAGTTGATGCTCTCCTCTCTAAGGGGTCTCTGATTCCATGTCTTATGTCATATGACACCTCCCCTTTGTTCCCAACTTTCTGTCACAAAGAGACAGAAGAGCATGGGAGGAAAAGACTCCCTAACAACAAAATTTGTATGTGGTCCCTTCAAATGACCCAGATGCCCAGTAAAACAACTGTGGATGGGGGCTTGGATGCATCTACATGGCCGAGCCCCCATGTTTGGAAAACACAAGGACTTCTCAACCTTTGTACTATGGACACTTTGGCCCAGATCACTCTTTGTTGTAGAGGTCTGTCCAGTGCACTGTTGGATGCTTAGCAAAATCCCTGGCTTCAACCCACAAGATGCCAGTAGCATGCCCCATTCTGGGACATCAAAAATGTCTCCAGACATGGCCAAGTGTCCCTGGGTTGGGGGACAGTCAAAACCATTATAGATGATAGCTTTCTTGATAATCCACCCCTCTGGGGGTCTCCAGCAGTCAAATGTACAATCTTAGAAGGCCATCCGAGAATCCCAGTGTAAAAAGTGACCTTGGAGTTCATCCAACCCAATACAGATTTTGCCTGTGGGTAGACTATTCCACTATTAGTGGAATAAAAGGCCTTCGAGTGGATGATAAAGGAGAAAAGGTGCATGCACAAACACATCAAAGCCATTACTCCTGTGTCATGCTGCTATCCTGTGTGAAACTGACTAGGCAGAGTTCTGCAGAAATGGCTTCAGATGATTGGAGGAGATCAGGTTGACGTGGGGCCGGTAGATGGGACGCTTAACTCCAACTCATATTCATTTACTGCTACATTTAGGCTGCTTTCAGGCCGCCTTTCTCTCAAAAATACCTTTCATATCAAAATGGCAAGGTTCTGGCTCTGAAGCCTTACAATGCTGAGCGATCCATTTTGCTTTCATCTTCCTAAACACGTGGGTGAGCAGAGTCTTGGACAGCTTAGCGCTGCCATAACATCATAAATACATAATTATGTAGATATCTGCTGGACATGCAAAAAATGTATTTCTAAACAACAGCAAAAAAGAAGCTTCATTATTTCTCCCAAGGAGTAACTCAGAAGTCATTCCTAAGGTCTTCTTCTTTCAAGATACTGAAGATGGAGAGAAAAGCAACTCCAATATCCGTATTCCAGTTTGTTACTCTAAACTCAGAAGTTGGACGTGAACCGTCTTCAGTAAATACATTAAAAGGTAAAACAAAAGAGATGGGAGGATATATAGAGTAAATGAAGATGAAAAGACAAATCAACCAATAGCAACACACGGACCTTATTTAGATCCTTATTCAAACAAACTGTCAAAACCTGGCATTTATAAAATAATTGAAAGTTTTGATATTGACCGCATATTTGATAATAAGAATTATTGTTAAATTTTTGATTTGCCAGTGGTATTGTGGTTGTTTTTCTTTAAACATACACAATAAAATACAGAAGAAAGAATATCTTGCACTTGCTTCAAAGTTATATGAGAGGAGGAAGCAGTCTTAAAGAACAAGATAGGCCATGAATTGTTAATTGTTGAAGCTGGTTACAGGTACATAGTGGTTCATTATACTAGTTTGTCTCCTTTTTATGCGTTTGTGATTAAAAAGTGAAATAGATTAATTTTCAAAGGAGCAAGAAAAAATATTTTAAAAAGGAAGTGATCGAAGACAAAGATAGAATGGCTTTTTTTGCCCCGATCAAAAGTGGTGCACATGATCATCAACTGCTGTCTCAACAGTGTGTTGGGAAGCAACTGGATGGTATGACAGAGCTGCCTGAAAGACAATCACGTGGAGAACTTTGAACGGCTCTACAGAATGTGGCATAGTCTGCCTTCCAGTACTATTACTTGTAGATGTACCTAATTCCCCCTCCTCTTTCCTTAGATTGTAATCTCTGTGACAAAGACTGGATCTTGCTTCTTATCACTCTGCCTCCTGGAGAGCCATACCTAATACTTGGGACATAGTAAATGTGTGAGAATCACTTGTTGAAAGTATTGAGGCAGCGTCTGTGCTCTATAGGACCGATAAATTGAATTTAATGTTAATTTTTTCATCAAAATATACAGCAACAAAATTTTTAAAAACTTCTGAGAAATGAATGGGTGAATTCTGGCAGGCAGATCATCACATGGCTTAAATCAGTGTTTCCCAAAGTATGAGTACCGTAGTGGTATGTATGCAAGGTGATTTTACATGGTTCACAAACAACTTCTATTGAGGAGTTATGTATTTACTTTTAATATTTTTTAAGATGAAAGTACTTGGTGTTTACATAGATGCAATAGTTTAGGAAGAGGCTACAATGATTTATATTTTAAATAAAATGTAGTAAATATTCATACTGTTGGCAAAGAGCCATGGCAAAACTGTTTGAAGGTACTATTCATAGGTTTAAATAGCAGAATCCCAAAGAACATCTACCTGTTTACCTCTCACAAGTGCCCCGTTGTTAGCAAAATGTTTTGGAATGTGGACTCTGGAACGAGACTATCTGTGTTCAAATATCGGCTTTGCCACTGACTAGCTGTGTGACCTTGAGCAAGTTACTTAACCTCTCTGGGCCCCCAGTTTCTTCATCTGTGAAGTGAAGATAATCATAGTGCCTATCTCCAGGGGTTATTCTGTGGATTAAATGTAAAGCATTTAGAAGAAAAAAAATAAGACACTAGTATATATCCTCAGGATGGCTAAAATGAAAAAGACTGACAATACCCAGTGTTGGCACAAATGTGGAGTGACTAGAAGTCTCATCTATTGCTGGGGAGGGTGTGAGTTGGTTCAATCACTTTGGAAAACTACCTGGAAATATTTACTAAAGCCAAACACATGCCTTCTCGATGGCCCTGAAACTCCACTTCTTGGTTCACATCTAAGAGGATTGAGTGCATAAGTCCACCAAAAGTCATGTATGAAAATGTTTCTAGCAGTTTTAAGTATATTAGCCCCAAACTGGAAACAACTCAAACTGTCCATCAACAGGAGAAGGACTAAATAAATTACAGTAAATTAATAAAATGAAATACCGCACAGCAGTAAAATAAAGAGAATTACTAATATGTGTAACAGCATGAGTCAATCTCACAGGCATTTTGTTTAGCAAAAGAAGATAGACACAAAAGAATAAATAATGTATGATTCTATTTACTCAAAGTACAAGAACAGACATAACTGATAATGATAGAAGGAACCTCTGGGAGTGGTAACCCCTTGGGTAGGGTATTGACTTGAAAAGGGCACAAGGGAATCTTCTGGAGTGTTGGAAATATTGTATACACATATAAAGATCCATTGAGCTGTACACTCAAGATTAAAGCACTGACATACTTTACTGTATTTTTTGTACATGGATCAAAAGTAAATTGTAATATAAAGTACTTAGAACAATGTCAGGTACACAGTAAGTACTCTGCTATTATTATTTACTCTTATCTTCTAGTTATCTATCCATTTCAAAGAGTCCACAGAATTTCTTGAGAACCTAAATATTCTATGATGGTACAAGAGTTATCAAATACAGTCCCCATTTTAACGAGGAGGCAAGCTATTTGAGGAGACCTGTTAACCAGTTCCAGTTGCTTCCTCAGGAAGCATCGTCATGGCTTAGCAATTCAGCGTACAGTCTCTGAAGCCAGAAAAACCTGCCTTTGATTCTTGGGTCTGCCATTTACAAGCCTTGGCAATGTTTCTTAACATCCCAGAGTCTTGGTTTATCTTTAATATACAGCTGATAATAGAAGCTGCTTCATAAGATTGCTGTGAGATGCTTATAAAAAGTTAGCTAATATTACTATTTTTAGATTAAGTTCATCTTTAATTTTCAGAAAAAAAAATGATCAGGGCTAAAACTGAATATTTGAGAGGCATTAATTACAATTGAGTTATAGCTGTGTTCCCATGTTCACCTTCCTTTGAACTGTTTCCGAATGTTTATATAGACATCACCTGAGAAAGGCTAAATGATCTTTCAAGATCACAGAGGAGTTTCAGCTCCAATTTATTTACAGGCATGCTTGTGGAAACCTGTCAATAGGGCAGTCATTTATGATTTTAAGTATTATCTCTATTACCAGCAGAGAAAGCAGGGCGTCCCTAGCTGTACGTTTGCATTCGTTTCTGGATTACTGCGTATGTGAGTATGTATTGCACCCGCATTTGTATATGTCCCTTCCTCAACCTTTCCAAACCACCCTCAGCCTCTCTCCTCTTTGTATCTATGACATGCTGTGTGTATAATACTTTTATCACTGCATATATTTCGCAACAGTGCCTTTATCCATTTACCTGGTTGCCGGCCCCATGAGACCACAAACTACTAAAAAGCAGAAGCCACGTCTTGCTCATCCCATACCCCCCAGAACTTAGCGTGGTGCCTGGTACAAAGTAGGTACTCAACAATTTGTGTTGACCTACATGTCTAGAATGATCCAGGCTACTGCTAGCCTCAACGGCAGCTTTTGAAATAATCAAAGACACCTTTTTCTTCCATCACAAGAGGTCCCACACCGGGACACACAGCTTAGCAAGCTGAGAATGGACTGGATTTCAGCCCCCCACTTGCCCTCTCAAGTCAAGTTCCCTTGTGAAGTAAACACCCTGCCCAAACATAAGTGGACGAACAAGAGAATGCTATGACCTTGTGGAACAAAACAACATAAAGGGCCGATGGCTTCACTGTGCATAATTCTCTGTTTCAGGATTATCAGCAGTCCCCTCTATAAACCTAGTCTGGATGTCTCTGTCACTTCTAGATGAGATGACTTCAACTCTAGGGGTACCCAAAGAGTAGTTGAGTTGGGCGCAATAGCGGTGGCCCAAACCTTCCTTAAAAGAGAGAATCAGTAGCACACTCAGGTACCTACTGAGCCGATGCAAGTAACTCAAGGTTGGAAAAAGTCTATAAGTGATATTTAAAATTCCAGGGCCAGGTACCAGAGTAAGTGCCCTGATTCTGACCCACCAAGGTTATTTGATCTAGCCTGCTCTTCTAATTCTCTCCCCCAGGGAGTGTAAAGCAGGAGCATTCCAAATCAGGGCCCTGACCCCCTAAGAGAAGAGTCTTTCTATATGGGCTGCTGGCTTGGATTTTTCCTTTCAGTTCTTTTTTTTCCCTCCCTCTGGTGGTATTTATGAAAGCAAACGGCTATATTCAGCAGTGGACCCATCTCCAGTTTAATTTCTATTTACACCTTGTAAGTGCACCCCAGACACTGCACTGAGATGGGCGTTCCAGAATCCAAATAGAGCAAGTGATATACGGCAGAAGCTGGCAAATCCTCCCTCTTAACTCCTCGGACTTAGTAATTCCCCACAGAACCTGGACAGCCTCACCTAACGCCGCCACAGAGATTTAACAGCAAAGAGCCACAGTGACGTCTTGTCTTACACAGTTTAATTACACTCACCAAATAGACAACAGTGCATTTACTGGCCCGCCATTAAATATTATCGTAAGTAATTCAAACCCAACTTCCCTTGTCCAAATATATGGACAAAATACATTCTGTCATCCCAAAGCTTTAATGTTCCCTCCATAACTGTGAATCATCGACAAACCCTCAGTAATTTATTCTGCTTTCCAACTGGAGGCATATCTTAAAGGAAGAAAAGTCAGAATGTGCAACACTTCTGATAGTAAACTTGTCCACCTGCTATCCAACATAAATTAAGGAGCCATACTTTAGTGATTCAATTACACCACTGAGTAATTGAAAATATGCAATTACAAGGAGTTGAGGTTCTTATGAGAAACATGATGTCTGCATTCCAGATTCCCTAGTATTTGATTTATAATTGGAATACTGGCATACTATTCTACATTTGAGAGGAATTGCTCCCTTCTGGATAGTTCTAGAATCTGAATATTTAGGGCTACAAAGACCCTGTGAGCTCATCTTGCTTAACCCCTTGTTTTAGGTATGGGAAATGGAGGCTTAAAGATCAGTCAGCTTATAAAAGGCAAAGAGAGGCCTTCTGACTCCAGTTCAGAAAGTTTAGCATCACGGTCAAACTCAGAGTCTCTGGAGTAGGACAAAATTCAACCTTGATGCTATACGAGCCAATTAATCTTTCTAAGCCTTTGTTGCTTCTTCTTGAATATGGTAACTCCTAGATCAACTAGATACTATTATCTAGTTAAATAAAGATGCCTTTGCTTCTTCCTCTATTAAATAGAGATGATAACTCCTAAAGCAATTAGCCACAAATAGAGAACAACTCCTAGAGTTCCTGACAGAGTACGTTTTCTGAAACACTTAGCATAATGTTAGACCCACAGTAAGTACTCAGTAAAAAATTAGCCACCACCATCACCATCATCATGTCCAGTCCCAGTCATTGTATCATTTCATAGTCTTTTACTTAAATCCTATTTTTACTTTCAATATCTAACCAACAATTTGGCCAAAACATATTGCAGTCACTGTTCCACATTTAGCCAGAATATCTTTCCGCTCTATTCCAAAGACCGTACACCTTACAGCATACCTCCCCAATTTAAACAACTGGATCCCCCTTTGTTTTGAGGACAACATGCTAACCAACCACTAAACCTCCAATGCTCGATTCATTTCTTGGGTTGTATGCTGACGAGGCATGTCTGCGTCAGGTGCAACACTTTATCCAATCAGGCTTCCTATGCCAGCTGTCCCAACTCAAACACACGCACTGATCTGCCACTTTAGTCCCGTAACTAACAGTTGCATCTTTTTTTTTGTTTTTTGTTTTTTGGTTTTTTTTTGTGGTACGCGGGCCTCCCCCTGCTGCGGCCTCTCCCGTTGAGGAGCTCAGGCTCCGGACGCACAGGCCCAGCGGCCACGGCTCACGGGCCCAGCCGCTCCGCGGCACGTGGGATCCTCCCAGACCGGGGCGCGAACCC
>NC_041220.1:93588470-93606690 GCF_002837175.3 Physeter macrocephalus | reverse complement strand
CCTGCATAGGCAGGCGGACGCGCAACCACTGCGCCACCAGGGAAGCCCCCAACAGTTGCATCTTAATATGTAAATATTTTAAAAATCACAAATGATTATTCCCATCATTGACCTCCATTCTTTCTCTTGACAAAGGAAACCATAGCTTCTTTGAAACCCCAAATAAGCACATGTGATCAAATGCTAATTTAGCAATAAACAGAAAATTGACTTCAAATCATCTCTCTGTCACTCTAATTGATTAACAGTCACATGAAAACTGATAACATGATTTTCAGCAACAGAGCGCGTGGCACAAGCTTGTCGGTTCTATTGGCTTTGGATATTTACTTCCTTCCAAATAAAGCCTTTTAAGAGTACATTAGTGAGTCCACTAATAATCTTAAAAAGAAGTCTAATTACAATAACGAACTCTGTACAACGATTTAATGCAAAGCTGAAGCTTATAGATCTGAGCCTCTTATTGCAAGAAAAACAAAGTACAAATTCTGTTGAATATAGGACAATCATAGTTTTGTTTCACTGGGAGTGAATAAATGACTATGGTCTTCTTTGCTTCTCTAGCATTCTGGCAAAATATACTCACATGATATCTACCTGCCTTAAAATTGTCCCAACATCCATAATACTTATCTTAACACAAAATGAATTTTAAGCTGCTGACCCTCTAGTGTTCACATGGCTCAGTCAGAAACCATCCTTAAGAAGTAGAAGATTCAAAAAAATTTAACAGAAAATAAAGCTGCATTGGTCTAGGTTGTGAATATTCCTAAACTGAGTAAGTTATTATAGCAGAACTTGACTTCAGCTCATGTTGGCAATACAAAACCAGACATTGGAATGATGATACAGCATGCTAACTTTCAGTGCGCTGAACATTCTCTATCTGCTCCTTTAGTTCTCTGCTTCACCCTTCTCTATGCCTGTGACCCCTGAGGCTGACCTTTAGAAATTGTGTCCTTGGGCCTCCTTGCCCTACACTTCTGACTAGATTGAGATATGCGGAAGCACTAACAGTAGAACTAAGGTCAGTGGAAAGAGGAGGTGGGTATTTTCCTTACAACTCTCTCCCTGCTGGGCACAGGTTGAAAGGGACCTCATTCCTCCACCAAAGGCTGCACTGCTGAGATGTACCCTATCCACCAGCTATAGCTGCAGGTCTCTGGGTTCCAAAACAAGCTCCGTTTCCTGGCATCTTCAGGTCTAGGGGAGGTCTTGGCCTTCCACTGCTGCTAGCCCTGGGGATTCATCATTTGTTGACTTCCTTTAACCCCTCCCACGTCCTTGAAAATAGTCTCTTCATTAAACTCTAATCCCATTTGAATGTGCCATCTGTTATCTGCCAGAACCCTGTCTGAGATGTCTACCTTCCATTAACACAGTGGTCCTCTGCCTGTTGGGGGTTACAAACCCCTTTGAGAGCTTAAATGAAAAAAAAAAAATTACAGAGACCTCTCCCTACCAAAATGCACATAGTCACATACATGTGAATTTTATGATACCATTTCAAAGAGCTGACAGACACCCTGAGTCACATCCATGGATCCCCAAGTATGAACCCCTACTATATTTAAGAAAACAGTTTTTATATTCAGAAGAGAATTATATGGGTACTATGTTGTTCTTTAAAGAGTCCAAAATGGATATCAGATTGTGGAATATGAAGTTATAAGAAAGCACCCCACTCCTAAAAAAATCCAAATAAAGAATAAATATAAACGATATTGCTCAATAATGCATATTTAATTTTCCTATTTTCCTTGCTTGTCACATCATTTACGTATTTATCACATATACCCTTAGAATGTTTTTCCATCGGCCAATGTTTTATTTACTTGTAAAGCTGATTGTTCATCACTTCAAGTGCCATCTGGACTACTGATAAGTAAATGTCTTTAAAAATCTCTGAAAGCAATTTCTGGAAGTTTTACCATCTACCAGACCCACTCAGCCTTCCAAAGCCTTATCTCGAAGGATGCCAATATGTATTCAGCTGTTTTTTAATTAACACTGGTGGCTTCACAGTATTAAAAATGTATACACCAGGGACTTCCCTGGTGGCACAGTGGTTAAGAATCCGCCTGCCAATGCAGGGGACATGGGTTCTATCCCTGGTCCGGGAAGATCCCACATGCCACGGAGCAACTAAGCCCATGTGTCACAACTACTGAGCCTGTGCTCTAGAGCCCACGTGTCACAACTACTGAAGCCGGCGCACCTAGAGCCCATGCTCCGCAACAAGAGAAGCCACCGCAATGAGAAGCCCGCGCACCGCAGCAAACAGTAGCCCCCGCTCGCCGCAACTAGAGCACCGCAACAAACAGTAGCCCCCACTCGCTGCGACTAGAGAAAGGCCGTGCACAGCAACGAAGACCCAACGCAGCCAAAAATAAAATAAAATAAAGAAACTAACACAACATTGTAAATAAACCATACTTCAAAAAAAAATTAAATGAAAAAAAAATGTATATACCAAGTTACCCCAATAGGAAACATGCACGGATTGTGATGAAAAATAAATTCCACTTCAAATAGTCACCCTCTCTGCCTATATGCCTTCCCCATGGTCCAGGATGAGCATCTTCCTATAGGAAAATCAAAAAATGAATGCTGAAGTCCAATGCTCCAGCGTGCTTGAATCTCTTAAGGTCTCTATCAGTGGCTGTTAAAATTTAAAGTGCACTGCATAGTCCTTGACTCCAAAAAACTCATGCTACTTATATTCCTTAAGCTACTGGCAGCTTAAGTTATTCTGTGTGACTTGGAAGGGAGCAAAAGAACCAATGCAACAGACACTGGACCATATAAATGTCAACTGAAGACCATGGGAACAAAAACTTTAGTTGATGTTTTCCTTCCAATGGCAGTCATCTTAATGACCCTATATTTAAAAGTCACCTTTTTTATATAAACCTGTTTAAATACCATGATATAGTGTATATAAACTTGTATGAGTCCTATGGGCATATACATTATTCTTTTTTCGGCCCCCAAATAAGATTAGCATAAAAGACACCATTGGTGTTCATAATTTTAAAGAATACATGGATATTTAGTCGGCTGCAACTGATGTTTTTAAAAAAGAAACTGAATGGAATAAAACAAATTGTATCAGAATGCATTACTTGTATTATAAAAAAAAAGTCTAACAAAAAAATGTCTATCAAAGAATATGTGGATACATAAGCTCTACAGTTCACATACTTGATAGTAGTGGAGCACCTCTTTTTATTATTCTACATTATTTTCTTTGTTAACCAAGATCTCCTTGACTATTTTGGTGACAATCTTCAACACCAGTCATCAGCAGTACTGAGAGAGTGCCCTTATCCTCAAATGGTCTTTTTGTCCTCATGATTTTCTAATCTGCCATGAAGCTACCAATCTTATAGGCAGCTCTCTGGGGTCAGCGAACTGTGATGTCTTCCCTTCATCCTTTCCCCACATTAATCCTCTCCTACTGAATCAGGAGATGACTTCTGTTTAATCTTAAAAAGAATAAACATGCAACTGGATTCGGAAGTCCAAAGAAGATTTCTCTCCTTGTCGTCTCCAGCTCACCTAGGGATCCTACCCCTGATTCCATCAGATACATTGCTGCCAAATTAATCTTCCTAAAAGCACAGCCTCAATTGTTCCCCACTGCCCAACCATCCTGTTCAAAACCTTTCAAGGGCTCTTCCTGTCTTTCTGAAAGAAGAAATTGTTTGAACTCTATAGCCTGGGATTCAGAACGCTTAATAATCTGGCACTGGGTTTACCCTGACTTTCCACCTTTCTTCTGTGTTACTATGGGTTCCAAATGAACTACATCACCATTCCCTGGAGGTACCATGTGCTTTATAATCATGCCTTTGCCCATCTCCCCCTTCTACCAATACAGAATGGCTTTTCCAAGGCAGTTCAAATGTTACCCCATCTATAACACATATGACATCTTTTCTATGCCTTCCTGTCCACTGCTCACCAGCCCAACCTCAGGGATTTATCTGGGAGTCGTTAACCTCTCTGTAAACTACTAGACCCAGTTTAGCTATTTGTAAAATGGGGTTAATACTGCCAAGTAATTTTGAGGACTAACTACGTAGAATACTTAAAGCACAGTTATGGTTTTTGTGGTGGTGGCCGTGGTTATTGCTTCTGTCTTCAAACAGTTACTATACAGTAAGGAATTGGAAAACTGAATGTGATTTTGTTGATTTTTGTATCTTCCACTGCCCCTGCCACAGTATAAATAACTTAGGAAGAAACAGAGGAAGGGCATATGAAAGAAACTACATGTCCTCAATCTGGGGGCACAGAAAGAACCAACAATTTCAGATTCTGAGTACATCGTCTATGTAGATCAGTTTGGCCTGGAAATGCCATATGTGTACACTGGCTTTCGCTTAACAAAGTGCTAAATTGGGTCACTGCACTATCACTAATTGAATTCTAAGAGATCTCAACCATAACTCCTAGGCTGGGGCTCTTTTGTGCAAGATGGCAGTTGAGTGTAACAAGGACCCCTGCTGCTCTACCCAAAGAACCGAGTCTGTCTTTGAGTCGGGCCCGTTTCTTCCTTTTCAGCTTTCCTGAGCTCTCACTTACAGAGAAAGCAAATTAGATGCCACTTTGTCATCTTGGTCTGCAGTTTCGCACAAAGCCTTCCTCTTTTAAAAGACCTTGAGGGTCAGATTCTAATCTGAGTTGTACTGAGATGAGTCTCTTAAAAGAACCACCCTGATGCCTGCAAGCACAGCAGAAAGTATTAGGAAATACAACCTCATTAGTCAAAATCATGGCCACCTCCCAGACACCTGATGTAGAAGCAGGGCGGCCATGTTGGATTTGTTTTAGTAAGAAATACAACTGAGCACAAACAGGTTTCATCCTGTCAAAAGACTGCTTCTTTAATCCAGAGCTTGGAGTGGAAAATATGAGCTGAGGCATACTCAATGGCTCTGAGACACTTTAGGCATCGTGCACACTCAGCTTGCAGCACCTCTGAGCCAGGAGTGCACTGGGTGCATCTCAAAGTGACACATGGTGACATAGAGTTCCACCAGAGCACAGAGCACTGAGTTAATTGGCAAGGCTGGTCACTGGAAAGCATACTTCACTCTGCAGAAGCCGGAGGCCACTTGAGGAGCACCCAAAGAAACATTTTAAGTGGGCAAGAGTCACAAAACTGCATACAGCTCACAGAACAACCAAGAACTCCTCCTTATTTGTACTCTTTGTGCTCTTGGAGGGGAAAAGGTAAGCCCTTTCCACACAGGCAAGTATTTTAAGTCCTACTGCGCACAGAAGTTCTCAGGGGAACTACCCACAGCCTGAAGGGTCACTGCTTCCTAATTTCCCTGGGTGGTATCTGATGACTCAGCAAGAGTCTACATCTTAATTCTTGCATGGAAGGGATCACCCTAGTTCCAGGAATGAGTACTGAAGCCAGAGGACCTCAATACCACTCACTAGTCAGGTGAACTCGGGCAATTTTCTTAACTCACTAAGCCTTAGTTTCTTCTCCTCTACAGAAGAAATGATGTTTTATGAGAATGAGAATATGTATACAAATTATGTTGTAATATAAAAATATTTTAAACTAAGGATTAATTTTAATGCTGAGCAAAGATAGACCATCCCTCTGTCAAAATATCTCTGTGTTTGGTGCCCTTAGATCCCACACTCTGCATTAGTCCCCTAGGGCTGTTATAACCAAGTGTTACAAACTGGGTGGCTTAAGACAATAGTTATTTCTGTCATAGTTATGGAGGCTAGAAGTCCAAAATCAAGGTGTCAACAGGGCCATGCCCTCCGTTACGGCTCTAAGAGAGTAATTCTGTGATGGTAAATTTTATGAGACATCTTGACAAAGGTATCCAGATATTTGGTTAAATATCTGGGTGTATCTGTGAGGGTGTCTGAATTGGTAGACTGAGTAAAGTAGATTGCCCTCCCCAATGTGGGTGAGCATCATTCAATCCATTGAGGGCTTGCATAAAACCAAAAGACAGAGAAAGGGAGAATTTGCTCTCTCTTCCTGTCTGAGTGAAGACATTGGTCTTCTCCTGCCCCCACACTGGAATTTACACCATCAGCTCTCCTGGTCCTCAGGCCTTCAAGTTTGGACTGGAACTTACATCATTGATTCTCTTGGTTCTCAGGCCTTTGGACTCAGATCAGAACTACATCACCTTTCCTGGGTCTCCAGTTTCCAGACAGCAAATTGTGGAACTTCCCAGCCCCTTAATCACAAGAGTCAATTCCTTATAGTCTCTCTCTCTCTTTCAATGTGTATATATAACACCCTGGATTTTCCAAGATAATCCTGTGCTGGCCCTACAACTTCACTTATGCATGTCAGAATATATGGCCCAATATTGGTTTCAAAACCAGGCTCACTAAAATATAGGCATCAGAAGAAAAGATAATGGGGTGGTTTGTTCTTCAAAACCTTCATTTTCCTTCACAAATTTCTTCTCCCCCTATGTTTCTTCTCTCAGTGAATGACAGTTGGGGGTTCTTAATCCTTCTATATCAATTCCTGTCTTCTTCACTCCCATCCACTAATCTGTAACCCTGTCCATTCAAACTCTCCCACATTTCTCACATCAGCCTCCTCTTCCCCAGCCCCACACCACTCATTTGGTTGAGGACTCACTGTCTCAGATTATTCACTTTGTGAACTTGAATTTTTGGCCTCACCAATACTCCTACCAGATTGAGCTTTCTAAAATGCAAATTGATCATTCACTGGCTTCAGTTACCTTAGTGACTATCTACTGCCTTCAGGATTAAATCCAAGATTCTTGGCATGCCATGTATGGCAGATACTGCTGGCTATGCGTTCATCAAAACCCATTTCCTCTTCTCCTGGGCATACAGCTGGAGTTCATTGCCTAGCCATACTTACAGTTAGTTGTGACCATGTCAGTGGGTTTCTAGCCAATAGAACATGAAAGAAAATGACACGTGCTATACCTAACCTGGTCCATAAAAATCTCCCATGCCATCCTCCATGCTCTCTCTTCCCCAGTTGGCTACTAGGTGCAGAGAGTCCACTACAGGGCTCTGGGGCCTTAGGAAACAGTAGAGCCATAAAATGGAAGAAATCTGGGCTCCTGGAATAATACTGAAAGCTACCTGCTACATGAATGAGATATTCATTTCTATCATATTAAGATCTCATTATCCCACTGTATTAAGATATTCATTTCTATTGTATTGTATTGCTGAGTTGTGACAGCTGTTTATTACAGCCATGTGCCTACTTTGACCAATATACCATTTGAGGCTCTCAGTTTTCTGGCACCTACCTACCTCTCCCATCTCATCATTGATTCATTACTCCTTTCCATCCTATACCATCTTTATGCCTCAGTGAACTATTATGGTCCTCCAAACTCATTACTTCCCTCTTGACTTTGGTTTCATTAGAGTAATGAATACTCTCTACTTAGAAGGACCCTATAAGATAGACTATTCTTTATCTTCATTTTACATATAAGGGAACTTAAGGCTTAGAGAGGTTAAGTTCCTTGCCAGATTGTCAGCTAGTATGTAACTGAGTCAAGATTTGAACCTAATCAGATGGATACGGAACCCTCGCACTTAACCACTAGTTCATGAATCAGTAAGTGTTTTGGAATGAGTCCTTCTCAGCCAACAGCAGAAAAGTACTCAAGGTCTAGCTATCACCAGGCCTATCCCAGCCCACTTGGAAGGCTCAAACACTGTTCAGAGATTCTGTTCATGAACACACATAGAGAAACTATATAATCTCCCATGCTTAATGTCACTCTTAATCTTACAGAGCAGAATGTTAATAATAGCATTCCTTGAAGGTAACGTAAACACTTAAAATGTTTTCTTTCCAACTCTTCTGCCTTTACACTTCACTTCCTGCCTTTTCTGGTTCAGTGTCATTGAACTTAGTTGGTAAATGGGCAAATATATATCTCCAGACCATACTAAGCATGTCTTTTGATGTGCTCAAGTTCCAAAATGAATGTCACTCATGTTACAACCTCTCAGGTGCTCAGAAGTATTAGCAATTTCCCTTTTCCTTTGCTGATTTTTTCTCTAGGCTATCTATGCTATATTAATTACTTCCATCTTTTTTCGTACAGTAAGTCATGCCCTCTAATCCATTTATCGTTCTCGTCATCCTTGCTTGCAGTATTCCTTTTTCATCTTTTTTGAAAGCAAAATGGTGCCCTAATAAACACACATTTATACAAACACACACTACAAAATCTCAGGCATTCCAGAACCAGTCTTTCCATCAGAATCCTCTCTTGACAACAGTTGATGTAATTTTTGGCCTGCCTCTTCCAACCCTCTGCTGTTTGGTCAACACTTCACTTTTTCATCCAGATCTGTCCTTCTCGTTTTTGCCCAAGTATCTTCAACAGTCACAAGTGGCTCTTTGATCTGCTATAATATACATAAGTAAACACATTTTGGGGTTCTTTTTTTTTTAACTCAAGTATTCCAAAGAATGATGAACGTCAGGAACTATAAATGGACCCTTGCAGCACCCTGTGAAAATCAGAGTTCGGACAGGATTCAAGCCAGTCTTTCCAATACTGATGAAAGGCATCTCATCCCAAATGGTGCTTCGGAGAATATTGTCTATACCCAACCTGAGCCCAGAGAATTTATGAAGGAGAGAAATTTTTGCATTGCTATTGTCATGCCTTTCTATAACTTCCTCCAAGCTGTCTACAGATCTTATTTTCCTCCCAATCATCCAGTGCTCACATTCTAATCTTAGACACCAACCTCTTTCAACCTATCAGTCAATTGATTTGATAAATTAATGCTTACTAATAGAAATTAAGGAAAAATCTTCCTCTCTTTAGGCA
Organism: Physeter macrocephalus; assembly: GCF_002837175.3. Taxonomy (NCBI): domain Eukaryota; kingdom Metazoa; phylum Chordata; class Mammalia; order Artiodactyla; family Physeteridae; genus Physeter; species Physeter macrocephalus. Next base: position 93,597,841 of record NC_041220.1, on the reverse strand, counting down.
ACATATGACCTCTCTGAACCTGAGTTTCTTTGTGTGTAAAATGGAGACGATATTCTGCTTTCTGTATTTCCGCATGTAGGGAACTGTCAATTATTCATATGCTTGTTATAGGGACAACACATTAATTTTCACAGACTCTTCCCTTAACCCTCCCACTCCCAAGAAAAATTCTAGTATCAGTATGTTCTCCTCCTATGAGGCCTTAATATATACATTAGGATAATCAGGGAAGGGAAGAACCTGAGATGGTCAGAAGATAGGATTTAATCTGAAAAAGATCAAAACTAATAGTCTCAGGAATGGGGTAGAGGAATAAGTCAGTAGCTTCCTGGTATGGATTTGGGGGAATTCTGGGGGAGAATGGAGAGAAGTGAGTATTGAGGGGAATGGTTATTGTCTATCTGAAAGACAAGACAGGAACAAAGGAAAGAAGTGGTGGGTGTTATAAATGTCCTACTTCCTGAGTGTTTGTTGGAGAGAGAACAATGAAAACTTAAAACAATGTCAATGACTATTTTCCTTTGACTTGATCCTTGCCAAGACTGTGCTATGAGAGGTTTTGGCTTTATAAAGGTTCTGTGTATATAGATTATTCACTTTTCCATTATCCAAGGCCATGGTTGGTTCTACCTTCCCAAATCCAGAATGGCCCACTTTAACCTTTGTGTGTCCTTTTGAGACACTGGCACCCAACCTTAGTCATCCTTAGTCAATGTCTACCAAGGGGTTTCGGAATGACAGTAGCAAATATAATTAGAAGTTTTGTTCTCCTCCTGTGAAGGGGACAAGCACAGAAGCACTTCAAAACCAAACCAACAGTTTAAGGATTATCCAGAAATGTGATTTATCTGAATTCTCCTCCATTAGTGGGTTTAATCAAGGACTGACTGTGTGGGGGACTGCATATTTCATAGTTTCTAATGTTCACTCTGATTTTTCTGAAGATTGTTTTTCATAGATTACTCCCTGTTAGCTCTTTAAGAACTCTTGGAATAGATAATATGAACTTACTGATTTATATGGTATAGTTTAGAGACTAGAATATTCTTTTATTTAGCCTCTTAGGTAGCTTTCTGACTCTCCCACCAAAAATCTCCTTGACTACCGCCTCTAAGCTTCTCCTCTGTATAATTTAGTTAAAGGCGGCGGCCAAGTAGTTGCTAATTAATTCCTCACATCGCAGTTCTCTAGTCATCTAGCTTTCCTCTTCACGTAAAGTGGCCTGTCTGGCCTCCCGTTCTCCTTCATTTTCTAATTCCATTGCTTAGGAGAAATATTTTGGTTGTAGTTGTTCTTGGCATTGTGGAACCAATTACAGCAAAACACAAATTGTCCGAGGCAAGTCTGATCCTTAAACACTCATTGACAACTAGCTTATTTCAAAAGCGATTTTATCAGCCTTTTTGCCAAATCCAATAGACATTTTATTTAGAACATAGTCTATTCTTCCAACTCCATTCATTCAAATATTTTATGGAATTCCAGGTAGTGTACTAAGAATAGGGAATATGATAAAAGATATGGTTCCTTTCTTTGGAAAGGAGTTTCAAAGGAAATATCTTCATATTTGAAAAAAGATGAAACACATTCTTTTAAAGGCTACATTCTATCATAAGTGATATCAATAGTAATGACAGCTATTTACTGTGCACTTTATGTGGGCTCTGTCTGTGCTAAGGGTTTGATCTTCATTCTCTTTTTTGATTCTCACCACACCCTATGAGTTAAGTGCTCTTGTTACCACCTATTTTACATATAAGAAAACAGAGGATCAAAAGAAATTAAGACACTAGATCAAATTATACGGCTTACCAGTGGCAGAGCTATAATTCATATCTACAGTATCTGCCTCTTTTTTTTTTTTTTTTTTTTTTGCAGTACGCAGGCCTCTCACTGTTGTGGCCTCTCCCATTGTGGAGCACAGGCTCCAGACGCGCAGGCCCAGCGGCCATGGCTCACGGGCCCAGCCACTCCGCGGCATGTGGGATCTTCCCGGACCGGGGCACGAACCCACGTTCCCTGCATCGGCAGGCGGACTCTCAACCACTGCGCCACCAGGGAAGCCCTGTCTGCCTTCTTAAGTTCTAAAAACGTAGCATGAGCATGAGTGTGTCTGGCATGTAGTAGGCACCCAGTCGATGTTTGGTTAATTGTTAGTAAGAAGAGGGTCCGGGAGGACAACAGTGTGGCTTAAACAGCAAATCTGAGTCAAGGAGCAATGGAAGCAAGTGGGCATGCAGGCTGAGGAAGTGGCCTTGGCCTCCTCCTGGAGGCCAGGTTGTAGAGTGAGCTCTGAAACCTGCAGAGAAGGGGAAGGCACTGAAGACTTCTGAGCAGGGAAGAAAGCTGGCAAATGTGTCAACCAGCGACAGCTGTTGTCAGTGGTGATGTGCACAGAGAATTGAAAATTGGAGGCCTCAAGACTCATTAGGAGAAAATAATAGTCTATGGGTGGGATAATAATGAACTGAACTAAGAGAATGGGTATCACAGAAAAACAATGGGCCAAATTTGGATACGGGACTTTGTTGTAGGGTGTAAACAATGATTCTGAGGTTCTGAAGCTAGTAACTGTTGTTATCATCGAAAATCATTTAGTCAGGAATAGGTGTCAGTTTGGGCTTGACAAAACAGTGGGTACATAGTAGGCACTCAGACGTTCTTAAAATGAACAAAAGGATGAATGAACAGATGAGTAAATGAATGAGTGGATGAAGTATTCTTGAGAAGCTGAGCTTGAGGGAATGGCAGAGCCTCCCAAGTAGAGTCAGATCCCAAAGAATTGTCCCTGGAAGCAACGTACATTCCCTGTGCTCTTTCCGTTTTTGTTTTTTTTAAATTTGCCCCTGTTGTAGCCAAACTCCGTATTCTCTTTAAAACTCTTCTTCTGAGTTAGTTTAGGTAATGTGGTAAATAGTCAGATTTATAAATTTATAGAACTAATTCCTGAGAAACTCTCCTGTCATGCAGCCAGATATATATATATATTTTTTAATCCAGCAGGATTTCTCATTCTCAGAGAATGAGTTCTCTGGGAACGAGAGACTCAACCAATACCTCCATTCAGTTAATGCAAGGCTTTGTTAACTCTCCTTCAGAATATAAGTCGAATAGAGGACCCAAAGGGTTACCCAATAACCTAAGGAATCAGTCTTATGTCAGGCACTGGACACAAGGCCTATGTGAAAAGGGCAAAATAGAAGAGGACATGGAATAAAATGGGTGAAAAGTCACATTCATAAAAGCCCAGGCACCAGCTTTGATAACCACCACCAATGTGCCGTAGGGGCAGCACAATGTGCCTAGTTAAATAAAAGATAAAAGATGAAGGGCAACAAGAAAAAAAAAAGTAACTCGGGGTTCATCAATCCTAAATTTCTGAGACCATTAAAAATGGAATTTCAGGGACTTCCCTGGTGGCGCAGTGGTTAAGAATCCACCTGCCAATGCAGGGGACTCCTAAATTACTGAGACCATTAAAAATGGAATTTCAGGGACTTCCCTGCTGGCACAGTGGTTAGGAATCCACCTGCCAATGCAGGGGACACGGGTTCGAGCCCTGGTCCGGGAACATCCCACATGCCGCGGAGCAACTAAGCCCATGCGCCACAACTACTGAGCCTGCGCTCTAGAGCCCTCGAGCCACAACTGCTGAGCCCGCATGCCACAACTACTGAAGCCCGCGTGCCTAGATCCCGTGCTCAGCAACAAGAGAAGCCACTGCAATGAGAAGCCCCCGTACCGCAACGAAGAGTAGCCCCCGCTCGCCGCAACTAGAGAGAAAGCCCGTGCGCAGCAACGAAGACCCAACGCAGCCAATAAAGAAATAAACAAATAAATAAAATTACTAAAAAAAAAAAAAAATGCCATTTCAGGTGGATCCATCCATCCATCCAAACGCTATATTTATAGCGAATAAGAATGAAGGTTTTGAAGTCACGCAGATCTGAGTTTGAATCTCAGCCACTTTTGCCACTAACCGAGAGACTTCGTGTGAGATGCTTCACTTCCCTTTGCTTCAGTTTCCTCATCTATAATATGCAGATAAAGCCTCAGGTTAGTTGTGAGGATTAAATAAAATAATGTGCTTAAACTCAGCATCTGCCTGGGGCACAGCAAATGGCTCAGTAAACTGCGGCTGTAATTTGCATCATTACCAGACTGTGCTAAGTACCGAGGCGAATCCAAAGAAATCTAAGTCCCGCTCCTTCAAACCCCTACTCCCCACCAGTCTCAGCCAACTACACCTCTAACTGTAACACTGCTTCAATCATCAGAACACCATGAAGATGTAAAGGGAACAAGAAAATGTGTAGAGTAGATGAGAAAAATATACCCTAGTTACTGGTCTAGCATTACCGCTGCTCTGGATTAAGGAGATTTGGGTCACCAGCTAACCAGTGTTGCTCAAAGCAGGGTTGAATTCTCTAATGGAGAAAGGATTAGAGGACAGAACCAGCTGTTTGAGGTACTGGAATTATAAGAATCTCAACGTGATTTTAAGAAGAGATATCCTAAGGAGAAAAAAAATGCTCATTTTTAGATGCATAGTATTATTTGCTCCTGAGGCTGTGGAGGGGGAGGGGTCTCTGGGAGGGAATGAAACACATTCCTTAATATCCTCTTTGAAAAAAAATTATATGGGCACATAAAAACACGTGTTTGTTAAAGGAAGTAACCCATCTGAGATAACAACCTAAGACTGATGTCTTGTGAGAAAGGAGAGTTTTTTGGAGATGTTTATTCCACTTGAGATTTCAACTTTATGTTTTGCATATGTCTATTTAGGGTTTTTAAATACTACTCTCTTCTTGCTGCTGCTAATCTTATTTGTACTCTGAAATAAGTTACACTGTAGTGTGGTGGGTGCTTGAAAATATCCTTTCAACTGAGCAAAAATTTACATAATTTACATTTTACATACATATTTAACTCTCATGGTAAAAACATAATCTCACTCAACTGGCAAATGAGCTACTATTAACATACTTTATTAATAATATGAGAAATCCTATTTAAATTGAGAAATTGAATCTCTTTAGAACTTCAAGTCAGTACACAGCATCTAGCAATTGTGCTTTAAGGTGTATTTCACAAGATATGTCCGTATGCAAGAAACAGTCATGAAATGAGTAATACTTTTAAGCAGGCAGATGACTCCATTGTTGCATAAGTAGTAACCTCAGAAGTAATAACAGTAATTGTAATAGTAGCAGTAGTAATAGTATAGTTACAATATTACTAAATTGCTGCAGGCATTGCTCTAAATGTGTCGTATGTGTTATCATATTTAATCCTCACAACCCTATGAATTTTTATCACTATCCCTTTTTACAGATGAAGACATTGAGGCATAACAAGGAGGTTAAGTATTGCCCCAGATCATGTAGAGCTGGAATTTAAACTGAGAAAGACTTAAGAACCTGAGATTTTTTTTACACTTCTCTGGAACACACCTCACTTACATGACTACGAGGAAGGTGAGATTGGATTCCAGCCCATGTCTGTGTGATTACAGAATGTACTCCCTGATTATAAGACTTCAGTTGTTTTTTTAGGAGATTCACATGTCCTTTGGGCAAATACGGTCCTGAGGGACCTGTCTCATGAGTTCAGAGTATATGACCGGCCATCTTCATCCAAGAAGCAGCTATGAATTAGGTCTGGATAGTGATGGAAATTAAAATGGATGTGCATCAGAAAAGTGGTTCCATAGGCCTTAGTTGAGAACCTTGTTCATTTCCAGAGTTAAAGTGGGAGGGATGAAAGGATGAAGGAAAAGAGAAGAGAAAGGAAAGGGAAATTTTTTATTAAACAACTATTAAGTGCCAAGCACAGTGCTGAGCACTTTATGTATAAGAACCCATTTCATCAAAGCACAGAATTCACAAAAAGAGCCACAAAAGTGATCAAAAGACCAATGTTAAGTTACAGAAAAATTAAGAAAACTAGATTGACTTATTAGGAAAAAGTCAGCTCTTTATTTTGCAAATTAGAGAACTTTAGTTGGGAGAGCTTCAATGCCATGCCCTAAGTTACACATTAAGTTAACACTAAATCCAAGACTGGACCGGTGCACTGGATTTCCTTCTGCCCCAGTCTCCATGTTTGCATCCAACTCAAAGGGGGTATCTTTGCTGTGCCCTCCCACTTCTCCACTGGTGCCTGGCAGGAGATCACATCTCAGCTGAGACACGCTATCCCCAGGATTGATTAGTGACAAAGTCATCTATCTGACTCGGGGATACCCCTTGTCAGACGGGACAAAAGGGAGCAGTGGTGGGTACCAAGCTTGACTTTCTAACATATATAAAAGGTTTTGTTTGCTCTTCCTCTTTCTTTGGGGAGAAAAGGACAGATATTTGTATTTTATAGATATAGGAAAACTGAGTTTCAAAGAGGTGAATAAATTGGGCTAAAGTTACTTATCTTGGAAATGGCAGACTTACGGCCCAGCTATTGGATTGCTGAACAAAAGTTTCACCGGTGGCAATGAAGTGCATATGTTTATGTCTATGCCTTTCGCTTTGGATCTAAGATAATACCTTCCAGGCAAACAATTCTTTTTCTTTTTTTAATCTATTTATTTATTTATGGCTGCGTTGGGTCTTTGCTACTGTGCACGGGCCTTCTCGAGTGGTGGCGAGCAGGGGTGCTACTCTTTGTTGCAGTGCGCGGGCTTCTCCTTGCAGTGGCTTCTCTTGTTGTGGCGCACCGGCTCTAGGCGCGGGGGCTTCAGTAGTTGTGGCGCACGGGCTTAGTTGCTCGGGGACATGTGGGATCTTCCCGGACCAGGGCTCAAGCCCGTGTCCCCCGCGTTGGCAGGTGGATTCTTAACCACTACGCCACCAGGGAAGTCCCTCAATTCTTTTTTCTAAAGGCATGTTCTGCTTAGGCTGACAAAATAGCCATTCTCCTTCCAACCCTAGGAGGAGTCACCGGGTCGGTTCCTACCTGCCCAATTAGGGACGAGCAGGGGTGCTACTCTTTGTTGCAGTGTGCGGGCTTCTCCTTGCAGTGGCTTCTCTTGTTGTGGCGCACCGGCTCTAGGCACGGGGGCTTCAGTAGTTGTGGCGCACGGGCTTAGTTGCTCGGGGACATGTGGGATCTTCCCGGACCAGGGCTCAAGCCCGTGTCCCCTGCGTTGGCAGGTGGATTCTTAACCACTACGCCACCAGGGAAGTCCCTCAATTCTTTTTTCTAAAGGCATGTTCTGCTTAGGCTGACAAAATAGCCATTCTCCTTCCAACCCTAGGAGGAGTCACCGGGTCGGTTCCTACCTGCCCAATTAGGGAAGTATTATGGCATAGAGAATAAATTACCCCCTTGTTGTTTAGCTCAGTTTTCTTTTGTTTTTGTTAGAATAATAAAAGAAGAATGTCTTCTCTGTGCTCATATGCAATGTGCAGAGCTCTGTTTCCGGCAATTTTAGCCATTAACTGGAAAAAGAAAAGCCCCCAATTCTTTGTTGATATGCTGTCAATATTGCCAGTACAGGGGACCTTACACAACAGGGACCTTATTTTTCCTAGAATGACTCCAGAGGCAGCTAGATTGGAGTTAACTAGGTGTGTAGCCTTGAACAATCTCTTTGACATTCCCAAGCCTCAATTTCCTGATCTTTCTTTTCCTAACTTCATTGAAGTATAATTGGCAAATAAATTTGCAAGTTATTTAAAGTGTACAACATGATGATTTTATATACATTTACATTGTGAAAGGATTCCCCCCTCCCCACTGCACTGAGTTAATTAACACACCATCACCTTACATATTTACTGATTTTTTTTTTTTTGGAGAACATTTGAGTTCAATTTTCTGATCTTTAAAATGAGGAAAATAATACTGCCTACTGCACAGGGTGGTTGTGAGGCATAAAATACTTGGGGTGCCACCCTGCACCCAATAGGATGGCTACTATCAAAAAGGCAGAAAATAACAAGTGTTGGCCAGGATGTGGAGAAATTGGAACCCTTGTGCTCTGTTGGTGAAAATGTAAAATGGGCCACTGCTGTGGAAAACTGTATGGAGGTTCTTCAAAAAATTTAAAATGGAATTATCATATGATCCCATAATTCCACTTCTGAGTATACACCCGAAACAATTGAAAGCAGGACCTCAAAGAGATATTCTATACCCATATTCATAGCAGCATTATTCACAAGAGCCAAGAAGTGGAGGCAACTAAAGTGTCCAAAAACAGATGAAAGATAAGCCAAATGTGGTACACACGTACAGTGGAATATTATGTGGCCTTAAAAAGAAAGGAAATTCTGACACATGCTACGATATGGATGAACCTAGAGCATATCATGCTAAGTGAAATAAGCCGGTCACGGAAAGACAAGTACTGATTCCACTTACACGAGATACCTAGAAAAGTCAAATGCATGGAAAGTGGAATGGTAGTTCCCAAGAGCTGGAGGAAGGGAGAATGGGGAATCATCATTTAATGGGTATAGCATTTCAGTTTTGCAAGCTGAAAAGAGTTCTGGAGATGGAAGGTGGTAATGGTTGCACAACAACGTGAATGCACTTAATATCATTTAAAATACACTTAAAAATGGTTAAGATAGTTTTTTAAAAAAAGGCAGGAGGACAGCCAACTTGGGGGAGGGGAAGCAATGACATAAATTTTAAATGCCTGCAATGAAAAAAGAAAAAGTACTTAGCACAGGGCTGGCCCATTGCGATTAGTGAGTGAATGTTGAACCACTGGTAAAGATGTCAGGGAAGGTGGTGGTGAAGTGGGGATGACGTGGTGGAGACAGTGATGCACGGGGTATTGATGCAGCGTGTGCATACTTCTCCTCCTTAGAAGAGGTTGGCTTCTTCAGAGAGGATGCACACTCTCCAACTCAGAATGCAAAGCAACACGAAATGAACTGACTTCTCTTGCACAAGATGAGCCCGTGTGAGAGCCCAATACAGGTAGGAACTGAGCAGGCCCAGCGTGGTGGTGACAAAGCATAGCACTGGGGGAACTGTTCCAGCAACTGGAAAAACGTGGTGTGTTTTTTTGGTTTTCTTTGGTTTTTTTTGATCATATAACTTTTCTCCTTTATTCTGCTAATATGATGAATTGTATTGATTGATTTTTTTTAACATCTTTATTGGAGTATAATTGCTTTACAATGGTGTGTTAGTTTCTGCTTTATAACAAAGTGAATCAGTTATACATGTACATATGTTCCCATATCTCTTCCTTCTTGCGTCTCCCTCCCTCCTACCCTCCCTATCCCATCCTTCTAGCTGGTCACAAACCACAGAGCTGATCTCCCTGTGCTATGCGGCTGCTTCCCACTAGCTATCTATTTTACGTTTGGTAGTGTATATATGTCCATGCCACTCTCTCATTTTGTCACAGCTTA
>NC_041220.1:93584464-93587277 GCF_002837175.3 Physeter macrocephalus | reverse complement strand
TTATGGCTGAGTAATATTCCATTGTATATATGTGCCACATCTTCTTTATCCATTCATCTGTTGGTGGACACTTACAAAGGATTAATCTCCAAAATTTACCAGCAACTCATGCAGCTCAATAACAAACAACCCAATCCAAAAATGGGCAGAAGACCTAAATAGACATTTCTCCAAAGAAGATATACAGATTGCCAACAAACACATGAAAGAATGCTCAACATCATTAATCATTAGAGAAATGCAAACCAAAACTACAATGAGATATCATCTCACACCAGTCAGAATGGCCATCCACAAAAAATCTAGAAACAATAAATGCTGGAGAGGGTGTGGAGAAAAGGGAGCCCTCTTGCACTGTTGGTGGGAATGTAAATTGATACAGCCACTATGGAGAACAGTATGGAGGTTCCTTAAAAAACGAAAAATAGAATTACCATACGACCCAGCAATCCCACTACTGGGCATATACCCTGAGAAAACCATAATTCAAAAAGAGTCATGTACCACAATGTTCATTGCAGCTCTATTTACAACGTCTTTTAATTAGGTTGGCTGGTCTGTGGTTCCCAAAGCAATGGGCTCGGAGCGGAAGGCAGAGAGTGTGCATGCGCATGAGCGCAAGCCAGCAGCAAGAGATGGAGAGAGAGGGGAGAATGATTGACTGAGGAGAAGGGGCACAATCTGCTGTAAACAGCCCTTTAGGTTCTGAGTGAACGACTCGAACCGCAGAGCGCGAACTCCTGCACTTTTGGATCTTAGGGGCCAGTGGCATCTTCTTGTGGCACCTGGTGAGAAGCCCTGCCCTAAAGGGATGGCGGGGACGCCGGGCGGCTGCGCCATCACTCCCGCTTCCTCAGCTGACTCTGCCTGTTTTTTGACGACTACGAAGGCCAGTGAGGTGAGCGTCTCAGAGTCCAAGGCTAATAACGATAATAAACCTGCAAGAATGAAACTGACTCCCACAGAATAAAATTTTGAAAGTGAGACAGTTCTCTACAGTTCTCTGTCATTTCTGTCTCGGATTATGCTGGGGAAGGTTGAACACAGTTTTAGTGAGAACTCGATTGTAATTGGCACTCTGCATGCTCTCTGGAAGAGGACACTGAAAACAGGCTCTCCTGACATCGGCAGGCTAATTCACTTCTGCTGCCAACACCCTCGCAAAGGAGCCCGAGTTAGGGGCCCCTCTTCCCACCGCCGTGCTGGGATGACATTGATTGTGCAGCCCTCTCCTCTTGTTGATGAGATCAACGATAAATTTGGGAAAGGAAACAAAGGTCATGATGAGTGCAGGGCAACTAGTGAAAAGTACAGCTGAGAAGATAGAGATAAAACTGCAGGTAAGAGTCTGTGCTAAGGACTGGGAATTTCTAGGATACAGCTGACCAGAGAGAAGAAGGAAAAATAATTCTTTGTGTGTGGGGTAGGGGCGTGGTGTTGGACGTGGTTTTTTAGTGTGTTTTACCAATAAAACCCAACAAAAGATCTCTTCCTAAGCTCTTTTCCATGTTTCTTTCAGTCAAGCTGCGCTACTTTAACCAAAGAGAACGTGCCAATGCTGTACTATCCGAGAAGGAAAATCTGAACGAAATGCACAGTAAGCTAGCAGGAGCAAAAAATAAAAATGTGCTTTCTAATGCAATGCTATCCTGACCTTTCCAAGGGGAACAGCAGCTGGCCTCACCAGACTCACGGATTACAGGACTTTCCTCAGAATTTATGTAACGTATTGATGCAAATCCACCCAAAGTGTCCTTTATTTAGGTGGGAATTGCAATGCTGGAGGCTTAAGCCTCACCCACATGTACCTCGGGATGCACCATCCCCATGACAAGGCCAGGTGAACTGCTTTCGAACAGTTAAACAGCCAGCAGTTTTCAAGCTTCATACTTAGCATCTTATTGACAAGCATCCTGAGTCTCTCCCGAGGTTTTCTTTGGTGTGGGAGAGAGAAAAGGACAGCCACAGCCGTTTCTCCTCTTCCAAAGGGACAGATGCATTTGACTTTGTACCCATGCTCATTCCTGCCCAGCCCCCCTTCCTGGGCACAGCTGTGGCTGCCACACATTCTTGACAGGGGTCACTTCCCTGAAAAGCATGATGGAATCTTCAAGACAACTTCCCATGCAGAACGACAGCCAAATGTTGCCAGCTTCCCAACTGCCTTCACAATCTGGGTTCAGCACCCTGCGGGAGGATGTCCCATCCATCCCCGCCTGTGGGGTCCTCAGCTATTTTCAACTCCTGTAACAATGATCCCTTTTCTACATGTTACTCCCAGCAGTCACCAAAAGCTAGGGCAACGTGACCCTAAATGATCGTTCTTTCAAAGTCCCAGCAATCCCAAAGCCACCCAGGTCCCTGTCTCTCATGACACTATTCTAGGAGTGAATTGGGAGTTGCCTCCCTGACCTCCAGCTCCACCACACACAAGCTCACCTTCGACCCTGCCTCATGCACCTGGCACCAGGGAGCTCTCAGTATCTACCTTCCACAAAGGTTCATCACAGAGCATTTTTTCCAGACTCTTGAGCTTACCAGCAGCACGTGGCTTTGAGCTCTGAAGATCCAAATCCAGAAAGACTGAACTTCATCTGACTAAAGCCCAGGAAGTTAAAAACAAACGAACAAAGATATAATACAATAAACAAGCACAAAAGTTGGAAGTATTGGGGCTTCCCTGGTGGTGCAGTGGTTGAGAGTCTGCCTGCCAATGCAGGGGACACGGGTTCGAGCCCTGGTCTGGGAAGATCCCACATGCCGCGGAGCACCTGGGCCCGTGAGCCACAACTACTGAGTCTGCGCGTCCGGAG
>NC_041220.1:93565866-93584260 GCF_002837175.3 Physeter macrocephalus | reverse complement strand
AATAAATAAATTTAAAAAAAAAAAAAAAAAAAGGTTGGAAGTATTTGCTGGTCTGCATACTGCCACACAAGCAGACCTTGGAAACAGGCTTTCTTTCATTTTGTAAGCAAACCACCACGGAGCACAATTTCAGGAAATATATGCCATTAAAGAATATTACAAGCAGCTCACTGCAGTAACACCTATAATTTTTCATTCATTTTAATATGCCCGTTTTTCACGTTTAGAATTTCTAGTAACTCTCCCTTTTTATGTTCTCTTGGTTGATGTGCCTACATAATCGGATAAGCATTTGTCTAATACTGGGTTGAGCTATTTTTAAAAGTACTTTTGTGGAACAACAAAAACAAAAACAAAAATAAAAAATCACTATAAAAAAATAAAAAGCGCCCAAGCATTGCATTTTAATATTTAAGTCTTTCTAAGGTTGAGGAAAAGATGTATTTTTTAAAAAGGGATTTTAAGGAAATGCGTTCAGGTTGTCAATTGACCACTAGGTCCTTGCCACTTGGACTTCTCAAATCAAATCCTTCTTTTTGCCAGGTGAAGGGGAAAGGGTAGTGTTTCATGAGGTCTTCCTTGGAAATCTTAATATACATGCATAAAAATAATAGCAATGAGTACACTTTAGTAAAAATAACATTTATTGAGTGATCACTACATGCCAGGGTTTTACATGAATTAACCCATTTAATCCTAACAAAAATCCTGTAAGATCCAAAAAAACGTATCCCCATTTTACAGATGAGGACATTAAGGCACCTACCACACACCAAGCACAATGTATTTTACATACATTACTACTTTCATCCTTGCAACTCTCATGGTTTTCCTGACAGCATCAACATCTTTGCCTTAAAAAATGAAGAAAAAGTAGATCAAAGACTTGTAGGATGTGCCAAACATCATAAAGGAATTCGGCCCAGAGCCACTCCTTCCAGAAGCCACACTCTTAATCACCATGTTAATGTAGTGCTGATAAACTTTCTCTACAAACTGACCCAGTTTTCACTGTTCCAGCCTTAAATGGGTGAAGGCGGTTGGATTCATGACGCTGAAGAACAGCCACCTTGGCTGGGATCCGGGTTTGGCCTGATGACTTGATTCCATGTGTGCAGACAACTTGGGAGAGGCTTCACTGAGCCGGGCAAGTTTGGCCAAAGGGAGGCTGGACAAGTGTCTTAGAAACTGCATAAAGTTCATGGCCACAACCATCCCGTCGCTGCTTCCTTGGCGCTCACACCGACCACCAGAGGAAGATGAAGATCCTCTTTCCCTCCAAGCGCCAAGAGTTATCCTCAACACAAGAAATATTTGCTCGTCCTTCAGAGAGGAGTCAGGATTGGGAGAAAGATCATATACTGGACCATGGTCAGCTGACTGGGCCAAGAGAAGGTGGTCAAGGACATACTCACACTGTGGAGACCTAAATGGCCTCCTTTCTCTTGGTTTTATTTCAACTCCAAGCCTGTCTTAGATGCCACTCGTGAGCATCAATTGAGAGCAACAGTTGCAAGAGAAAGGCCACAGAGACCAGGATGCCCAAGAGCTTGGATTCCAAGGGACCACAGCAAGCTGACTCAACCGCTTCAAGTCTCTTCCTCCACCATACCTTCACATAGTACCATGACAGAGTCTGGGGGGACCAGAGTCTCAGTTATTAATTGAATGTGGCACTTTGTCATCCATGTAATCTTCCTCAGGCACTTCATGGGAAGAAGGGATCATGACTCCAGCAGGTCTGGTCAACGCTTTCGCACATGGAACCCTGGACCCTACCAAGTACACCATGCCATAAAACATATCCTACCATCTACTTATACTCCAAGCAACAAACAAAGGCCCTTACCAATCCATCCTAGGATGTTATTCCAACATTCAAGACTTGAGAAGCAGGGAAATGGCATGACTTGGCCCCAAGAGAGCAATGCTGATGTCCTTCCCTAATGGTACTGGGGATGCACTACAGGTGACAAGGATACTATTCTCACGCCTGCAGGAGACTCTTGACTCTTGATACCTCCTAAAATCCCATAGGACATGACTAGCATTCAACTAGATCAAGTGTTTCAGAACAGCTTTTGTTGACCCATTAAATGAACCAGGTGGTCACCGTCTGATTCCTAATAGGTAAAGTGTGCCAGCCTCATCAAGGCTAGTTCGGGAAGAATATAATCTGCAAGTAGAATTTCCCTGGCGTGAATCACCTCTTCCCCTGTACTCCCGCAGCACCGTGGACCAATCTCTATAGCAGCTTATCTCACAACCCTGTGATTATTCACCTGCAGGTCTGCTCCCCCGTCCAGCCTGGGGCCAACCACCAGCAGGGCAGAAGCTCCATCCTAAGCTGCTCTGTATCCCTGGTGCCACACAGTCTATGGCCCATCATCAGAGCTTTACAAATGGTTAGCAAATGCTTAGTGAAGCACCGCCCCAGCCATTTTTTCAGTTTTCTTCCGTAGCCAATCACTACGTGCTGGAAAATAAAACTGCAGCACTGTGTCCTGGTATCAACCCAAAGAGTCAGATACATGCCTTCAAAATGGATGCCTCATCTATAAATGTCTTTCAATCATTTTTTTAAATCCACGTTATTTTTTTCCAGACACAGAAGTCCTCCCATTTACACAGGAAAACGTAGAACTACCCTTTATTCCTCCTGAACAACTTCAAAGTAAAGAAGAAAATACAGCCATAGTCCTAGAATTCTGGACCTTATAACTGATGGTCTACCCCCTCCAGAATCCTCAGGACCCCTTCGCTTTGGATGATATTCTCCTCTTGGCCGCCATCTTTCCAGACTGAGAGAGAGATTTTTGTTGCCTTTCTGTGAGAGGGCCCCTTCTCCTTGACCATTATAGATGTCCTCCCAAGTGGGCCTTTTTCATACTTTCTGAAAGTTCTGTAACTGAAACCATTCACTACTCTCCAACCATGGATTCTGAGCTGGCAGATATAATTGGTAAGGTTGGCAGAGGGGTGAAAAACCAAACCGGCCATAAGAGTCAACTCCCTCAAGCCTGACAAGAGGGAAGCCAAAGTCAGAGAGAGGAGACGAGACTAATTGCCCTGTCTCCCTCCAGCTTGTTCAGGGCACACCGTGTTTTCTTTCGTTTAAACAAAGGCCCTTCTCCCATTCTGCCAGGGGCTCCGAAGACTTTCCTGGGATCTGGCCCAGGGCATGGCCCCGCCACTCAGTAGGTAGGGAGCGACTTCTGCCAAGTCACTTAACTGCCCAATCTCCAGTTCCTCATGTGTAAAATTGGGATAATATTTCTCCACTGACATCTCAGGTCCCTAGCGATAAATATTAATGTCCGTAGAGGGCTTTGAGATCCCGTGGTGAAGGATGCAGCAGGGTGTTATTTTTATGACGTTGCAGCTTCCATAAAGCATCAAATTCAATGAGAAAGAGGAGAGAGGGGGCACTGGGCTGGAACTAAGACTAATACAGGCAGATGCTGGTGGAGCTTCCCCTACTGCTAATGCAGCCTGACAGTCACCTGCAAGTCTGCTGCTATTCCAGTCCCGGGGCTTTCATTTTTACTGGTGACCTCGTTCACTGCTTCCCCATCCCTGCCTCTGGCAAGCATAGGAATCCCTATTTAGCATCATATTAATATGGAACTTCATAACCCTGATATGGATCTGCGTATTCCCAACATCAGGGGGCCTGCCCGGCAGTCTGCTGGCATCAATATGCTCCTCAGCAGGGAATCTGTGTTCGAGGCTCTGGAGTGGGCCGGCCTTCCAGAGCTGGCCAGACGCCCACATCCCACCTGCCCAAGCAGCACCTCCCCACCCTCCTTCCCCTCCCAGCAGAGGCTCTCCAGGCCCCCAGGCACCAAAACGGAGTGAAGACTGCTGTGCAGAGAACTCTGTGACCAGAAAAGAAGCTGATTTTATTGGGGGATAAAAACATAGAAGAGGAATCCAATAAGGACAAAGAACGGGGAAGATAATTCAATGGTCATAAGAAAGGATGGAAGGGGGTTGTTACAATGTGATGCCCTGGCTGCATAGCAGGTCAGTGATCATTCATTCTTGATGTGTCCACAAGGTCTCTGGAGACTTGGTTGAGGAAAAAGGACTACGGGGCCTGCTGCGGTGGAAGGTCAGGGGTAGTGAGTCCAGGGGTAGTTGCAGTAGTTCATTGTGTGGGACGTGGACCACAGACCAAGAGGGAAAGAGTCCAGGGCAGGAGGGAATGGGAGTAACTCTTCCCTCATCTCCCTGATGTGGGTGGGGAAACCAGAGCTGTCCCAAGAGTTGGCAAACCAGGACTGTCAGATCTGGTTAGAGCTGTCAGTGAGCAGAGGGTGGAAGCCAAAGGTTGGAGAAGATGCCATGGAACTAGACTCTGCCAAAAATGTGATCAAAAGCCCACTCAGGATGCTCATATACATACACACAAGGCAGCTGTCCTTCCTGACATGCCCCTCTGTTGCCCCTTGTCCTCTTGTAACACCTCTTCTTCAAAATTCCCTCTGCACCTTCCTTTTTCAAATTTCATCTATATAAAACCCTGTCCCAGGGCTTCCCTGGTGGCGCAGTGGTTAAGAATCCGCATGCCAATGCAGGGGACACGGGTTCAAGCCCCGGTCCGGGAAGATCCCACATGCGGCAGAGCAACTAAGCCCGTGCACCACAACTACTGAGCCTGTGCTCTACAGCCCGCGAACCACAACTACTGAGCCCACGCGCCACAACTACTGAAGCCCGCACACGTAGAGCCCGTGCTCCACAAAGAGAGAAGCCACCGCAATGAGAAGCCCGCCCACCGCAACGAACAGTAGCCCCCACCTGCCACAACTAGAGAAAGCCTGCACACAGCGACGAAGACCCAATGCAGCCAAAAATAAATAAATTAAAAACAAACAAACAAACAAAAACACAACCCTGTCCTTTCTGGATTTTTAAGTGCCGACATGTACATCTTGCTAACTATGAAATGACTGCTCATCCTGCCTTATGAAAACTGCCCCTCGTGGTCCTCACATACAATCCAGGTTAGTGGATGTTGGGCTTCAAAAAATAAGGAAAATAAAGATGATCATCTAGAACATAAAAGCTGGGGGACTTGGTCCTAACACATCATTAAGAAAGTTGTGCATCAAGCCCTTTAAAGAATGGATTCAGGAACACCTTACAACCTGTTAAGGAGGAATGGTTATTCCTCACTTGTCTTGTTTCCACGGGGGAAGCTGTCATTTAAAGACTATCAGCCTCCCTCCACCCCTTGCCTCTCTCCTTTCCAGGGCAGGAGACGGGACTTAACTTGACTGGCAAATTTGGAAGAAGGAACCCAACCTGGGTAGTTCGGCCCCTTCTGGGTCCTCTCATGAGGTCCTGCCTTACCTGCATGTGCTCTCCCAGGCAGGACTCTTGCTCTGCCAGTGTCTGGGTGGTCAATTTAACTCTGGTGTGCAGACTTGAGAAAGACTCTCCCCCACAGAGGGACGGCATGTCCTTTGTTCAAGCTTTTATCTGCAATAGCACCGACCGTCTGATCTTCAACTCATTGCCCCCCATGCCTACTCAACTCAGGTGGAGAAGTGATCCCCAAACCCCAATGCAACTCAGCTTCTTCTCTGTTTTGCCATGCCCTCAGTGTGGCTAAGAAAAGGGGTGCATTCATGAAAAGATGCTCAATGTCGCTAATTATTAGAGTAATGCGAATCAAAACTACAACGAGGTACCACCTCGCACCAGTCGGAATGGCCATCATTAAAAAGTCTACAAATAATAAATGCTGGAGAGGGTGCGGAGAAAAGAGAATCCTCTTACGCTGTTGGTGGGAATGTATACTGGTGCAGCCACTATGGAAAACAGTATGGAGGTTCCTCAAAAAACTAAAAATAGAGTTGCTGTATGATCCAGCAATCCCACTTCTGGGCATATTATCTGGAAAAAACTACAATTCAAAAAGATACATTCACCCCTATGTTCACTGGAGCACTATTTACAATAACCAAGACATGGAAACAACCTAAATGTCCATCGACAGAGGAATGGATAAAGAAGATATACAGTGGAATACTACTCAGCCACAAAAAGAATGAAATAATGCCATTTGCAGCAACATGGATGGACCTAGAGATTATCATACTAAGTGGAGTAAGTCAGACAAATACCATAAGATATCACCTATATATGGAATCTAAACTATGACACAAATGAACTTATCTACAAAACAAAAACAAACACACAGACATAGAGAACAGACTTGTGGTTGCCAAGGCGGAGGGGTGGATTGGGAGTTTGGGATTAGCAGATGCAAACTATTAGATATAGAATCGATAAACAGCAAGTTCCTATTGTATAGCACAGGGAACTATATTCAATGTCCTGGGATGAACCATAATGGAAAAGAATATGAAAAGGAATATATATATCTGAATATATATAAGAATATATATACATAAGAATATCTACATAAGAATATATATATGTGCATAACTGAATCACTTTGCTGTACAGCAGAAATTAACACAACATTATAAATCAACTATACTTCAACAAAAAAAGAAAGAAAAAGGGTGTGTTTAATAGAAACCATCCCTTGCTTCTGTTGGACTGCTCGTAGGCCAGTTCAGTGCTACAGTTTGTCCCTGTTGAGAACAGCCCTCAGTCGGAGAGCTACAGCCTCCATGGGCTTTACCTCCCTGACTCCCAAGAAGGCACCGCAAGGTCTGAGCAAATTCCCTTTCCTAGGACACAGACCTGAGGGGATTATGAAGCCAGTAAGAGAAAAGGACAAAAGCCAACATCAATCTTACGTGTCCATTCACACATCTGTTGATTCATTATGCATTTACTGAGAAACCACTGTGTGCTGGGCCCTCTGCAAGACCAAGCCCAGGTGGGAATGAGCATCCTCCAACCCTTCTCAGAAGCTCTGGAGGAACTTTCCTGTGGGATACTAGATACCTACCTACCTACCCTAGGAATCAGAAATCCGATTTCCAATGCAAATGGGTTTCAGCCTCTGGTTTCCAAAAAATCTCAAACTACAACTTCACCTCTCTTTGCCTTGGTCTCCACTGAGCCCCTCCCTCTCAGGGGTCCTCCAAGACTCGTGACTGATAGAGCCACAGGAGGGAGGATGAGTGAAGTTGAGCCCCGAGCTCAGGGCCAATCAGATGGAAGGATGTCTGGAAAAAAAGCGGAGGGAAAATCGCCTCCCACAAACTCTTGCCAAGTGAGTAAAATAGCCATTTATTTTTGGGGGGTGGTAGGGATGGTGATTGGTTGTTTGCAAAACAAAAAAAAACAAAACAAAACAAACCTAATATTTAAAAATGTATTTCAGACGAAAGAGAGTTTTTTGGGCTTTTTTTTTTGTGGCACGCGGGCCTCTCACCATTGTGGCCTCTCCCGTTGCGGAGCACAGGCTCCGGACGCGCAGGCTCAGCGGCCATGGCTCACGGGCCCGGCCGCTCCGCGCCATGTGGGATCTTCCCGGACCGGGGCACGAACCCGCGTCCCCTGCATCGGCAGTCGGGCTCTCAACCACTGCGCCACCAGGGAAGTCCGAAAGAGAGTTTTAAAAGTAGAATTATGACCCTGTAAAAGAGAGCTGCCACAAACCTCTATTAGCATAATGGCCCCACAATGCTATCAAAACCCTATTCACGCAGCCCTCTGTCCATCTCCGAATCCCAGATAAAGGGAGCAAGAATATTATTCAGGGGTCTGTTCCTCCATCAGGGAGAGGACAGTTTGTATATGGGGAGCACCCATTAGTGTTAATGGGAGCCACAGATGTGAATCCCCAGGCACGGGAAGGGGAAATAGTTCCCTGGGATTTTCCGCCAACAACCCATCCAGTGTGACAGGTACTTAGGGACCAGAAAGTCCTCCTCATCAGCCCAGCCCCACTCTGGGAGTGATTTGCAACCTCACCCCAAGTATGAGAGATTGAAATAGTCTTGCTTTGCTGTGACATCTATAGCCTCCCATGTTTTTTGCCTTTAGATATTGTGCCACTGAAGCCTAGTCTGAGACAAATGCCATTTTAATTTGCTTTAGGCGGTGAAGGCCAATACACATTTCAGTGGAGAAAGTTATGTGTTTTAGTTGCTTTATGAAGACATAGCATATGCCCTGACACAGTTAAATGATTAACAGATTACTCCAAATGCCTTTGGCATAGACTATCTATACATTCATTAGCCAGAACCATTTGTCTTCTTGATAAAACTAAAATTACTTATACAGCAGGTTTACTTTCCATGATTAATAAATGATAAAAGTCTAAATTATCCATCTGAAATGTCTCTTTTTGGCCATTAATCTCACATTTATCAGCTTCTATAACACATATTAGTAATACAAAAATTCAATTTTCCAAGTATTTTAATTTGCTAAGAAGAACAAAACACGTTCAATGCAGAGAAGGATCTCAATGACTAGGAAATTCTATAATGATTCCGAAATAGTCAGGGAGTGAAAAGACAGTTAGCTTTAAATATGCTTTATGAAAACAGATAAACAAAATCTGGGGTGTAGACAGGCCTCAAAATGTTCCCAAAGCAATCCCTCGCTCAAACTTCTTTCCAGTAGCAAGCCATCAGAATGAATGGAGAGTTTAGTATCATTCTGTCTGTGCTCAAAAGGACAAAATGAAGAGCACGCTCAGAAACAGAGCTGGGCGTGGAATGATCTAGAATCCACTAAAGGTCAAAATGCAAGCATTGCATGTGTCCGAGAAAGTGAGCTTCCAGAACAGGTTTAGCTCAAGGGGAAGCCTTGGGAATTGGATCCTTCTGTCAGCTTTTTTAAATGTTTAAGACCGTCTGTCCTCCAATTAAACTGATCAAGGGAGTCCAGGATGGTTTGTTAGCAACTCTGCTCAGGAGAACACTCATTAAAAGGCCCGAGGCTGATTCCGGACCTCCATCTCAGGCACTCACTTCTGCTGTCAGTGACTGATTTCTCTGAATTCCAACTGCCAGAGTAACGGTGGAGGCTGAGCCGTGCCACCCCCGCTGCCAGAAAAGGAGGAGGGAGACATCTGCCACTGTCCTGAGTCACCTGTTACTCACCTTGGTGACCTGATCTCTGAGGGGCCTGAGCAGAACGGCTCCTGAAAGGACATGTGTGTGTGTGTGTGTGTGTTCACTCACCTATGTTTACAACAGGCCCTGGGCCCTCGTGGGGGTCTGACACTCTGCTAGGCATAGGGCATGTGGTGCTGGGGAAGAAAACCTCTGTCTTACCCTTCAGGAAGCCACAGTTAAATGAGGTAAAAAGACTAATAAAGAGGGGACTGTACTGCCATTTGCAGCAACCTGGATGACCTAGAGATGATCATATTAAGTGAAGTAAGCCAGACAGAGAAGGACAAACACCATATATCGCTTATATGTGGAATCTAAAAAAATGATACAAAGGAACTTATTTAAGAACAGAAATAGACTCACAGACATAGAAAACAGACTTGTGGTTACCAAAGGGGAAAGGCAGGGAGGGATAAATTAGGGATTGGGCATAAACAGATACACACTACTATATATAAAATAGATAAACAACATGGACCTACTGTATAGCACAGGGAACTATAGTCAATATCCTGTAATAACCTATAATGGAAAAGAATCTGAAAAAGAATAACTGCATCATTTTGCTGTACATCTGAAACACTGTAAATCAAGTATACTTCAATTAAAAAATATATATATATAGATCAATAAAAAAAAGTTCAAAAAAAGAGGGGATTGCAGTACAAAGTGATAAATCCTGGCGAAGGAATGACTATGGTTCCTATGGACATGTGACTCAGGTTTTAAGAAAGGAGGAGGGAAGACGCAGTACACGCCTTCTGGAAGGGGTGACTGACAAAACTAAGTTAATAGAAGGTGGGAAGGTTGTTCCAGTCAGAGGGAACAGGATGTGCAAAAGTCCAGAGGTGTGAGAGAACCCTCTTTTGCTTATCCCTTCACTTTTTCACCCAACCTTCACAGAGCATCTGCTATACACTAGGCGCTACCCTAGGCAGTCGGGTTACGGTGGGGGGTGAACCGACAGGGTCCTGCCTTCAAGCGGCTTCAGGGAATTGCAAATTAATTCTGTGTGACTGGTGCACAGTGTGGGGGGGGGGGAGGGGAGAATGAGGGCTGAGAGCAGAAGCTGGGGACGTATGCATGGCTTAATCCGTGTCACATTTAGGATTTGGATGTTATACCCAGCGCCACCGTGTTTGTGTGTATGTGCGCATATGCATGTGTATTGTGGGATGAGTGTGGTACCAGAACTGGACACACACACCTGGCCTGAACTGAAGTCAAAGGGAAAGGTACGTAGTCATGTTCACTTAGTCAGAGCCTTAAGTGAGCAGTGCATCCTACCCTGAAGGGGACGCTAGTACTGCCCCCTACACACCCAACTTTCTCTCACACCACTCAGTACTCCAAACCCTCTACTTCACCACAGCACTCTCCTCACGGCCCTTCGTGTACCATCACGGTACCTCGTCCTGCGCTCCAGCCTTCTCCCGTGCTGGATCCACCAGGACCACCTTCCACAACGGGGCTGGAGTGAAATGAGCAGCACAGAGGTAGAGTCAGACCTGCGTTCTGATCTCAGCCCTGCTCCTGGGCAAGGTGCTTGGTGGTGATAGTCATAACTGCACCTGGGATCTACTGAGCATTTAATACATGCCAGGCACTTGACATGCATTAACTCCACTAACCCATTCAAACTTCACAGTAATGCTACCTAGGTCGGTACTTTTATGATCTCCATTTTACAAAGAGGAAAACTAAGGCAAAGAAAGGTTGTGTCTTGCCTGTGGTCACACAGCTAGTAAAATGGTAGTGCCTAGAGCCAATCCCAGGAACTTTGGCTCCAGAGTGTATACTTTTAACCACGCTAGACTACCTCTCTTGGGTGCCTTGATTTCCTCAACTTCAAGGTGGATCTAGTAATACTGATGTTCAGTGAGGATTAAATGAGTAACTTCAGTGCCCAGCACAGTACACACTCAAAAAATATTGATTTCCTCTGTCTATTTCAATCCTCCTTGTTTGCAGAGGCCAGGTCAAATCTGTGCTTTTTCATGAAGTCTTTCCCAGACATTGAGTCTATATTGACCTGTTCTTTCTTTGAAATCTCCTTCAGCTTAGCATGTCTGCCACTAATGTTGGCACTGGTCATACTGTTATGTATTGTTATTGAATTATTTCAAGATTTCTTGTTTTTTCCAACATCATACATTTCTTGGGCCAGTAATCAGGTCTTATCTTCCCCAGGAGCCCGGGCATTGCTAGGTGCATGGGTTTTCAAAGTGGGTTGGCAGAATAAAGAATAAGTAAATACTACAGGCATCCACATGTGGAATAAATACTCATTGGAAAAGAAATCAAGTAATTTATAAATCAGTTGAGATAGGGGTTTCTGTACATATCTCCATCCATCCTACAGATTCCAAGGAACTTAAATTTCAAGTTAAGTTCTAATTATTTAAATTATCTTGCTTCCTTAAGTATCTATTTTCTTCTACTGTCCAAAGGCAAAAATCCCCAGGTCAACACAGGGAAAGAGGGGCTAATTGCTCAACAAATTTGAATGTGGGTATTCATTTTTCACTCTCTAAAGCATGAGATGTCCTCCTACACTCAAGTCAATGACTTTCACTTAGGAGGAAGCAAACGCATTAATAAAATACGTAAACACTCTCTAATGGCAATAAATCTTAAGAATAATTGACCTCATCTAATCAAAGTTTACAAGTGGCTTTAGATCCCAAGCCTTATAAACTCAAAACTAGAGGCAAGGCTGGGTGGCTGAGCGTAAGGAAAAATGCATCCGGGAGTCTAGTTTGGCTTTGAGCGGTGGTTCCACAACTTTCTACCTGTGTGACTTCCCTGAGTGCCAGTTTGCCATCTGCATCAGGGTTTTTGATGGAAAAAACCTGTCACCTTGAAAGCGTGCCACGCGTATACGGTGTTACAGTCATAAAAAGGGCCAGGAACCAATCCAAAGTGTAGGGATTAGAAATATGAGTCATACTAAGTACAAATGATTGTGAGGGATGTAGCCCAGAACCCTTCACTGAGTGCACTTCTGGGGGTGGTTAGCAAGGTAGAGCACCCCTGACATATGGGAGGAAGTCAGAACCCAAATGACACATGGAAAGGTTTTCCCATGCATATACGCCACACAGAACTATATCCGAATGCAGGATGCACTTCAGAACAACAAACTTTTTCAGAAGTGCTACACCTTAGTCACAATGGCAAACATATTCAGCAAATGGTCTGTACAGTGCAGTAAAGAACCTCTTCATTTTATCCGCTGGAGTGCTTTGTGGATCAGGAAGTGAGATATTAGAGTGAAAAGATCACACATAGATCTTACTCTGTCTTCTGTCGAGACCACCGGTCTATGGAAAACAAAGCAAAACAGAGCGTACTTAGATTCCAGAAACCACAGAATTAGAGACAGAGAAAAGGGGCAGCTCCTCTCCACTCCTCTGCTGGGACAGCAGAATCATTCCTTAAGTGCTAGACCCTAACCCTTTGTTAGCCCAGCCCAGTGCTCCCCAAACTATGATCCATGAGCCAAATCCAGCTGACCACCTATTCCTGTACAGCTCTGTGACCTGAGAATGGTTTCTATAGTTTTAAATGGTTGAAAACAATATGAAGAAGACTGTGTGACATATGAAAATTACATGAAATTCAAATTCTTGTGACCATAAATAAAGTTTGATTGGCCCATAGCCATGCTCACTTGTCTACATCTTGTCTGTAGCCACTTATGTGCTACAACAGCAGAGCTGAGTAATGGCAACAGAGACTTTATGGCTGGCAAAGCCCAAAATGTTTACTCTCTGGTTCTTTATAGAATAATTTTGCCAACTACTTGTCTAGGCCAATTATGTTTTCTTTCAGTTGGTGAAACTAACCTATCTAGCCTGGCAGCTTACCTGATCAAACTCTTTCTGACCTTAAGACTGGATTTCAAATGTGTCAGCCTCTGTTCAAGACAGTTCCTAGAACTCCAGACACTTTCCTGACTCCTGCCTCTAATTTACCATCCCCACTTCCATATATATAGATAGCTCCCCATGAACACATGGACCCCAAATTCTGATTTCTATTTCCCCACTCTTTATACTCTGATTTCCTCTGTCTATTACACTGTCTTTCATAATTCCTGAACCATCAATACTCTGTTTCTCATCAAATGACAAACTGAAGGAACCATCAGGTATGGAAAGATGTTACTGGAACTTAACATTAACATTAGAAAGTTCCTACCAGTTATACTTTCTAACATTACACAGTTCCCTGTATCAATAATGCTTTATTTTTCCTGTTCCAAATTGCCTGTTTCTTTCTTTTCTTTCTTGCCAAACTGGGTCAATTTTACAGGTACATTATCATTTCATAGGTATGTTATAATTTGCACTAGTCTCTAAATGACAAATGCATCACTCCTATTGCATTCACGTTAACTAGCATTTTAAAATAGTCTTAACTGTCTAAAGAAGAGACCTAGCTTATCACAGCACTACTCAGGATGTACCTGAATTGTTATCAAAACACATCCTGAGAAGCAGTAAAGGGGAAAGGGCATCAGACCCAAGTTTTAGTTCACAGAGTGCCATGAACTAAACGTTTGACCTTGGACGAGTCACGGACAAGTCACTCTTTAGGCTTGGTTGTCTTAATTTACAAGTGAATTACTTCAGATCCTGAAGTAATTTCCCATTCTCACATTCCCTAATTCCAGGACAATAACTCAAGCATAGATTCTAATTTGTCATTTAGCATCACATAAGAATTCGAAATATTAAATAGCAATTTGAATCAGAGTATTTAAGTTTTTGTTTTGTTCTGTTTTGTTAGGGCCTGAGAAGCAGGATGGGGTAACAGTATTTACCACTAAGGAACAGGGCTCAAAGTGAAGAGAGGTAGGCCAACTGTTTTTCATTACAAGTCCTTTTGAAACATTTGATTTTTTTAAAGAAAATATAAGCACATATTATAAAAAAACATATAAAATTTTTTTAAAATTTTAATTAAACCTAGAAGAAACTTTAGATTACTTGTAATTCACACCTTGATGGATGGGGCTAGACGTACTACTGAATTTTAGACATGCATGTGGATTTTACACATATTTCCCAAGAGTCACTGAGAGGACCAAGTGGGGCTAAATGACCCTAAAGTCCCTTCCAATACCAGATTCTATACTTCGACCTCCCCTCAATGCTCTCATTGTCTCTCTGAACAATTCTCATTTCATGAGCAAGCTTCTTCTCCCTGGGAACTAGGCAGGTAGAAAGTTTCAGCTTTTAAACTTCATTTATGTGTGAGTCCTCCCAGAGCAACAACAAAAAAATTAATGAGATTAAAATAAAAATACTTAACTGCTTCAAAACCTCAAAAAAAATCATTTAAAACAGGTCTTGTATGAGATTTATCCCTTGAGGCTAAAATAAAGCATTAGAGTTTTTTGTTAAGAGAAACATTTCCTCAAATTGAAAGAAAACAGAGCTGTAATGGAAATATGAATGCAGGCTTTGCAGTTGCAACCATCTAATATAACATTAGAATTCTGCATTTGTGAATTGCTCTAATTTTATGTACATATATTTTTCAACAGGAATAGCATTTCTTTAGCTTTATAGATTTTTTCACTCATTTAATTGGTGATATAATTACTTGCTCTTATAAATCTGAAAATTAGGAATTCAAACACATACAAACAAAGAAAAGCTTGATTCTTAATGGCTTAGCCATTTTCCTCAGTGCATTGTCATCCCCTCAGCGGGAATCTACAGGCCCTGTGCACCCAATGATCAAAGATTTCTAAGCTACCCTTCCTGAAATGCACATACAAACTTCTCCAGGCAACCTCAAGCAGCCTCAGTATTTTGAACCACGACTGTCTGAAAGGTCTCTGGTATTTTAAAGGACTGAGGGTGACTCAGCCTTGCTCAGAGGTGCTACAGCAATTCAATGACTCCTAGAAAGGCCCACTGGTGCCAGGGAGACAAAACCAGGTGGAAACATTGGCGCAATGCAACTGCATGGGGATTGCTGGCCAAGAGAGGCTTGCTAAAGGAAAGTCACTGGGTGGAAGTTGCTTGAAGCACTTGGAGTCACAGTGACTAACTTGCATTGAGTCACAAATTAAGTCTAACTGGAGTTACACTAAAGAGATGTATCCACAAGCGCTCCCAGGATAGCATGGGGGTCTAGATGTCTTAAAATGCTCCCTGATGGCTTCCTTCATTTAATACAGCAAGGTGATCCAGAAAAGTTTTAGTTTTTCTAAGAGACAGTCTTCAGAGCATTCTGACCACTGGTGAACTTTATCCATAATAAAAAATGGAGAGGTATATGTGTGTATGTTTATGTGTGAGGGAAGTGGCTGGACTGTTCATAAGAGTCAAGAGGAGATGGGCTTCCCTGGTGGCGCGGTGGTTGCGCGTCCGCCTGCCGATGCAGGGGAACCGGGTTCGCGCCCCGGTCTGGGAGGATCCCACATGCCGCGGAGCGGCTGGGCCCGTGAGCCGTGGCCGCTGAGCCTGCGCATCCGGAGCCTGTGCTCCGCAACGGGCGAGGCCGCAGCAGAGGGAGGCCCGCATACCACAAAAAAAAAAAAAAAAAGAGTCAAGAGGAGAAACATTACAGATAGTAGGGAGTTTATGTTCATAAGCCTTGTTCTTATTTCTGCTTTTCCTTCTCTTGAACCCTGGACCTCCCCCAAACTCACCCCTATTCCTGCAAATCCAAACTTCAAACAGCTGAAACCAATCTCAGATGAAAAGAGCCACATGCCCTGAGCACCTTGTATGTGCAGGCCCTTTGGGGGTGGTAGTGAGATGATGACAATGATGATGGTGTTATTTTCCTGTTTAATCCTCATGGCAGCCCTATGAGGCGGCTACTGTTATTATCATCATTTTACAGACGGTGAGACACAGAAATTAGCACAGAGGTTAGGAAATTGTCAAGTTCTCACAGTTTTTAAGAGGTAGAACCAGGATTTGGACCATTTAATGCTCCTGACCAGCATTAAACTTGACCTCTCCCCTTTACAGGCAATCATGAGGAACTGCTGGTCTACTATGGGTCTCAATTTGTGGAATGTGAACATGCTGGGGTGGAGGAGAGAGGACAGGGAAGAGCTGTGATGTCATTGGACCCCTTGTCGGCTCCTGGTGGGTACCCAGCCCCCCTACCCAAAGGCAGACATGAAAACAGCACTCAGCCTGCATGCCCAGATGCTCCTCCTCACCCATGTAGAGGGTCTTGTAAAAGTAAGTCATCACCACAAGGAAAAGGGGATTGGTCCAGCAAACACTGGGAAGGGAGGATCCTAACAAATAGGATTTCCAGTAACTGTAAAATACCTAGAAAAGAAAGGGGGAAGGAAAGTGATAGTCTTGGGGGCCAGAGAGACCTGAGAAGTCACTACCTACTACTACCTATGTGGGCTTGGGTACCCTCCAGAGAACCAACATCCCCATCCTTCAGCTTCCTCATCTGAGAATGGGAATCATTATATAATTATATATCTGTAGGTATGACATGAGAATTAAACATAAACTACCACACACATCAGCATCGTTTTACCTAAGTTGCCTTCCCCTGATTTCCTAATTACTTCCTTCTCCATAGAAGTCATTTCTCCCACATGCTCCTTTGCCTACCTTTACGTGCCCTAACCTTTCTACTGTAAAATCAGCCTTGCTCTTTCATTCCTTCATAGAATTCTCTGAAAATCTGGATAAAGTACTCTCCCTGTGATAACTCCCACTGACTGAAAACATTTGTCCGGTGCAGTGAGATGCAAATAATTGGATGCTTTGCTCCGTAAGTGTCTGCCCGACCAAGTGTTTCCTATATCCCTAACTCTGCACAGAGATATGTTTAGATTTTTTTGAACCACATGCATAAACAGAGGACAATGAATGAAAGAGCCCACCTTCCCTAAGTGGCAGAGTGTGTTTTCCCTAAAGCAGAGGGAAGGAAAATCCTCCTGATACCCCTCACAGATTCCAGCTTTTCTGCTGCAGAGATACCTAGGGTGCCCTAAGCATCTCCCCTCTCTTCCCTTCAAGCCCCAGAGGCCAATGGCAGTCTCAGGTGAGAGAGACAAATGCCTCATTTCCCTAGAGGTGAAGACAAATATTTTCCCCGCTGCAGAATCCTTCAGGTTTGTATGAGCCCATCTCCACCTCATATATCAGAGAACAGGGCTTGTCATCGAATAATACATCATGTTTTGAAAATACTCTGTACCACAACTGGTGTGTTTCTTAAGAACAAGAAATTGCCACATGGGCTTCACACTGTAGACCAAACAACCTAGTGGTCCATTTGGCTTCCTTGTGAACATGTGTGATCAGCAGTGGTCTCCACCAGGGCTAAGCTCTAAAGATAGGTATCAAGGCTAAGCATCTCCCTTTTGCTTAGCAACTTCTTGAAACTATCATCCATGAAATTTTCAAATAATTCTCAAGCCCACTTTCATATTCAGAGATGTCCCATGGAGAAGTATACTGAATTACTGAGAGAAATAACAAACCTGTAATATATTATTACTACCAGTTCTGCTCCAGTTGTCAAATACCACTACCAAAGGTCAGACCCTTTTCTAACCCATGCCAGTGGTTGGTGAAGGCAGGAGACCTAACACTGGTACCACACCACTTTGACTAGATTCCCTACAAATCTCCCTGTTCCTCCTATATTTTTATGTCATAGTTCCCAACAACCATGTAATATAATATTAACATTATAAATATGTTTAAAAGGTACAATATTTGTAGTGATTTCTGGGATCAACTGCTCCCCACCCCACAACTATGATTCTGCTGTTATTATAATCATTAACATATCAAAGGTCTTCTGTGACCTGGGCACTGTGTTCATCCCTCTACATTCAGAACCTGATTTAATCTTATGAAGTGGCTACTATTTTTATTCCCATTTTACAGATGAGAAAACCAAAGCTTGGATAGATGAACTAGCTTGCCCAAGATCAGATAGCTAATCAACGGAAAAGGTAGCCCTCAAACCCAGACCCAGAGTAACAACAAAGGCAGCCCATTCAAATCACAATTTATATATAAATTCTGCCTATTCTTAGAAAATAATTTCCTTAACAGCACAATTACCGCATCTCAGAGTGAAACTCACATAAAATACATGATAAAAATCACTGGTTACCTATTTTAATTCAATACAAGTTTATGGAGAGAGGAATTTCTATTGAGTCAGCCAACTTGGAGGTATGGGAAGAGCTAGAGAAAGGCAGAAGATGTATTTTTTTTTTTTTTTTTCTGTGGCACGCGGGCCTCTCACTATTGGGGCTGCTCCCGTTACAGAGCACAGGCTCCGGACGCGCAGGCTCAGCGGCCATGGCTCAC
>NC_041220.1:93556884-93565805 GCF_002837175.3 Physeter macrocephalus | reverse complement strand
ACCCGTGTCCCCTGCATCGGCAGGCGGATTCTCAACCACTGCGCCACCAGGGAAGCCCAGAAGATGTATTTTGATAGACCTTTCTGCCACAGTCAGGACCAAGACTAGACAGATAGCTAAGTTCTAGTTCTGGCTCTACCATGAGCTTGCTGCAAAACCTTGAACAAATCATCCAACCCTTAGGCTCATTTCCTTGTTTGTAAATTATAACAGTCCCTCTAACCAGGTTGTTGCATCAGATATTATCTACTGACTTCTAAATATGGAAGCAGAGGATTAGGTCTTACACCACCCTTACTGACACATACACCTCCTCTACTCTTACCCTCCCAGTACAGTTATGTCATAGTGTTTTGTAAAATAAATTATATTCATGCTATGTTACGTTATTAAAAACTGTTTTGTTCACTGCTGAGCTAGGTAGGGTCTCATAATTAAATTTTCTTTCTTACTTACTTTTTTGTTTTCCCTGGGGTTAATAGTTGTCTGCATTTTTTATTTCCCTTTTCTTTTTTTCACTCAGTGACAAACTCTTTGTCAGAGCTGAAAAAAACTTCTCAATATGTTCACTTCAGACAGATGTTCAGTTCCATTTTTTTCCAGAAGGCATCCCTCCAGGAGTCCTTAATCCTCTTGCTCTGATCTGGACTGGCTTCTCTTCAGGCATTCAGCACAGCTGACATCCTAGAGCTCCCTTCTGCCATCATCCCAGGAATATCCGTTGCCTCTCTTATTTCCTGGATCCCATATCTTCTTCCTTCTTCATCCACTCTCTTGTTTTTAATGGCGCACATCCTTTAGTAGCTTTCTGAGACATTTGTAAAGATCTTGCAATCTGAAAATATCTTATTTGAACAACTTTACATTCATTATCTTATTTAATCCTATGAGATGCTTCCAATTTTATTCCCATAGCAGTGAGAGGCAGTAGCAGGATATTGACTTCTAGGTTGAAAATCAGCTAAGATTTTGAATATAATACTCTAGTCTCTTCTAGCTTCCAGGGGTAATTTTCAATGTTATTCTCAGTCTGCTGTATGTGACCTGTTTTGGTTTTTTTTTTTTCTGGAATCATTTAGTATATTTTATTTATTCCAAATGTTCTGAAATTTTTCAGTGATATGTCTACGTGTGTGTGTGTGTGTGTGTGTGTGTGTGTGTGTGTGTGTGTGTGCGCGCGTGTTCGTGTATTTCATTTGTTATGCTGGCATTAAGTAAATGGACCCTTACATTTGTAAACTCATGTCTTTCGGTTCAAAAGAATTCTCTTATATTATTTCTTTAACAGTGGCAGTCCCTCCATTTTATCTGGTATCACTTTCTGAATCTCCTCTGGATTTTAGACTTCCTAAGTTGTTCATCAAATTTTCTTGTTTTTTTTTTTCTTGTCTTTTTTTTCTTTTGTATTTTCCTTCTCTTTGTCTTTTTTACCTAATTTGTCAGAGATTTTTTTCAAACGTGTTTTCCAACTCTTTTATTAAGTTTAATTTCTGCATTCATATTTTTTATTTCCAAGAGCTCATTCTGGTATTCTGAATGTTCCTTCCTATAGTGGCCTGTTCTTATATCTTGAATGAAGTATATTTTCTTACCTCTCAAAATAAATTTAAGATTGTTTAAAATGTTTTTCTCTGGCCTGCATAGCCTCCATTTGCTCCAATTATTTCTGTTTGTTTGTTTCTGTTTTAGTCTGTCTCTTTCATATTAGAATGCCTTCCAGTGATATCCGGGCATTCAAGAGTAAAACATCCAAGGCTGACTGGAAGTTCCAGGAGAGTGGAAAGGAGTTACAGGTGGTGGGCTTTCCCGCAGTATGGCATGGAGGAGAGTTATCTTTTCACAGCATGCATTTTTTATTGGACTGGTCAGTTTCGCCAGAAAGGAACCCTTCACTTTCCTCTCCAGCAGAGAATGAAGCAAGGCACCAACACTTTGAAAGAGAAGAGAGAACTGGGGTCTCACTGTTCAGTAGGCAGACTTTCACTTGAAACCTTCTTATTTTCATATTGCTTGTTACCTGTCCCACCACGGTGCCTGATTGTCCTCAAAACTCAGATCTTTTCTCAACTCTGTTAGGATATGAACTATTTGGTTTTTGCCTTCCTATACTGGAGAAGAGATCTGGCCTCTTTGCTCTTTCTGAATATCTTCAGCCTGTTCACCTATTTTCCATTCTACTTCTCACCCTCACCTTCTAAGATACTTGGCACATCCAATTCCTGAGCATTTCCAAAATTTGGCAATGCCAAACAGCCTGCTGTTTGCTGATTTCTCCCCCTGAAAGCTGAAATTTCACTATTATTTTAATGCCGTGCCAAGTCCGTTACTAATTGTTTATTCTCTTTCAAGCCTTCAGACTCCAGTAGACAGTTCTTCACCAATGTCATCTCCTCTTTCATTCTCTTTGTCTTTCATTGTTTAAACCTTTTTTATGTCTTTATTGTCTTTTGCTGGGTTTCAGTTACCATATTTAATCCAAAGTATATTGTCCATGGTTTTCACTTAATATTCTATCAAAAGCATTCTCTCCCTACAGTAAATATGGAAAACACAATTTCTGATGGCTGTATCATAGTGTGTTTGACCAGCAACCTGTAACTGGAAATTCAGAATGGGCCAAACTTTTATTATTATAAACAACATCAAAATAAACATCCTTTTACATGAAGTTTTATCTTTGTCACTGATAACTTCCTTAAGATCTATTTCTAGAATCACACTCAGTCAAGTTTTTAAATAATTGTAAGCAATTGATACATATTATATAGTTGATTTCTAGAAAGGTGGCAATAATTCACACTCTCCCCCAAAAGGCAGAGGTAGTAGTTACATGGGATTCATTCCATCACCAACATCATCACCAACATAATTGTTTCTCAAAATCTTTACCAGTTGTGTCTCACTGCTGTTTTAATTTGAATTCCTCTACTGACAAATATGATTACAATTTTTTCATGTATTTATTGGTAACATATATCTCTTGTTAGTTGTTCTTGGACCAAACTCATTTTTTTTAAGTGGAATATTAGGTTATTTCTTTTTTTTTTTTTTTTTTTTTTTTGCGGCACGCGGGCCTCTCACCGACGAACCCGTGTGTCCCCTGCATCGGCAGGCGGACTCTCAACCACTGCGCCACCAGGGAAGCCCCGAGGTTATTTCTTATTTATAATCTCTTAGTTTGTTAAAGATATCAAGCTGTTTAGACCAGACTTGTCAAAATATTTTTCCATTTTATTATTTGTTGGGTTTTTGTTTATTACATTTCTGACATAGCGAATTTTTAAATTTTTACATAATCAAAATTATCACTCTTTTTCTTTAAGCCCAGAAAGCCTTACCATTTCAGAATCTAGTCAAATTTCATGAAACTAGTCAAATGCTTTGGAAAGACCCAATAAAGAAAAGTTGCTTTAAAAATATTGTCATTGCAGGGGCAGGGATTATAAAGGTCTGCACAGATTCTACTCAGGTTACTGGTCACTGCCTTAAAATTCTTAATTCACTTTAAAGACACTGAAACTGGAATTTGTAGAGGTTCCTCTAGGGATATAGCTTACACAAAAAAAAAAGACTCCAGAATTCCACTCTGTGGACCCCTATGTAGAGAAAAGGCCTTAGCTCCACAGCAATACACTGGTGAATAAATGTGCATTTACGGATTTTAAGCAAAAGTCAAATTTGTATGTTTTGAAGTTTTTACATTTTACTCTTTCTCCCTGGAATTTAATATGTAGGTGTTTCTCCTATTAGTTAACCAGGTGGCTCAACACCATTTATTGCATAATTGTCAGTTCTTCAACTAATATGTAATCTAGCCTTGACCACATCCACCTCCTAAAACTCTTTTTTTTTACTAGAGTCTGTTTCTGGTCTACTTCAACCCCATTTGTCTGTTGATTCTTACTCCAGAGCATCCTGTTTTAATTACCATAACTTTACAGTACATTACAATATCTAATAGAGAAAAGCCTGCTTTACTGCTCTTGTTTTGAAATATTTTTTAGCTCTTTCATTCTATTCACTCTTCAAGATTAACTTTAGATTACTTGGTCAAGTTTCCAGAAAACAACAGCAGCAAAATGATTTCGACTAGAATTATATGAAAAATGTATATTCATTTGAGAAGAGCTAACATGTTGACAGTATTCATTCCTCCTTTCTAACAAAATGACTCCTTTTCCATTTATGCAAGTCTTCTTTTATGTCTCCTGCTAAAATGTTACTGTTTTCTTCATACAGAATTACTCAATGAATTTATTTTTAGATAGTTTATATTTTAGTGCTATTTTGAATGATTTTAATCTTCATATTTTCTAACTGGTTATCACTACTACATAAGAAAGCTATTAATTTTTGTATATTTATTTTCTGTTGAATCAATTAACTCTCATTTTTAAAAATAATTTTCCAGTTTTTCTAAATATCTTTGCTTTCCTATATAGACAATAATTTTAGCTGATAATATACTTTTTTGTCTCTTTTTTCTATGTCTTACTCTGTCCCATATATGAGTAAACTGGCATAAATGGGATTGTGAACAGCATTGTCATAAACCTGGTCTTAATGGAAACACCTTTACAATGAGAATAATAATTGCTGATTTTTACTGAGTGTTTTCTACATGCTAGCCACTTTGCCAGAGGATTTAGGTATATTATTTCCTTTAATTTTCATAATCATTTTAGAGTAAAGTTACTATTGTAATCTCATTTTAAAGGTAGCAGAACTGAGGCTTTAAAGCAGAAATATATCCAAAGTTATCCAACTAGTCAATGGCAAAGCAGAATTCAACTTTACGTTGGTTTGACTTCAGAGCTCCTGTTTGTGTATAACTAATATTATATTCCAGAATTTCAAGTATGAGTTGGTGATAGGAGTTTCTAAGGATGACTAGGAGATTTTTTTTTTTTAATTTCTGATTGAGAAAAGAGATGGGAGAGAGAAGAGTGGATTGATTTTAGGCAGATGAAACATAGACATAAAAAGTACAATAACAGTGCAAGAAAAGTGCAACATAAGATGCTTCTCCATAGTTCCTCAAGTTACATGTGAATACCAAAACCAATTACTAACAAAAATAGTATATTTCAAAGACCAATGAATCTAAGAGTTCATTATTATTCCCACAAAAATAACAAAAGCTGTACTGTGTAACCTCTTGACCATTTCAGTTTCCAAAAATTTCTAAAGAAAACATTCGGTTTCATTAGTTCAGATGTTTGCTTCGCTGAAATTTTGATTCATCCAAAAGGTGGGATTGAGGTGATTCATGCTATTTAAGTCACATCTTGGCAAGGAGCTAAGTGGCAGGAGATGGTGTGTCTCCTTCTCCAACGTGGAAAAATTTAAAAAGGAATCTAGCAATGTTTGAAATAAAGTCTTTAGAGTGTGACACAAAATCATGTATCTCTGCAGCATATCCCCAGATAGTGGTAACTGTGTAATAGCCCTGCTGGACTCCCACCACTGTGAGAAGCCCATGCCTGAAGCCTGAGAAGCAGCATGGAGAAACATGAACATCTTGCTTTCTCACCAGACATTTTCATTGTTGGGCTGGGGAGGGGAACTCTTCCTCAGAAATGATTACATAAAAGTTTTTAGCTTTAAATGTCACCCTTTTTTAGGAGGGGGACAATTGATTGAAATTAATTAAGTATTAATTTAATAACAATTTTTTACAAGCTTCTGGAAAGCTTACCCTTGACCAGTGAAGAGAGAGGTAGCTGGATCTGAGCACACAAGCGCAGGACTGTACTTCGACTCAGGTTCTAGTCCTGGTCCTGCTGGGCAAGGCTCTTAAACCTGTCAGCCCTCAGTTTATACATTTGCCGATTGGTTATAATAACACGGTTGCCATTTCCTTCATAGGGCTTCTATGAGATTGAAAAAGGAGTATAAATGGATATGTGCTTTTGAAAACTGAAATACACTTGACATGTGTAAGGAAAGATCCAACAGTTTCCAGGACGCGCTCCCTATAGAGCAGTCCTATTTATCGCTCACCCGAACTCCTCTGAAAAAGACAAACGGTCATCAACAGTAATGGAGTTCTGCAGAGAGCCGGCCCGTTTCCATTTCGATTCAAAGCCCTGGAGGCAGCAAACTTTCAATCCAGGCACTACCCCAGAGTCTCCAGTAAATTTGTCTGTTTCCCCAATATATGTGGTGAGCATTTGACCAGAAGCATCAGGCTATGGCTGATCAGATCAGCCTATCAGGCGGAGATAATTACCATTTAAAGGCTAAAGGAGAAATGACCTATTTTACACGGACTTTGTGAGAGGCGCTAGGGAGAAATGCTGCGTGACCCCAGGACTACTTGGTAACTTAGCTTTGGTCACCACGTGGCTCTGTCTTCCCCTCAGTCCCTTTGGCCAGCCATTTCTTTATACACTGTACAGTGGCTCCGTGTTCTGGGGACTGAACTTAAATTGAGCTTGAGACAGGGGCCATGGAGTGATTGAGGAGTGAATTAGATAGAAAATTGCAGCTTTTGAGCCCTAAGTGAGAATCACTGCATTCAACCAGCTGGTACAACTTGAGTATTTCTTACTTCTTTTGACATTTTTTCAACAGGGGAACTTGATGTAAAACCCATTTGTCTCTTTAGAGTCCAGAGTTGCTTTTTCCCCCTCAACCTTCTTTTAAGATCTGCCCTTTACAGCTCAAATGTTCTGTAGCCAACGTCAGCGTGAATTGTGACCTACGTAAGCCAATGCTCAAGAAAGAGTTCGAGAAGGGAAGAGTCTAAGACTTAAAGTCAATGTTCATTGGGCCCCCATCAGAATAATCAGCCGTGAATGTGGCACGCAGGAGCACAGGAAGCCGAATGTAAAAGGCAAAGACACCACAGGGAGAATTTGTTTCTCGTATTGGTTTTTTGGGTTTTACACAAAACTCTTCCCTTCCCAAGAGGTGCTCGAAATTGAGTCAAATTTGAAAACTGTAAAATCCCTGGATGCATTTATTAGCGTGTGTTCATTCATGCACAAGCACAATTGGTTGTCCTTGAACAGGCAGATGAGGGCACTGGTTATACA
Organism: Physeter macrocephalus; assembly: GCF_002837175.3. NCBI lineage: Eukaryota > Metazoa > Chordata > Mammalia > Artiodactyla > Physeteridae > Physeter > Physeter macrocephalus. The sequence continues at coordinate 93,558,765 of NC_041220.1, read as the reverse complement.
CGGCGAACCTGATTTCAACACACATGACTTAAGCCTGCCCCGTGCCTGGTACTATGCTAGGCCCTGAGAGAAATAGGAAAATGAATAAGATTCAGATTCTGGCCTCTAGGGATTGATACATAACTCTGATCCATGACAATGTAAGAAAACTCCTAGAAGAGAGACATCAAATGCTGTGGCAGCCTCCCTAACACATCTACAGCTTTTTAAAATAAAGCCCCATGAGCATGGATTAGGTTAAGGATATGGCAAATGCCTCAGCAAGGCCTCCGGCTCCATTCACAACCTGAAGCTACCCAGATGGAAGAGCCTCTGCCAGCATCACTGCCTATCACACCCCTGACACAACAAGCCACCCTCCATCTTTCAAACATGTGCCAAATGTCTACTCTTCTAATTCTTTGTTCACAAGCCTCCCTCTGACCAGAGTGCCTTTTCACCCTCTTTACCACCTAGAAAGCCCTTACTCTTCCCCTAAGATCCAACTCAGTCATCTGTAGGGTGAAAATGAACAAGGAGATGTCATCCCAAGGTCTCTCCCAGCCTTTTATGTCAACGATATGGGAATTTAAGACGTGCATCCAACAGTCCACCTTCCTTGAACCACGAAGCCATTCCTGATGCCCTGGGGCATGATTCCTCTTGCTCCTCCGAACCTGCATCCCACATGCTCAAACTGCTACCAGAGCATCGAACATACTGAACTGTCATTAACTATTTATTCGTTCATCCTTCCAAGTAGAGTGGGTTCAACTAGAGGGCAGGATCTGCATCTTATTTCATTTTTATTTTCTTTAACAAAGAGTTACATGACCATAACCATGCGTCGACCACTATTTTTAAGTGCATTACATGTATTTATCCATTTAACCCTCACAACAAACCAATGAGACAGATTATTGATACTCTCATTATCTCATTTGGCCCATGAAGGAAGTGAGACATAGAGTTTAAGTAACATGCTCAAGGTCACACAGCTGGTAAGTAGTGATCCATGATACGAGCCTGGCTCTTAGTGCTACCTCATGCTGTTTATACTTATCTTTGTACCCTCAGGACTTTGCCCAGAGGTCTAGTATTTAGAACGTGGCGCTCAATCAATGTGCAGTAGCTGATTAAATAAATGAGCAGATGACCGCTAATGGTTAGCTCTGGCTAGATCCTCTTGAAAAGTTCTAGACTATAGAAGCTAAAGGTAATTAGTGTGTATATATATATATATATATATATATATACACTAATATGTATAAAATGGATAACTAATACGAACCTGCTGTATAAAACAAAAAGAAGCTAAAGGTAATGAGCAGATTTGGAGAAGCTTCACAGAAACTCAAAAAGATGGAAATGAAGAATTATACCTAAGGATTTAAGCTGCTTAGCCTTGAGAAGCAAAAGCTGAAGGCTGCTTTCATAATGATCTTCAAGGCCAGGAAGGCTGATTCCTGAGGACAGTGACTGAGCTGTTTTTCTCCACCTCCAGGGAGGATGAAGGAGCAGGTATTGGCCTCAGCTGCAATGGGAGCGGTTTAAATCCACCACAGGGAAGAATTCCCTTAGCTTAAGAATAATTTGTTAGACCCAGGGATGAGTTATGGACAGAAGCTATAGAAGGTCATCTGTCTTCAGCATTTTGGACTTGCTTCTGTTCAGAGTGAGGAACACAGAGGGTGAAAACAAACAATGACATGTCATCTCAAGGTCTCTCTTTTTTTTTTTTTTTTTTTTGTGGTACGCGGGCCTCTCACTGTTGTGGCCTCTCCCGTTGCGGAGCACAGGCTCCGGACGCGCAGGCCCAGCGGCCATGGCTCACGGGCCCAGCCGCTCCGCGGCATGTGGGATCTTCCCGGACCGGGGCACGAACCCGCGTCCCCTGCATCG
>NC_041220.1:93501263-93556762 GCF_002837175.3 Physeter macrocephalus | reverse complement strand
GAACCCGTGTTCCCTGCATCGGCAGGCGGACTCTCAACCACTGCGCCACCAGGGAAGCCCTCAAGGTCTCTTTGAGCCTTATAAATCGATGACATTTGAATCTAAGAAATACATCACTTTATCTTCCTGGACCAAATAAATGAATGAATGAATGAGTCCCAAATAATTAAAAAGGCAACAAAAAATTATAACCAGCAGAAAAAGAGGTCTTCTCAAACATACTACTGTGCCAGAAATGTAACAATAGAAGAAAAACAGAACTTGTTTTCTGAGAAACCTAAACTCTTACAGTTTCTACATTCAAACCATTTCTTGCTAGGTCCATCATACTCCTGACATAAAGTTAGAACTGGTCAGTCTATATCCTCGGGTACTGCTTTTACCCTATCATCACAATTTGCTCATTTGATAGATGACATTAGTATCTTGAAGCAGATTTCTCTAAATATCACGTAAACGCAAAATACGAACCACTATTCCATTGATACCAATGTAAGGTGTATCCAACATAAAGAAATGAATCCTTTCCTGAGAGGAGGAAACAACCTCACACATACTTTTTTCCCCTCCTACATGGAAACTGAAGCACAAAATAGCAATGGAATTGGAAGGGAAGGTAGAGAGTAACACGAAACTATTTTTGTATTTGGTATTATTTCAAAGATACAATTCTACTTTATTTTCTGTTATTAGAGATAAAAATCTTACATTCTGTCTAATGCTTTACATTAGACAAATTCTTTTAAACCCACATTATTTTACCTGGGAAGTGGGTATTTTGTTTTGTTTACAGAGGAGGAAACATCTCAGAAGAGGGACTTGCCTGAGGTCACACATCTAAGTCTAGTTGCCCTTCCCCAGTCAGGCCCTCTAGTTTCCAGGCCTATCATCTCCCATCCATCACGGACTGCTGGGCACTGGACTGGCCTTGCTAGAGGCCTCCTTCACCATATGCAACCTCTTTTGGGAGCTATGAAGTTGACCTGTCCCACCTTGAGAAACTCAGGCCAATAACCTTAGGAGACCCATTGAACCCAGAGACACATACGAGAGACTGTTCTATCTGCCCCGAGTAAAGCATATCTACCGCCAGTGAAGCAGCAGAGCGCGGATTCTAACTCAGGGTTTCACTACTTGCAAATTGCACTCCTTAAAAAACCCAGCTCAAATGTCATCTACTCTGTGAACTCATCCCTGGCCCCTAGCTCCATGCAAATGGACATAATCGTAAGTGCTTTCAAGCTCTGGATCCAGGCTGCTTTGGCCTCGGCTCCACGGACTGGTTAAGTGATCTTAACCTCTCTGAAACTTCCTCACCTACACCATGAGGATACAACTCGTATCTCTCTAATGCCGTGATGGTGAAGATTCTGTGAGTTAATATGACAAATGCTTAAAACAGCTCTTGGCACAAAGTAAGCTCTTGGTAATTGTTCAATATTCTTGATATTGTTACCTTCCCTGGGTTTTCTGAGTCCTCACGAGGTTTTGTTTATCTTTCTGGTATAAAACACTATATTATTCATATTTCTTATAACTCTCCTCCACTATTTTGTTAGTTATTATCCAGCCCATCATGAGCCGAGAGACCACCTACTTTTCTGGCAATCTCTTTTCAGGTGATGTCACTGATATCCACTTAGCCGCCCTAAAGAGTCATTGGACTCTCCACACCCTCATTCCCTGCATCAATCGATCACCAAATCCAGAGGCCCCTGTCCTCTAGATTTTTCCGAATCTACCCTTCCATCTCCATCTTATTTCCATAGTCCTGCCAGCCCTCATTTAAAGTGGTGAAGCAGCTTCTTAACTGGGTTTCTGGCCTCTAGTCTTGTTACAGTCTAATTTATCTTCCACACTGAAGCCAGAATGATGTCTTTAATAAATGTTGATCCCTATCTTATGACTCTGTTTAAAGCCCACCAATGGCTCTCCACTGCTGTTTGAAGCTGTTTGGTCTGACCATGCAGGAACTGTCTCCTTCCTACCCCTTCAGACTCATCTGCATCACTCCTGCCTCACCCTGAAAGGCTGGCACCAAAAGACAACTGGCTCCTCCTGCCTCTGATATGTTCTTTATTTTGGCCTAAACACTCTTCCGAGTTCTTTGTCTGGCTTAAGTCCTTCTCTCTTTAATTAGCACCAGTATCACCCCCTCCATGGAACCCCTTAGACGGATCAGAGGCCATTCCTCAGTGCTTCCGTGATACATGGAGCGTTTTGTGGCTATTCTATAAGCATGATGACCTGCTGTGCTCTCCCCACCATGACCTCAAGTTCAAGGGCAATGTCTCCTGTCACTGTCTCACTCACATAAGTATGGATGTGCTTTGCACACAGTACCTATTCAAAAAAATGCTAAATGGCTGATCTCATTAAATAGGTAATAGATCCAGATGACACATATAGTGCTCACTATGGGGCACCAAACGGAACTTAATTGAAGGGTTCTTCTAAGGGCTTTTCATGAATCGACTCATTTAATCCTCACAACAACCTTAGAACGTAGCTGGGATAATTATCTCTATCTTATAGGTGAAGAAACTGAAGCACAGAGAGGTCAGAAATGTTACCAGTGTGACATAGTTAGAAATTGATGACACCAAGGTTGGAACCCAGAAGTCTGACTCTAGATCCCATGTTCTTAACCCTTATGCCATTGTTCCTGTCACATATGGGTACCATGATAAATAAAGATATCTAAACAGACACAGATAATATATTCTAGTTCCAATTCTACAGGTGGGAAAGTTGAGACACTGAATTTCATGGAGAAGCGATCCAGGGAAACGGAAGAAAGCTAAACAGGGAGATTACCATCTTTGCTCCTCACTAACCAGCATTAGAACTCAGCGCAGTCAGCCTTGCTCAGCCTTGGTTCTTCAAGTGTAAAATCAGGGCCTTGGGGCCACATTACACCTTAGCTTTTTTCCAGATCAAATTTGCAATTCCCTTCAGTTAGGCAAACATCATCAGGGTTAAGTGTGTGCCAGGCTCAGTGCTAAGGGCAGAGACACAGAGTCAAACGAGATGTGTCTCTGCCCTTGAGGAATTTGTCTTCTTGTGGGGGAGATGGACACAGACAGACAACATTGACAGAGGAGTTCACAATGGCCACACCACTATTACATTGGTTATTTTCAAGGGAACCACCCCAAGAAAAAACATTACCCAGAAATGAGCCATTTGCCCCTCCATAATGTCTTTCAACTGACCATTGCCCAGAGCAATGAAGCATTGGTGTCTCCTCCCATCCTCTCTCCATGACCCACTCAAGCATAATCACCTCGGTTTACAAGTGAAGAAGCAAAGGCGCTGCCTTAAGTAAGTTTGCCAGTAGCCCGATGGTTACCTGGTGGCCGAAGACCCTGCCATCTTGGTTCCCAGCTTCTCCCAGAGCTGAAGTGGGCCATGGGCAATAGGAGCATTAACCCTGACACATCTGCTGTTGGTTTTCCAGTACAGGTTATAAGTTTAAAAGGATTCTTAGATTTACAGTTGATTCTAGAAATTGCATCTAGCTCATTTTCAACTCCATGGGTAAGCTGGTTCATTTAAGGCAAACAGCATCCAATTAAAATACATTCTGGAGAAATAAGTGAGCAAGGCATTTCTGCCCAACTCTTAATTTATTTACAAAAAAAAAAAAAAAAAAAAAACCTATCGAGATTTCTCAAGGACCGAATCCCATCACACCATTGTGAGATGTGATAGTTAAAATATGTATGATCAAAATGTAATCTGAAAATACACTCTGAGAGGCAGCCTTGTATAAGAGTACAGGATTTGGGGCCAGTCTGAGTGGGCCCACATCTCTTTTCATCATCTCAGTAGGTATGTAACCTTGAGCATGTTCCTCAGTTTCCTTGAGCTGAGCCTCAGTTTCCCCATCTGTATAAGATGAATAAATAATATCTGTCAGAGTACTTGTAAGAATTAGAAATGCAGCTTAGTGCCTGGTAGATTGTAAGGGTTAAAAAAATCAACTATTAAAAAACATTTTATTAAAGTCTTAATGATTCAGAGATTGATTATTCCATTAGAAGATCGTCACGTTTTTTCCCTTTCTTTCTCTTTCTTCCTGCCTGCCCACGTCACAGCTGCTCATAAGCTATTATTCCATGAGATAAAAAATGAGATAAAATTCAATTCAGATGGTATAGCAAAGTGGGAAGAGCACAGGCACTGGAGTCAAACAGGACTGGACTTGAATACTGGATGGCTTTGGACAGGTTAGGTCTTAATTTCTTCCTCTGTAAAAGGGGGTAATCATATGTACCTTCTAGGTTTCTTAGGAATGTTGGAGTATGTGTGTGTGGACAAAATATTTAAACTAGGAACATGAAATCCAAATGTTTCTGTAAAAAATCATGTGTCCTATCAACGGTAGCATCCCATGAACCTTTAGCTTAGTCATTTTCCAAAAGGCAGATAATGAAAATGCTCTCTCTGCTCCTTGCCTCCAAAGATGCGATCCTGTTCAACACACACACAAACACACACACACACAAACACACACACACACACACACACACACACACACCTGGCACTGTGATTAGTAAATAGTAGTTAGTTAGGTAAAGAAGTATGGATCAGTTTCTACAAGAAATGTAGTACTAAAGCTAAATTAAAGTTTCAGTATCAATCACAGTTTTTAAATTGTCCCCAACTCCATCGCTACCATGCAGGGTCAAAAGAAGTCACTCTCACGACAAAGGTCTTATATCTAATGCCATCAGATTTCATTGCCTCCTTTAGGGACAGCTTAAGGATCAGCTGAAGTGGGGTGACTCCGTGCATGTGGGGACCCAGCATGGCAACGTAGATGGCTGTATAGTGTCGGCAGCAGTCAGGCCTCACTGGGGGTAGAGCCCCAGAAGCAGAGTAGCAGGGGCTGACACACCGTGACACACAATGCCACGCATGGCCAAGAGTCAGGGAGGTGAAATGGGAGCCTGGGATGTCCTTCCCATAACCGTGACCTCCAGGAGCTATAGGGAGAGCTTCGGTTACCATAATGGAAAGGGCAAGGGTCAACTTGAACACAATCACATCTTTGGAGGCAAGGAGCAGAGAGAACATTTTTATTATCTGCCTGTTGGGAAATGAGTAAGCTAAAGGTTCATGGGACGCTACCATTGATAGGACACATGCTTTTTTACAGAAACATTTGGATTTCATGTTCCTAGTTTAAATATTTTGTCCACAGAGATCTCTGAGTCATCTCCTCACATGCTTCCTTCCTTCATCCTCCTTTGAAATGAAGACTATATACAAGATGCCAACTCTCTAAAGGAAAACACACAAACAAAAGACAAAAATCCAAAAGTCACATCAATATACCATAAAATATCTGAATATTTGTTTAGAACCCCTGGGGACCTACCACGTGACATTCTCAAAGTAGCATGCAGAGATTTATTTGTATGCCTTCCTGCTTCCTAAATAACACTCCCACTCAAAGTGGAAGGACTCCAATTTCATGACAGGCTGGAGGAGGTTTTTTTCTGAAGCTCCTTACTTAACATCACATGGCTTAGAACAGAACATACCTGTCAATATCAGTATTACATTTCACTGAAATTTCAATAGCAAAGGAGACTCTTATGAAAAGTTTCCCTCCTTTTATAAAAAGGGACAATTATTTTTAAAAATTGATGTTGAAAATCAACTCATCCTGAATCACCATTTTTGTAGGAAACTGTCTGCTATAGACAAAATGGAAAATCACAGTTGCACTTTATCCAACACCACCCATAAGAAATGCTTCATGCACGGAAGTGTTCTTTTTCCATAAGGAGCAGCATTAGAAAAAAAAAAACACCAAACCTCTGGCATCACTCTTCAATATTGTTGTCTAATTAAATGGCAATGGAGTGGATGCGTAAAAGTATGCATTAGAGGTGTGTAATGTGAAGAAGAGTAATCAAAGCCATTCAACAGGATTTAGGAAGGGATTTCAGTTGGCAGCTTATGAGACAGGAGCATATAATTTTGCTAATTTGAAATAGGTATTGTAACGTATAAACATTATTGCTTTGCATATTTTAATGAAAACTGCCTCTACACCAAAATGAATCCTTTAGCTTGAACTTTCTGCATACCACAGAGCTTCTACCTATTATGAGTTCAGCATAAATAAGAAAGGCACGCAAGCCGCATTAAAAGAATGGTCACCTCATTAAAATAGGTTAACCAAGCCCCTTATTCCAAGCTACTATAACACTATAAAGTAAGTCTGGTGACAGGTGTTGTATTAAATTTTTATGTTGCAATGAACTTGTACTCACACAAACCAAATCTTCATGCTTCCTTTGATATACACGTGCAACTTGTTAATTCAAGGGGCTTTATTAAGAAAGTATAAATTTAGCAACATCTATAGATTTGTAAAACTCTATTAGCTTGCTCAAGAATCTAGAGGAAATTCATTTGGAATCTTATTTGCATGGTTTACAAAGAAATGAAAACTAATGATGACTTTTCCCAAATGGATGTGTCTGCAGATAACGCATTTGTGCAAACAAACTGATGTGAATTACCCAGACTTGGGCTAAAAGAGTTGAGAGAGAGCTCTGGGTCCGTCTGGGGCTGAGGACATCACTTACCTGCCAGCTCGCTTCTCGCTGAAGTCCTTTTTTCCAGTCTTCTTCCAGCCTGGGGGAGGTCTCATCCATTGCTGATGCTGCTTGCACAAACTGGATTCGCCAGTGGCTGTTACTCTTTCGTTGCAAGCCTTTACCAAAGCGGCAGCGAGGGCAGTTCAGGGGCAGACTGTCATGGAGAAAATGCCATGCCAGAGGATGAGGGATCAGGCAGGAAGAAGCCACGCGGGAACGAATTTGGGATACACGGGGCTACCCTGACAGCTGCCAAATGGCCAGGCAGGAGGCCAGCTCTCAGCCATTGAGCATCCAGAGATTAGGAACAACCAAGCTCCAGGGCCAGTGGACAATGGGTCATTCTTATGTTTCTGGCGTAAAGGTCAGAGGAGGGAAGTGTGAAGGCATGCTCTATGACCTAGAAATATGCATATCTAGGTGTGCACCTGTCTTCTCCTCATCCCCAAACACACACGCACACACTCTCACAGCAGGATTTGCATTGTTCTGCAGGGTTGCATCAGTGGGCTGGAGTATCCTAGAAGAAATAAGCTACTTTACATAGAAGCAACACATTTCATTTGAGCACATCTCCCTCAACACCGGATGAATCACTCAGCAGCCAGTAAACATGAATAATAGCAAGTCCCTCTGGGGGAAAATAGACTTTTCCTAGAGTTGAATCCTGAGTGTCTAGAGTCTCTGGTTTCCCCCCTCTAGGAAGTTCTGTGGCAGGCGTTTAAACTGAACATGGACCTCAACCCTTTACCCAAACCATTAGCCAAAATGACCAGAGGCTTCAGTTTGGATGGACGCCTCAATATTGGGGGCTCAACGAAGCCAAACCCAACCAAACTCTGCCCTGTTCCATTACTGTTTCTCACACAGGATGAACTCTCTCCTGCTACTCAAAACTGATCACCTACAGTTTTAAGAGAGGCGCTACTGCCAATGGCACCTGCTTCTTTCTGTTAAAACGGTGGTTATCAAACTTGGCTGCACAACAGAATCAACTGGAAAGACTGTGAAAATACTGTTACAGGAGCCTTACCCCTAGAGATTCTGATTTAATTGGTCTAGGGTAGGGCCCAAGATACTGCTATATTTTTTTAAATCCCACTGGATGATTCTATTGAGTCCCAGGATTAGAATCACAAAACTCAGTGTTGAGTATCATTTAAGGTTTCTCTAATCTAATCACTCAGCTGATGCCTGAATCCCCAAGATCCTGCCAATACCCATGTGAACAATGTTCTTACCACCAATGACAGTAAACTCACTACTTCCCAAGACAGTCCAATTCCGTGGTTGATTGTTCTGTCCCACAGTGAATTGATATCCTTCTCCCTGCAACTTCCATGGCTGTTTCTTAATTCCATAAAGAATACTAGAGCCTATTCTGCAGGACAACCTTTCAGAGATCCAAAGACAGTAGCAGCCCACGCCCTCAAACCACTGCTAAAGTGTCTCTTTTCCAAGTTAGATCCTGCTAGTTTCTTCAGCAAGCCATGGAAGATGGTTTCAGGTAAACTCTCCATCCTGGATGCCAGCCTCAAAATATATTTCACTATCTCTAGTGACAGTGATTCTAATATTCCAGAAGTGATTGTAGTATCCCCGCTATGGTCTATCATTGCACATAGAGCCTAATAATCACATGCCTTATTTTGAAAATCCTCACACTAACAACCAACATAATAATAAGAGCAGCCAGCATTTACTGAGCATGGACTTATACACCCGGTACTGCAAGTACTTTATTAACCTTACATCATTTATCCTTTATGAGTATACTGTGAAGTCATCATTTTGCTCCTGATTTACAGGGAAAAGTCCAAAACAGACAAAGATATTGCCTAGGTGATGGGTCAGAGGGTAGCCCAGATGTGGCCCCAAGGCCTGCGTTCTCCACCTCTACTTCATGTTAGTCAGTCCCTTTCACTGATACAGTCCCAGGTCCCACTGGCTATTTTGACAACCACACCTCACTGATATGGGTCACAGTCAATTAGTACACTGAGGTTTGCGCTCATCTTCTGATTATATATGAACATGTTATGTAGGCTACAAATTGCCATATAGGCCTAACTTGACATTGTTATCCCTTTAAAAATTACAAGACTATACCTTCCACCTCTAGCAAAGCAGAGAAATGCAAAATCGCTCCTTTACTTGCTCAGCTCCTCTCTTTTATCCATAATATTCAGATGCTTCTTCAGAGGTTACCCTGAAGCGTAAGAGAGAAAGGCCAGAGAAGAAAGGGTCCAGAAAATTTCCCCAGAGACTAGACTCAATGGAAGCTTCACCAATCACCTGTTCTTCCCCATTTCTTCTAAATTCTATCAAGAGCACTCCGTAAGGAAAACTGGGGTCAATTAGTTTTACCATTTGAATCACATCATCTTCAAGGTAGCTGACTCAGTTGTTACGGAAGGCAGTACACAAAGTGGTTGAACAGATAGCCTTTGGAGTCAGACAGACCAAGGTGTGAGTAGCAGCTCCATTATTATCTGGTTCTATATCCCTAGGCAGGTCACCTAATACTTCTGAACCCTAGTTTCCATGTCTGTAAAAGGGAAGTGTTATTGTCTCAAGCATATGATTGTTCACCAATATCTGATTCCCATTTGTCCCAGGGACACAGCAAGATGGCATTTCCTTAAACCCCCTAAAATTAGCCTTAAATACATGTCTTGTTTCGGCCAATAACATGTAAGAAAAGTGATGGCTATCACTTCTCAGGGGAAGACCTTAATCACCAGCTCTTGACTCCTAGCCAACTCTTCCCCTACTGCAGTCATTGCATATGTTGATAAGACATGCTTTAACATCGAAGCAAACTAGAATGCTGAGCCAACTCATGGAGGACAGTTGTCCTGGAGAGTGACCTGGACCAACAACAGGCATTATGTGAACAAGAAATAAACCTCAGGGTTATTTGTTTCCACAGCATAACCTAGCCTACCCTGACCAATACACTGCCCTTACCATAGAGTCATTATAAGAATCAAATGACATAATCTCACTAGAGCATTATCCTGAGCATCGAGTAAGTGTGCAATATTATTTTATTTTAAATAAATTCCATTACAAGTCAGTCTGTTCTACCCACGTCCCACATAATCCACTACTTCCTCCTTCTTTTACAGCCTGGGTTTTTCCTGCTCATAAGATAGTAGCATTAAGTGTGGCAATTTCCATAGATGATGTAGAAATATGAATTTTAAAAAGGAAGGGTAAAAGTGTTCAATAATGCAGCGTCACTCTGTCTCGGAAAGCAAACTCAGAATAGCATGACTTTAATGCCACTTATCATTTAGCAAGGAAATTAATGAAAGCAAAATGAAGCCTCAAATACTAAATGTAGCTCAGTATGAATTCACTACTGATAGAATAAAGTACACGCCTTCAAAATGTAAACATAATGAGAACATACAGGAATATGGGAGCTTATTAAATAGCATAGCTTTTATTCATGATTCTTAAATCAAGCAATCAAAAAAGAATTCATTTTGTTTCTTTCTTTGTAAATATTTTCATTAAAGGAAGGTTCAACTATGAAAATAAAGTGTAAGGAAAGCATATATAACACGTTAGCCAAATTGCAACGCTGACATTTCAAGACACAAACTCAAACCTGCTTTGGGACACTGCTGGGAGAGTCTTTTTTTCTTTTTTTTTCCTTAATGTTTTGCAAATGCAAACACTAAAAACTATGCCCTGTGTCATGAGTTGAATTGTGTCTTCTCAAAGAGATAGGATGGAATCCTACCCCTAGAACCTCAGAATGTGATCTTATTTGGACACAGGGTCTTTACACAGGTAATCAAGCTAAAACAAAGTCATTAGGGTGGGTCTTAATCCAACCTGACTGGTGTTCTTATAAAAAGGGGAAAATGTGGACACAAAGACAAATGCACACAGGTAGAAAGCCGTGTGAAAATGAAGGCAGAGATTGGGGTGATGCGTCTGCATGCCAAGGATTGCTGGCAAATCACTATTTTTCCTTCAATATAAGCAGTTTATTGAGAATATGCTAACTAATAAGAAATAGAAAGAGTTTTAGAATTTGTAACATTTTCCTTAAGGAAAAGTTATATAAAAAATAAAAAAGGAAACACCTGTACAAAATGCATCAGTCAGTCCTCCCTTGATTTAAGGAAAATTCCTTTAACTTATAGAATAAATATGGGTTAATACTTCACTTTTAAGACTCAAAGGACTAGAAAATAAAGAGTTTTCTAAGTGACTTAAGCCATACACTCCACAGAGTTCTATGATGGCAGAACATGGCACTTTAACCTGCTCTATGGGATGCAGGTATTTGGTCTAGAGGAGAAAATGAAAGAAAGCCTGGGTGGTGAGAGCAGGGGGACATTGATGAAAATAAGCACAAAGCCAAGGAGTCCCCAGGTGTGGAAGGAACTGATGGTCTTTCACCCACCAATAGGATTTTGTACACACTTTCACTTAACACCTGGGCTAGAATTTTTATGAGTTCCTACCATCCATTTTATTATACATTCTCACTTTAAATCCATTCTCAATGAAATTTTCCAAGACGTTTTCCCACAAACTTTTACTTCTGTTTTTGCTCTCTTTTTTTTTATTAGAAGCTAATAGTAAGATGTTTACCTTCAGAAATTTGCCTCACAGAAAAACTACAATAATGTATCAAATCCACAACACCAGAGGTGTCTGTGTATTAACTCTCACAAAACAAAATAAATACAAACAAACAAAAACAGGTGTCATAAGAGTGATAAATCTGAAAAGGATGAACTTTGGTAGTGTAGTCATAATTTGGAAAGAAAAAAAATAGAACACTGGTTTCCAGTTCACTGTTTCACTGGAATAATTAATGCTAATCATTCCCTCTGTAAAATATCTAAGCCGAACTACAGTGATGCCCACAGGACAGTGGACAATAAAGCACTGTGGCTAGGAGAATATTCTCTTGTGCACCTATGTGCTTTGGCTCCCATGTGGCTGAGCTGTATGCTTATCAAGATTCATTTGTGTTTGTTCCCAAGCCTACTTATACCAGTTGTGCCTGTTAATGTTATTACATAATTTAATTAAATAATATAGCTATAAAATATGAGTTTCAATGGAAAAGGAGTTGTTGCTTTCATGAACCTAGTCAAATGCTTTGGAAAGACCCAATAAAGAAAAGTTGCTTTAAAAATATTGTCGTTGCAGGGGCAGGGATTATAAAGGTCTGCACAGATTCTACTCAGGTTACTGGTCACTGCCTTAAAATTCTTAATTCACTTTAAAGACATTGAAACTGGAATTTGTAGAGGTTCCTCTAGGGCTATAGCTTACACACAAAAAAAGACTCCAAAATTTCACTCTGCGGACCCCTACGTAGAGAAAAGGCCTTAGCTCCACAGCAATACACTGGTAAATAAATGTGCATTTATGGATTTTAAGCAAAAGTCAAATTTTTGTGTAGGTATATGATTTATGATACCCCAACTTAATCAACTTACATGATTAATCAGTCAACAACCATTTTCAATCATGGAATAAGAAGGTAAGCTAGAAAGGACCTTTTCTTAATCGACTCCTAGCGAACAGAGATAGAAAGCAATAGACTCAAATATTCAAACCAAGAAACAGAATCCATTTCAATACCTAAATCTACTTATATCGCTTAAGTGAGAAACAGCCTGGCTATAACTATAAACATTAATCATTGTATAAATCTGAGCCACGTAGACTCCTATTAATTAGTGCATAGCGTCCCCATGTCTTCCTATAACCGTGTAATAATACCAACTGCCTATAATCGAAAGGATTTAGTAGACTTTTATTGATGGAAATCAGATGATTTCATCCACAGTGTCTGAATCACTTTGATATGTTTGAGCCCGAAGCAAAATAATGTAATAAAAAGCAACATACAGATGAGAACCTCATATGAATCTGTCACTGACTTGAGAAGAATCAAATCTAAGTCCGACCAGGTGAAGCCATTGCATACATCATCCTTCCAATTCAATATAAAAATAATATTTCCCCTTCCAGTATGTTTATATACTGTTCCCGACTTTGTGAAATCCTGGACATCGAGAGAGCCTGCAGACACAGAGCGTTGCCTTAGCAAATGGTACACACAGCAGAGATGAATTACAGAATACTTCCTTGAAAGAGATTACTTTAAGGACTCTCTGAAAGTCGTAAGTCCCCAGAAGTCATAACCAATGGACTCATGAGTAGAGTGGGAAGGTAGATCTTATGAGTAGGGTGAATGAATGAGAAATAGGCTATGTGGTAGGCTGGAAACATCACTCCGTCTTCCTCCTCACCCCCCAAAAAGGGTCCTCCAGTAGACTGCCATGGGGCTAAAATTCCACCAGTCGTATGTTTTGATTTTAAAAACTTTTCTGTCACTGTCTATGAAATTGCACATACTCCTAGGAGGTGCCACCTAAAGCTTTATCTCCTAACACTTTGTCACAAGTTATTTTTCAGTTCAGCTTAGAGAGTAAGACTCTTTGCAACCAGGCAAGAAATGAAGATGGAGGCCAGAGGAAACTCAGAAGAGGAGAAGGGCTTAGAACCGAGGAAGTGAGGGATTGCCAGAGCCCCTCAGGCACAAAGAACTTTAAGAAATATAAATTCAAAGACTCATGAAAATTGACTTTACTAACCACCAGATTCTTGGAAGATTATTAAAAGCTATCCAATTGGTTTAGGGATTTGTAACATACACCTAGGTTCTCATTGCCGTTAAAAAATATAACGTTGGAAAAATATAATGCCGATATAACTTGGTGGGGGCAGGAAGGGGGTTCATCTCTTCTCTCTTCATTTACTCCTAGTACTAACATCTGAATGCCAGGGGAACCTCAGATACAGCTCAAGAATTTCAAAATACGACGGAATCAGAATGGAAATTTGGTTAGTAGGTGGGCTAAGGACTCAAAGTGTACAGACCAACATCACCTAGGGGCTTGGCAGAAATGCAGAATCTCATGCCCCACTCCAGAGCTACAGAATCTATTTGCATTTTATCAAGGCTGATTCATTAAATTTAGGAAACAAAGGAAGAATTATCTGGAAGGTGTATTTGCATAGCAAGCTTTATTTATTTTTTCTTAACTTAGAGCATAGGTTTAGAGTAACTGAGGAACAGAATAACTGATAAATGTTACATGGAAGAATTGAGCCCCCTACTAAGAAACTGCTTGATACTGCCTCTGGAGAATCTTCTCAGTGATCTCACTTTCAAAATTCTGTAAGGATCTTTATAAGCATGATCCAGCAGGTGTAACGGGCAGGACTCCAGCCCTTAAATCACTCAACAACCTCAGTGTACGTGACTATTCCACTTACTAGCTCAGAAAAACAGCTGATGACAAGTGAATGACACCTCCTCTGGACATTTAGATGACTGATTTTGTATAAATCAATACTGAGTGCCACAAAATGTCAGAAAATACCAAATGGGGAGAAAAGAATCAATAGATAACCCTGGAATTGAATGAGTGATGAATAATCTTTACCAACTAAAATAAATTAAACCAGGAAAAGCAAGTTAAAGTAACGTCAAGAATGTGGCTTAAAACCACAAAAAACCAATATAATTTAGAGGTAAGACCACTCGTGACAAACATGCTGTTCATTTTTTTTTTTCCATTATGACAGGAACTACAAAATAAGAGCTAAATTAGTACCTTCTAGCTTCTGTCTGAACAGCCATAATTTTTTAACATTCTACAACAAACAAACTCCAATTTGCAGATGCAGACCATGCGATAACCTAGCAACCATGAAACTGAGCACACATTTGATTAACACTTTGGGGTTCTAGGGGACAGGGGTAGGGAGACAAATTCTGTCATTTATTTAATTCATTTTAGATTTCAAACATGCCTCTTAGAGCTATCAAATAAGCCATAAATTAACAGACAGACCAAATGTCAGAATTCAAATCCAAATGTTTTTCTTAGTCCTAAACTGGCATCAGAGATAAATCCAGGCCTGTAACAGAAATCAAGATAAATGTCTTTCTTCATAACTAAACAGATGCAAAGTGGTTTTTCACATTATTTTATAGCTCGTGGATTCTAAGATCATGAACTAAACACCTAATATGTGCTAGGAACAGTGCTGGGTATTTGAGATGAGAGGTGAGGAACACACTCCTTGCCCTCATGTGAGGGAGACAGCCAGGTAAGCAAATCATCTCAGCCACAGTAACATCTGAACATGGAGAAGGAAGGATGCTGGCATTGCCCCAGGGATCCATCCATCCCAACCCCCTATGCCAACCTAGCTCAATGCCAGGAGGTCCTCTCCTGCTGCCGTGTCCTTGGAGAAGGTAACGTGGAGACCCTGCCCCAAACCTGAGTATATAATCTAGGCTTAAGGTTTTTGGTGGTGATGTTTTTAAATCAAATAGTTTCTGAAAGGTTTCTACAGGAACACAGACCACAGCACCAACAAGACTTCACAGCACTCTGACCCATGAATTCTTTTTTCTGTTTAGATTCATTTCCAAATCCAAATATCCACGGACACCTACAGGACACTGATGCCCACACAGACAAACTCTCCTCTCCTAGATTCCAGTCAATGATTTGTATAAACAGAGAAATTTGGGGACAAGGGGTTTTCTGACCTAATATCCCCAAGGTGTCTAAATTCGTACTTTCTAGCTTCTGTCTGAACAGCCATGATTTATCTAAGGGAGCCAAAAGTCTCCTTAGAGGCCAACCAACTAGAGATCAGCAGAGATGTTAAGTCTTTTGAATGTCATTTAACAAAAGATGTTCCTTTGGAGAGCTGCCTTTCTTAAGACGGAGGGACAGGAGCACACACAAGCAAAGAGATTTTAAAATGCAGCTTCTGTTGGAAGCTTTAGGGAGTAACTGGGGACTGTATTTCTTGGACTTGGGCAGAAAGAGTGCCATTCAGGACCTTTTGATTTCTACCCCATTAGAAGAAATCCTTCAATGTTTCCAGCCGTAGTTCCGTCTCTCAGGAAGAGTTGTGGGCCACTCTTATTTCCTGGGGAATGACAGAGGAGGCAGGGAGAAGACCTCTTCCCCAAGAGGCAGCCCACGTGAAGCACAGATACAGCACTTAATATAGATGCAAATTCTCTGAAACGAAGGCTGCCACTCTACCTAGAACAACACTAGGAATCAGGACAGGGAGCAGATTTAGAAACCAAATTAAGGCAAGACCATCCTGTAGATGGTTGTTAAAACATAGTAACTATATCAAACCTTGAATCATGTCCCTGCTCTAGAAGATGCACTGGGCCCAGCCTTTGTTACAAGGGTAGACTTAGAGGCTAAAAGGATGTTGCGTGTTTACTACTCGCTATGCACAGCAATCCTTAAGACAATTCCGTACGAGATTATCATTATCTCTCTTTGACCGATGAGGAAACTGAAGCATGAAAAAGTTGAATAATTTTGCAAAGTTCTCATGGCTTTAAGGGAGGGAATCCAGGACCAAATGGGGGCATTCCAGAGCCCATCCTGGGAGCCACACTCCCAACTGCTTCCCTTCTTCATCGGCCTCCAAAGCAACCACAGGTAATGATGGCACCAGCGTCAGATTGAAGATGCATCTCAGCCACATCCCCAGATGCTGATGATGTAGGGATCCACCCACAACAAGTGGAAACAATGGATCCTGAAGGTGTGTGGGAAACGCAAAGGCCCCAAAGAAGGCATAAGACAGAGAGCAGAGCCCTCCGGCCCAGATCCCTCAGGCTTAGGGCAGCCGCAGTAAGCTCCAGTCTCTCCTTCTGGCCCAATGGGTACTCACAAAGTTGTTTGCTTTTAACAACCACTTAATGCCTTCTTTTTAAAAAGAGAGAAGAAGAAAGCTCGTAAGTATATAATAAACCGGAATTAGAGCTGCTGTTCTGATGCCGTGCGTTATTTTTGGCTGACTGTCCGGCTCTTCTGGATTCTGTTGGTAGAGTGCTGAAGCCCGCTCCAGTAACACAGGCTGCCCGCTGTCCCCAGAGGACCCTAAGGAAAACGAGAGGAACTATCTCGCCGTCTTCAGCAGACAGGGGAGGTTTAACATAAATAAACTCCCACTTCACATCTTCTCCAAAAAAGAATCCATTCATTATCTTTATTTCCGACATGGTATTTATGAATTTCCTTGCAGCAAGGCCCAGCAGGGCAAACGTCACAACTCTGTGGTGAAATATCATGTGCATTTTCTTCTCCTCCCAGGAAGATTAAGGCCAATGAATAAAAGAAAGGGGGATGTGGCCCCTATATTTAGCTCTCCTTACAACATCATGTCTCACGGGTATTAAAAATAGACCCAAATCACTTGAAGACATTCTGAAAAATCAAAGGCAGAAGAGCTTTCCAAGAGGAAGCTTTAAATGTTTTCTGCTCTCTTTCTCGTTGAGATTCTTAAGGAGCAAAAGCAGTGGTGTGGGCCGCCCTCTTCCTAGGAGGGCAAGCTCATCATCCCCTCAGCTTCGGTTCTTTGTGGACTGGATTTTAAGAGAAATCTGGGCCGGCCCTTGGCAAAAAGTGTGAAATAGTCTGTGTAGAGAAATTCTCCTCTGTTAACAACCTTCCCTCCACCCGAAGTCCTGACACTCCCAAGGTCCCTGTCAGAGAGAAATCAGCTCAGATTCAATTCACTGAACAAATATGTGTTATTTGCGATGTGCCAGGCGCAGTGCCAGGCAGGGCAAAGTGGACAGAGGGGAGCAAAGGATGGAACGTCCTTGTTAGAGAAAGCGTCAGGTAATTCCCTGAGGAAGGGAAGCTTTCAGAGGACCGCAGGCAACACAGTTCGAAGAAGAGAGAGTTGCCATCTCGTTGGAAGGAATCAGAACGGACCTTTTTCTGGAGGCAGCACTGGGAACAGACAATGAAGACAGTGTGGGGATGTGGACTCGAAATACGCGAGCCCAGGGGTGGACGAAGATCAGGAATTAGCTTAGTGTAACGTCGCTTCTCAAAAATACATGCCTAGTAAACCCAGAGGAAAAAGCTTTCTAGAAGCGAAAAAAGGAAGTTCCAGCTGGAGAAATCACAGAGAACTGAAGAATGTAGCCTCTTTCAAATCCTGCAGTTCACCAGTTAGGCAACTTTGGGCAATGACTTCCCTTCCCTGAGCCTCACTTTCATATCTGTAAAATGGGGATCACGCTCCATTGGGCTGATGTGCTGATTAAATCATAATACGAATAGATAGCTGGCTCAGGATTTGGCACAGGGTTCATGGAAAAGACTCAAGGAACGGGTATAACTCACTCAATTGGGAGCAATTTAAATGAGATCATATTCTAATATGCCTCTAATCACACGCAGTACCCACTCTCCTGGCAGGAAGCCTTGATTAACATTAGGGTATGGCGAGAGTAAGACAGAGTGTCCTTTGCTTTCGTAAATGTCTAATTTTGTACTACCTTGTGGCTCACACCACATTACAAAGGAAGAAGACCCCACAGCCACCACCAGTTTCCACTTAGCCAAGCAAAGAAGCAACCTTGGGGGGAAAAGATCTTTTTAATGGGCCTTTATGTCAATCCACAGCAGGGAAACTCATCACACTTTGGAATCACTCATACAGAGTTTAGTGAAAAGCGGATGAGCATTTTCTGAGCTAAGGTAAGCGGGGAAAGGGCCTGGGGGAGGTTAACAGTGAAGGAACAGAAATAGCAGGGGTGAAAATCAATGTTTGTTGAATAGTGCAGTGTTTCTCAAACTTTCATGTGCCCATGGATCCCCTGGGGATCTTGTTCAAATGAAGACTCTGATTCAGTCGGGCTGAATCATAGCTCCCAGGGTATATCTATGCTATTGGCCCATGGACCACACTTTGAATGTCAAGGGAATGATGTTTCCGTCTGGTTCAAGAAAGGCCTGAGTGGGGGAACCAGGAGAGCCCCCAAGGAAAGAAGGGCAACTTGAAGAAGAGTAATGTCCAAACGAGACGGCAAGAATACCAGATGATCTGAGAGGCGACCAAGCCAGAGAGGTAAATACAGAGACACGATGTCCAAGGGGAAGGTGTTCAGAATAGAAGAGGCCCCAGCTCCAGTGCATTACTCACATTGGCTGTGAGTCACTCACAGCCTTTTAAAATTGTGGATGGCAAACATTTTAGAGAGTGCAGCGATAACAAAATGTGCTCACAGCCATTAACTATGAAGCACTAACTCATTTCAGCAGCCTGACACAAATTATGCTCTGCACTTGAAAAACAGCTATTGATCAGTCCCTTCTTTCTCATGCCTTCCAATACTCCAGATCAGCACTTCTATGTGCTCCCCGCCCCAAAGATACCTATATACACCTGGTTAGATCCTTCCCAAACCCAAAGATGTCCCCCGAGACTTCACTCTACTTTCTTCTAGATTTCACCTTTGAAAAACCAGCCAAGAAAGAGGCAAACCAAAGCTCTCTCTTTTCATTTCTCTACATATCTGCTTCCTAGGAACTTCCCAATGTCTTTTATTTTCTCTACTCATTAGAGACACAAAAGTAACAAATAACTGATCTATCATTTCCTGTGTTAGAAGATAAGAAACTAAGAGGGCATGAAAAAGACAGAATATAGAATTAGCCTTTAAAGAATTAAATCAGCTTCAGGGGAAGATTGAGTAGTAATACTCTGAGCACCTTAAGCAGCAGCTTGAGTATCAACGAGGCAAAAGGAAATTCGTGGTCCCTCAAGTTAGAGTAATGTGTATCTTCCTTCGTCTCCTTCTTAATCTCAAGAAAAACTGACGAAGCATGTAGGTCTGCCATGGCAGACTGACTGCAAAGATGGATGTCCCCAGCTCTCTGTCTCTCCCTGCATCTGCGCCCTTTGCCATATGACTCTGCAGCTTCTTCCACTGAGAAGTGGAGAACACCTCCCCATTTCTTGAAGCTTGGCTACGTTGTCTCTTGCTCTAGCCAATACAATATGATGGAAATAACAGTGCGAGTGTGTGATCTGAGGCTAGTGGCCCTTGCATACTTCTATTCTCTCTCTTTTTCTTCTGCCTTCACCAAGAGAACAAGTTTGGGCTAGCCCATGACCACTTAGAGAGGAGCGAAGCTTATCCTCCGACTCGCCAGCCCCCAGCTGGCCCAGACACAAAAGTGAGCCCAGCTGAGATCATCTGAGCCTGCCTCAGACCAGAAGAACTGTACAGATAACCCATAGACTTATGAGAAATAATAAACAGTGGTTGTTTCAAGCCACCAAGTTTTGGAGTGCTTGGTGATGCAGCATTATTGGGCAAAAAAAAAAATAACCGATATTGCGTCCTTTGGAAAAGCCATGATAAAAAGTCCAGGTATATAAATAATTCCAACAGGACACTGGTTTTCCTCTGACAAAACTATTAATGGACATAGACACATTATAATAACATAACTGCATCATTTATAAAACAAAAAGCACATTAGGGGACTAACTAATAAAACACATTTCTATATTAGTTTTCATTTTTCAAAGGGTTTAATCTATTTATTAATAGACTATATAAACTTGTGCAAATTTTTTCACAAATTTGGTTGGTCATTCCTTCTTTTGTGCATATGTTTGTTGAGGATTATGGTGGGCAGAGCTGAGAGTCGTGTACTGTGGAGGCTCTAATAGCACATTAGTCCCTGATCTCAAATAATTTCCATCTATAGCAGGGTTGACAAAAGCACATATTCACCCTTAACACATTGCAGGGAACATGTTATGCTCTTGCTGCCATCTCTACGGTTTTAAATCTTACCCACCTTACCAGGTCCAGGTGAAGTGGTTCTTTCTCTTTTTCATCTTCCCTAATCCTACCCTTATTTTTTTCCTTCCCCAGCCATAAGTAAAGTTTCTGAACTTTCAAAACACATTTTGGGAGGCATAGAGCAGGTTCAGGCAAGAATCCAGGGAAGTCATAAAATTTAAGGTTAAAAAAGAAGCTTTACAGCAGATTGATCACGAAAGGCCTTGAAGATTGGTTGCAGAGCATGTGCTTGATTCTACGGGCAATAGGGAGCCATGGAGAGCTTCTGAGAAAGGGAGGGACACAATCAAAGCTATCATTCAGGAAGCGTTATTAAGATGCCTCAGGCCCTTACTTAAGGATCATGGAAGCCCCAGAAGGATGGAGTTGCAGAAAGGATGAGGCGGTTAGTTGCAGGTTCTGCATAGAGATAAAACAGGATGAAAAATCCATTGGGTTTACCAGGCAGATAGTCTGGTGACCTCGGAAAGGAAAAATTCAATAGACTACAAAGAAAGAACGGGACGGAGTAGGTAGGTGAGACATTCAAACTGCCAGTTCCCAGCCCAAATTCTTCCAGAGAGGAGACAAGGTTGGCTGATTGAGAGTATGTAAGGATGCAGAGCATTTGAGGGAAGATTATAGTCAGCCTGCCTCTGATAAATGGCTTTGGCTGGTCTAAAAGACCTAAGAAACCCTAGTGTTTCTCAGAAGTGCATTACAGGCTGTTTTATGGAGAGAAGGGAAGGTTGAGGTGTCAAGGGGTACAGGCTAAGTGGGCAGGATCCTGATTTCTTGCTCCCATTTCAACAAGCTTCATCCCATTTATCTTCCTTATGTTCTGAGGTTCCATGCCAGAATTTCACTGGGCAAAAATAGGGGTCCTTCTATTGATTTAAAAATTATAATAATTTGAAAACCATTAAACCAGATGATTTCCATGATCCATCCTGGCTCTAAGATAAAAATCTATACTAATTATCTTCCAAAACGTAGAATGAAGAAAAAAATCAGGACGTAAGCACCCAACACCTCTTGAACACATTGTAGGTCAGGCAGTGTGTTATACACTTTCCTTGGGTCCTCTCATTTAATTCACACCACAGATCTCCAAACTAGGAATCATTAGCCTCACTCTGCAGATGATGAATTGAAGCCCAGAAAGACCCAATAACTTGCCCAAGATCTCAGTGCTGACTACAGAGCCTGGGCTCTGACCACAGCTGTACACATTTCCGTGCACACCCAGTGGCTCCAGGAACTCATCCACGAGTTCTCAGGGGCCTCTGAATTTGAATTTCTAGGAAAACATACAGGGGTGACTTTGGAAAGAAGAGGCTACTAAACTTAGGAAACAGAAGGGATATATTGAGAGAAAGAGATAGGAAGAGGAAGATTGAAAGAACTGGAAAGAATTGGAAAAAACAAGATTAGAGCATTAGTGGAACCTAGAAGTATTGGTGAAAACAAAAATCTTGACTTTGGAGCTGTAATAAACCACACACACACACACACACACACACACACACACACACATGCACGCACACACACACATCCCTATCTGCAACCATAATGCCATTCCTAGAAAGGATATCTACATAACAGAAAAGGCATTCTTTACCCTAGGTTGAAATAGATTTTAATTTGGAAAATCTAAACTCCTTGGTAAGAATTAATTATTAAAATACTATAGCCCCAATGAGGCCTTGTCTAGTCAATCCCATTTAAAACTGCACCTCTCCCCAAGTCCTTATACCCCTCTCTGCTTTATACTTTTCTCCAAAGGACCTAACACCATTTTTTGACACTATATATCTTATTCCTTTGCTTACCGCCTATCTCTCTTCATCAGGACATAAGTTCCTTGGGCAGGAGTTGGAAAGGAGGTTTATTGTCATTTCTGTGGTTGTTCCCTCTGTATCTCTAGTACCTACCATAAAGTCTGGCTCCTACGAGGCAGTCAGGCACTCAATAAATATTTGTTGAACAAATTAACGCGTTACTTTGTCATGATATTTATGGTATAAGCCTTTATATCTATTCATGCCCACCCCACCTTATGGTATCTGAAACGTTAGCATCCCCATCAATTACAAGTCTATTTAGCATTTATATGACACTTCATATTTAAAACTCACTCTTCAATTATTGATCCCCACAATCGACCTTGAAAATAGATTCTGACAAGTGGTGTAGCCCACACCTCTTTTCTTTCCTAGGCCTTCACAACAGATGTGAGCAATGGGGTGGGAAGGAAAAGCAAGTTCGAGGATGTGGGAGAAAAGGGAAGGGGCAGGGATGCAGGGCACAAGGAGTTGTTGAAACTCCATTCCCTGGTCTAACTTGGCCTCCTAAGAAGTGGTGGCACAGAGCCAGAGATCCTCCTCTCCAGCTGCTACAGATGAGTTCAGCATCCCCACAGAGGAGGAGAAGGAAGAAGCCCCAGGAGCCTAGAGAGGAGGGGAGGCGTGAGGGAAGGGGGGCCTCCCAGCAACCTTCTCCCAGCAGGGATCTCTGCCTCTGCCCTCTAAACTCTCTATCCTTTTCACAGGTGACAATCAGACTGAACATCTTTTCACACCACTTCCTTGCTTCCTTGGTGCTCTGCTATCTACCACAGCAAGCTTGAGGTCCTGGGCCTGGATGCGAGTGCCCTCCCCCAGCCATCTGGTCTACCCACCTATCTCAGCCACGTGACTTAGCCTTAGGTGGGAAGACCAATGGGCCACTTTATGTGTAGAGATGACCCGAGTGGTAAAAGACAAACCACCAGATTTTAACCTAAGAGCTAGATATGCCCTGCTTCATTTCCAAATATCTCAATCCCTTGGCTCTCAGGAAGAGGTTGACCTGAATATGGAATCAAGTGGACATTGATATGTTCCCTGAACTGTACATATTAAACAAACACCTGTCTAAATCACTTAATCTAGTACCGTAGGACTTAAAGCCTCAGCTTCTAACCTACCACACCCTTCCGAGCTCAGCAACAAGCATCACCAAATCATCAGGAAAATAATCAATAGGAAAGGAGGACCAGGCGTTTGGTAGTTAGGTGGGTATTTTTGGATGAGGCAAGAAACACAGGTAGGAACAACTAGATCATTTTCATAAACTTAGTACAATAATGTTGGCCATTTCTTTGAAATTTCTAACATATATTGTGTAAAAAAAGCCTTTCTTCATGTAAAAGGAGAGGCAACTAACACTTGACCAGCACGTTGAGTATCTCCAATGTGTCCAGCACTATGTAAGCTGCACACAGAAATCATCTTACTTTCACTTCTCAAGAACCCTATGAGGTGTATAGCATACATCTCATGAAGGTATACCTTCATTTTACAGGGGAAAAGACTCATAAATGTCTAATAACTTGCTTAAGGTGCACAGTTAAAAAGTGGAAGAATCGGGCTTCCCTGGTGGCGCAGTGGTTGAGAGTCCGCCTGCCGATGCAAGGGACACGGGTTCGTGCCCCGGTCCGGGAAGATCCCACATGCCGCGGAGCGGCTGGGCCCGTGAGCCATGGCCGCTGAGCCTGTACTCCCCAACGGGAGAGGCCACAACAGTGAGAGGCCCGCATACCGCAGAAAAAAAAAAAAAAAAAAGTGTTAGAATCAAGTCTGAAAACCAGGCCTTCTGATTTTCAACCCCATTATATATAAACAATTTAAATATTGTTTTATTTCCCACCGACTTTAACTTTTTGATCATTTCTTGTTTTAAAAGCTTAAGGGAGAAAGCATTTAAGGCATTTAATCTTTCTTTGGTGTTACTCTGACATCACACCATTTGCACTGCCCCGGGGAGATTATCGCAAACATGATTTGTTACAATACTGTTTGATCTCTGGGTATTTATTGAACACCTACTGATTGTTAATAGGGATTCCTAGGTGACAGAAAGAGTGGGAGAGCCAACTTCCTTTATTCATTGTTTTGTATATTGACTATCATTTGAAGCCTTCATATTACCCTCATGAACGTTCTCTAGACATAATTGATTCAAAGACATGTTCACTCCACTGATGTTTCTAAGCTTCAGTAGGTCATATACTGTATACACAACAGCTAGTGAATACATTTAAAAAGATTTCTCCCAGACCGGGGCGCGAACCCGCGTCCCCTGCATTGGCAGGCGGACTCTCAACCACTGCGCCACCAGGTAAGCCCTAAAAAGATATTTTTGATACACATAAATTCACACTGCATGATACTTCATGGAAGAAACTTTCAAACAGCTAACTTGCTACCACACCATTAATAAAAATGTCGTGGCAACTGCTGCTAAAAGCTGGCAATTAGCTACAATGATTAGACAAAACACGGTTTCACATTAAATTAAATTGATATTTAAATGTAATTGTTTTTAGCTCTGTGGTGTCAAGGTACTACATAAATCCATTATTACTACTATTTAACAGCAATGGTAACAACCGCAATAACTCAGCCAAATTTTCCGAGATTGTAATTCGCAGTGCCCTGAAGAAGTTAATTGCATACTTGGAAGGTGAGTTAACCCTGTCAGTCCACTTGGGATCATTTAATGACAGTTCTTGAAAGAGTTAATTGCCTTCCAAATGCTTCCCAGTGAAGAAAGTTCATATATATATATATATGAATAGTATATGTATTCATATTCATATATGTATATATGAATATATAAATATATGCATATAATATATACATATGCATGATATATGCATATATGACTATATAGTCTGTGCATATATGAATAATATATGTATACACGAATATTGTATGTATATATGAGTATTATATATGTACATATGAATATTATATATACATATATGATATATATATACAACAGCTCTGAAGAAGTGTATTAATTTACACTTGGCTTGATTAACTCCAAATAGTTTTACTCCATTTCTAAAACTGACTGAAATGTCAACACATTATAAAGAGAGCTGTTAGCAATTCAAATATAAAGTTATTCATTACTTTAGACAAAACAAACAAACAAAATAATAAAACCTTTAGAAGATAGTGGTGAGCTTTCTCTGAGGACTTTGAAAGATAAGAAAAGTCAGTAATTTCTAAATGGATAGAGTCAACTGTTCTGTGTTGCCTAAGTTGAACTAAAGTCTCTAACTCAGGGAGCCAAAACCCCAAAGTTTTCACTGTCCACCGGGGACTACAAGTGAATCAAGTAGAGCCAGTGTGAGGCAACAGAGAATGGGAGGTAATATGGCAAACTGAAGGGACTATGCCCTGTTCAAGGCAGCTGGAGCTTCATAGTTCTAGGCAAATATTGCCCTGTAGGAATATGGACCCAGAATTTATATACAGTTCCATGTCTTAGGCCCAAAATCTGAATTTTTTTTTTGAAATTTCATGATTTTTAAAACACCACGTACACCTAACAAAATATGACCACAGGTTGGATTTGACACATAAGTGTGTCAAAGTGTGCCCGCCTGCCCTTAGTGGTCTTCTGACTTCAAGTCTAAGTTAGCAGGTAGAACATTTCTAGATGTATACCCAGAAGCTATTTATGTCATTATGCCTTGGAAATGTAGCCAGGTAGAGGGCTGTCTGCTTCCAAGAGGAAAAAAAAAAAAAAAAAAAGACCACATCAGTGCCACGATCATTCATCACTGTTAATGTGGCTGATGATTTCTATTTCTTCTCTAGGTTTTTGCTGTAGTGATCTTGCCCTGGACGCACCACTTGGAGTCACTGGTGACATAATTCCAATAGAAATCTCATCAAAACCAGCCACCCAATTCATCCACAAATTCAAATACACTCATTATCAAGTGAGGCGAAAGAACATCAAGACCCACCCCTTGCCCTTCTCCTTTTAACCAGAGACCACTCCACCCCAAGATGTGTCACAGGAAGCTGGGGCAAGAGAAGCTGTCAAAAATAACTTCTGAGAGAGTCATGGACATTTTTTCCAATGACAAAGATATAGGAAGGGCTATTATGTTTAATATAGGTATTAGATAGAAATAAAATGCTCAAATCCAATCTTATTCCAGAAAGCTTCCCTGGATCTCCCACTTCTGAACCCTCAGGTCAATTCATACTTTCTATCTTGAGTTATGATTACTTAGGCATATGTCTAATTTCCAAATGATAGCAGGGTTGCTTTTAGAGCAGAATCCATGTCTAGTTTGTCTCTCTGTTCCACAAAGCAGTTAATATGTACCTAGTACATAGTAGCTATTATTCAAATATTTGGTAAGTTGATGGGGGGGTGGATGGATAAATGGAAGGAAAGAGGAAGGATAGATGGGAAAAATCTCTATCTTGACCGAGAGAACAATATCACAAGTGTAACTAGTAGAAATATTTACTGAGCAAAAACAAACAAACAAATAAGCAAACAAACCTTATAAATTGCTCTGTGACCAACAAGGCAGATAACAAATACTGGATATTCATTACCCAATAGCCATATGCTCTCTTTTTCCTTGTTGAGAGAACCCTTTATCTTAGGGAACAGGGATCCCTCTCCTTACCATAGTCCAATCCTGGTAATTTTATTATTTGTTAGTCATTTGTTTGGGAGAGGAGAGGGTCAAGTGGACCAGTTCTGATCAATGAAATTTAAGATGAAGCCTGCAGAGGTTGAGGGAGGAGCTTCCTCTCTATGGAAAAAAAAAAAAAGATACAAACTTACAAGACTTGCCTGTGCCTGTCCCTTTCTGCTTGCAACACTTAGTGTAAAGACGTGATACTTGGAGCTGTGGCAGCTATCTTGAGACCATGTGGCAACGGGCATGAAGAAAAAGCTGAGAGCTTTAGAGAAGAGGGATGGAAAGAACCTGTCTTTATAATACTGCTGAGCTAATGAACAAACCCTGAGGCCACCTATCTCTCCTGTTAAGTAAATAATAGATATTAAGTAGATACTTAATATCATAAACAACTATCAGTTGGGTTTTCTGAATTTTACAGTAGAAATTATTCCTAACTGATACAGCCTTTCACTCAAAGACAGATGACAATAAACAACCACAGCCAGGATGATAACGGAGCAGAGAAATGAGTGGCTAGGTCTGAATGATTTCCACTAACCTACCCTGCAGCAAGGCAAAGTCTTGGGGAAAAAAAAGCAGAATTTTAACTATAATACTCGAGCACCTCCTTACTCCTTACTCCCATCAGGCAGCCACATACGCCAAATGGGTTTCATTCCTGAGACTGACAACTCAGGGACTCATTCTTTTGTTCCCATTTGCCTCAAATCACAGTCCTTGGCATGCCTCCTGGACACTATTTATGCAGGCTTGAATATATGGCTCACATTAGAACAAAAAGAACTTCCTAAATTGGGCAATTTGTGACTTTGCACCCCAAGTTTCACTCACTCATCCCTGATTTGAAATGCACTAAAAGCACATTATTCCTGTTTAAGATGCAAACTACTGCCCTGAAAAATACCACTTTTTACCTGAGGTGAAACCAGTTATAAGTGAATGGTTGGGCGAGGGTAAGGTGCGTTGATAAATAGAAATTCCTTAGAACCATGTGTAGGCCATTCTGCCAATATGATGAGGCTATACTTGCTAGTGGATTAATTACTCTTTTCTTCTAACTTAATTTATTTCATACTTTAAGAAACCAAAATGTCCAGTAGCCACTATGCTTGTGACAAAGAAACACAATAAAAGCAACTTCTCCAGTACAAAAAATAAAGCATTCCCGGTAATGCATTTTTGAATCCAGCATACCTTCCCCTAATGAGGTTTCAGCACGCTATAAATAACACTAATGAGACTTTGTCTTGTCCGTGTAATATATTTCCTTGATACAGCCTTAGATTCTCCATGTTGTGTGGAAAACTAACAGCCTCCGAAAGAAATGTCGTCTAATAGCACATTAAAACCAAAAGCACAATTAAATATAAATGAAGCCAGTAATTTAATTGCACAATTGTCGCTTTAAAAAATTCAAAAGAAAAGTAATGATGTCATTTTTTTCAATCGGTAAATAATAAAAGTGCTTGTGGGGATGGTACAATATTTAAATAAACATTTTTCTGGTAAAGGGTAGGTAGCAAAGACAGACGTGCTTAGGAAAACCCTGGGGCTTGCAAAAAAAAAATGGAGTATCTTGGCGTACATCATTTTGCCCATGTGATACATGGAGACAAACATCTCAATTTCAATATTTTTTGAAAGTGTATCCCATATTTGGAGGGTCTTCTGATTCTGAGCATTAGCAACCAGGATTCACATTATTCCAATTAAAACAAAATGCCAAGTGCCAATGCATCTAAGAGGCTCTCTAAACAGCTCCCGGTGAAATGAGAACCCTATGTTATCAGAAAGGCTATCGTTTTCATAGACCAACGATGAAGCACTTTCATGCTGACCAAGTTTTTAGAAAATCATTAAGGGCTATTCTTGAGCTCCTTTTTATCCAAAGCCTGACCCAACACATCCTCCCTTTGATTGTCCTCCCTGATAAGATCAGAGACATGAAACTTTGTCTACAGGAAGATCTAAAGGAAGGCTTCGGGCTTCACTTTACATTGATTTTTATTCAATTCCAATCAAGAACATACCCAAGAAATTTACTTACTCAATTCCAGCATTATGATAAGGAGAGTGGGGGGAAGAGGCTTTTTAATTTTAAGTTAGCTATTATCTTGCCTTCCAGTTCCTGGAACTGACACAAGCAGGTCACCTGAGCACATTCTCTGATGGAGCACCTAGCCGCATGTAAATATCCTAAGCAGATCTGCCCCTTTGTTGCCACTGGCTTTGTGCTTGATATTTACAGCAATTTGTATACAGGACTTTCGTTTACTTTATCCCAAATAACTCTCCAACAAGTAACTCATTTAGTCATCTGCTCCTTCCTTCTTTCAACAAATATTTATCGAGCACCCTCTCTGCTCCAAGCACAGTACTGGGCACTGGACTTACGTCGTTAACAAGATGGTCACATCCCTACTTTCAGGGGCTGACACTAGCGCACTTGGGGTCACAGATGATCAACAAGTTAGCAAATAAAAAGATCATTTCTAAAAGCAGTAAGTATACTAAGAATATAATAAGAATAATAAAAATATGAAAGAAAATAATACAATAGAAGCTCAAGAGTAGAGGGCTGCCACTTTAGCATTGTGGTCAAGGAAGAATTTTCCAGAAGCTGACGTGTGATGAGGAACAGCCAGACAATGCAAAGATCTGAGAAGGGCACTCCTGGCAGAAGGAACAGCACATGCAAAGGCTCGGAGGGGAGAATGACTCGGCAGGTCCAGGAACATAATGAAACAGGCAAGATGAGTAGGATGGTCCCGATTTCACAAGGGATGAAACGAAAGCCCAGACAGGATTTTGCAAAAACTCACTGGAGTCTCAAACTCAGACCTCCTCAACCTCTCCCGGACGCCACAGCCCTGCACTTCTCAGGTTAAAACATTCTGTCACATGCTTTGGTACAGAGTTCTGAGTGGCCCTTGGGGAACCCAGCCTCAGAAACTGTGCTGCATTTCCCACTGGCTTCTCTTCTAGACTTCACGAAGTTAAAAAAAAAAAAAAAAATGATGACTACACAGCAAAGTAGGTAAATTATCATCGGAAAGAAATTGTTTTAGAATCCTCCGAAAGGATTACATCTGGACTGAGCACGGGAATTCCCAGAAAGCTTTTTGAAACCATAAAGTAATAACATCCCCATAAATCGAGAGCTTTATACTTTTCCAAGAAGACCAAATGGCCTGGATTCGAGTTCTGCCAATGCCTTTACCAGCTGTGTGGCCTTGGGCTCATTCTGTGCTGCGGTTTCCTCTTTAGTAAAACAAAACTAATAGTAAGACCAAAGCTGTCCGGTTGCTGTGAGCATTAAGTGAGGGAATCCACGCGAGGTGCCAGCGAGGACAGGGCCAAGTGCATACTAATGTCTTTGGATGTTGTTGTTGTTTATCAACATTATTTCTCTAGGAACAAGTCCACCAAGATGAGAAACAGACCAAAAACAAAAAGAACCCTTTCACCCCTTTTTCTCTTATTTGTAGAGGGCCTTTTGGAGAACAGCTATGACATGTTTAGCATTTGCGGCTTTCTTGTCTCTTTTGCCTAGACGCGCCTAGTGGGCAAAGAATGTGTCTTTTTAATTAACTTACAACAGCGCCTGGTACACAACAGGAGCCGGGTGGCTCCCCCGAAAAGAACACCACCCCCTCTATAAATATCTACCACTTGGTATGAGGATAAAATAAGATGACAGAGAAGAGCACACTGTGAAACTGAAGTCCCTTGTAGGAACAAGACATAATTGTTATTAATAATAAATAGTCATAATAAGGAAGAGCAATACATGTTGGATGAATTATCCCCACATCCACTGCCATAATGGAACAATAACATAAAAGTTCTAAGCGTCTCTTCCAGCGTCATCACAAAAGTCCCCGCTCTGTTACACAAGTTGGACCTCGTTTCTAATTCCCACATCTCCCCGGCACCGTCTCTTTTTATGCGTCCTTTGGAATTCCTCACGACGGGAGCAACAGCTGTGTTAGGCCAACCCATCATTCATCTTGGTGCCCCTCGCCGTAACTCAAAAAGCCTGTAATCACTTGGAAACCAGCTCTGATGGTAGGAGGCGGCCGGGCAGACTGAATTTACAACAAAGCCCTGCCTGCAGAAATCTTCCTGTCACCTGCAGGCCACATAAACCATTAGCATCCCAGCCATCGCGCGTGGTCAATGAGCTACACAGGCATTTCTAAACCAAACACTTTGCTGCTATTTATGGGCCAAGGCAGGGATTCCAGCAGCTCTCTGATTTTCTTGTCGGCCTGCCAGAAGAGAAGCTACAAAGAACAGCTGTGTTACCCACCCTCCTACAGTTGGAACGTTTGAAGAAAATTAAAAGAAAAATCCCCAAACGTTAAAAGGTGCTGCTCCCCGAGGTCGGCTTCTCCTTGCAGTGGCCCTGCAAACACTTTTAGCTCCACTGCCAGCCCCTGTCTTCTGCTAAAGAGGAAATTGACAACAGAATATCATTTTTGTCTAATTGCCCTACACAGAGCTCTCACCAAAGGCAAGCCACAGTGGAATATTATTATTTTTAGAACGCTACCCGGTTTTAACATTTTAGCAGCCACATGATCTCTTTAGAACCACAATGGTCCTAAATGAACCATTTTACCCTATTCCCAGAAACAGATAAATATAGACACACACACATATATATATATTTTAAAATAAGCCCTTTACCCTCACACAAGCTGATAAAAATATACTCCAAAGCCATACCTACATCTATTTATAAGTACAACATATACACATGGGATATTTAAAGCGTGGACTGGTGCTCGGAATAGGTTTTTTTCATTTGCATAGAAAATTAAGTAAAGGTCAACACAATGAAACGTTTTCTAAGTCACTCCTCTTTATTAGGAAGTTCAGGATAATAGGCTCCAACCTGAAAAAAAAAAAAAAGTCAGTGCAATCTAAAAATAACAAAAGGTGCATAACAAATTTGTCCTCATTTTGTTCTTAATAGAAGGTGTTTCTAGTGCATTGGCGAGAATGACCTAGCAAACGCATCACCTTGTACAGTCAATTTATTCCTTTATCAGACAGTCATCAGGGAGGGATTCTGTTTTGCATTGTCTCAACATAAAATGGAACGCCAAGCCTGCTTTCCCTGATGCCGTGAGGGAGGCTCTTTTGTCAGGAAACCTTTCAAAAAGATGATTGATCAAAACCAAGAAGATGAGGCCCGGACGTGTTCCTCCTGCCGCCCTCAAGCGCTGCTTCCACTGCTGGGGATGGGAACCTCTCAGTCAAAGCGCTAAGTCCAAAGTAGGACTCCTTTTGGCTTTCAATGCCACTGCTTCACCAGAAACACACAGGATGTTCCCCCCAAATTGTTTCCCGAGACGTGAAAGCCCTGGGCTCAGAAGGCAGGAACGTACCCTCTCAATTTTTCGGTTGTAAAACCGAAGGGAGGAAGGATACAGGGGCTGCTCTGTGGCCACCAAGCAAACTGTCAGGAGATCAGAGGAGCGTGTAGAGCCATCCACAATGGTCACCTCTTCATCTGCACCTCGTTATCTGAACAAGCCAAATGAAAAGCTGAAGACCTGCCCAACTGTACAGTAATGTAGTATACACACTTGGCAAAAGAAAAATCACAGACTAGAAACTTGTTGGAGGATTTTAATTTGGGTAATATGGTGCATGTTTTCATAGGGAGAGCAAGAAACGAAGCAGTGGATGCTTTGATCCATTTTTCTGTGTCTGGGATAAGTTCAGGAGATGTGAATTCCGCGTAAGCCATCCTTTTGGCCCAACAAATCCATCCCACCAAAACCCTCCCCCTCTTCACTCACTCAAACACCCCCAAAATCATCTTATACTTATAAAAGGGGCCTGAACTTCCTCCACCGGAAACATATCCTTTGAGTCTTAAACACTTTCCTGGTCCTCACAAGTCCCCTTCGTAGGTTATAAGAATACCCAGACGGATGACACTGTAAAAGGACTGAGAGCAATGTAAGTAACAGAGGAAGGCAGCTGAGAGCAGGAGAGGAAAAAATGTACCGGCGTAGAATACCTGCTATGCACCAGCAACGTTACATTATATTGTTTCATGTCACCTGTGCAAAAAACTCTTAAAGCAGACATTTAACACCACCATCTGGTCCCACACCAGCCAGGCGGGCCGACAGGGATATATGGGTAGGGGCGGCTCAGACACAGCAGGCACGGAGAGTCCCTCCACGGACCTTGGCAGAGGCAACAGCATGATATTCACAACCAAGATTTAATGTGCCCTGACTCAGTCCTGATTCCTGTCCATATGTGCAACCTCTCATTTAATTCCCGTAAGAATTTTGAGGTAAGCTTTGTTCCCATTTTAGAGATGAGAAAATCAAGACTTAGAATAAGTAACCTGCCCAAGGTCTCACAGCTACTAATGGCAAAACCAGGCTGCAAAACAGCTCATTAGACCCCTCTGCTTCACGCTCTCCAGCAGTAACAAGCATGAAATAGTTCAGATTGCTGGTCTCATTCCGGCAAGCTACTTAACCTCTCTGGTTCTCAGTTTCTTCACCTAAAAAACAGAGGTGGTAATAACCACCAGTCAGAGTTACTGGGAGGACTTAGGATTACACATCCGGGCCCTCCAGTGTGGCTGCATCTGAGCCCAAGCACCTGGGTGGCTGAGGTTCACGGTCACGGGACAAAGGGTCTCTGCGGCCCCTTCAGAGAGCTAGCTTTGGCCAGGAAAAGGCCAGTGAGAAAGAACACAGGCTTCTGGCTATTGGAATGAAGGCTTCTTCCGCCATCCCTCTGTTTCGAACAAGTGAGAACACCAACTAACTCTGTCCTCAGGAATCTCTGAGCCTGATCATCAGTCTCAGGGGTCCCACTCACTAGAGTTTACCTCTGGTCCCTTCCTGCTCCTTGTCATTAGAGCAGTTGCCTAAGCACAACTGCTGGCAACCAAGGAAACACCACTAAGGACTCAGACAACTGCCACTGAAGGAGAGAAGCAGATCCAGCCAGAGACCCCACCGGCACCACCTCAGACTCAGGAGCCGTCCCTGCCAGGCTTGGGCACCCTGATCTTCCCCCTACTCCTTCTGGACCACCAGCACGGGTGACCAGAGGTGAGGACTGCAGAGAAAACCACAAGCCCCATCCACAGCTACATATTTTAAATAGCATCTCCTCTCTGCAGTCCTACGTGGGAGGGAAACATATGGTCCTACATTCATTATACTCCTGAGTTTAGGTTTGAAACATCATATTTTCATTACAAATAAGCTTTGATGACACTGCCTATTGCAATAATTTCAATGCATGGTTAATTTCATCTGCAGCAGTGGTGAGCGTGGCATACCAATTTACTGCCAGATGAGAACAATCTGATTTTAGCATCTTAACCCTGAACTTGAATTCCCTTTCCTCCTGAGAACCTCGTTTTAGCAAGACTTGAAGTGACGGGGAAGAGCACGTCACTGACGGTGACTCAAAGAGCGGAGAAGTTGAAGGGGGAGGAAATGTGCTGAGGAACTTTAACTCTCGAGTTGGGGGAGGAGGGGAAGAAAGTGGCAGAAAGTTTGGGGTCGCTGTGACAGTGTGCTTTGAACTTCAACGAGCGTGTCAAGTCTTCGCAGTTTGGCTGGCAACCTGGCAAGAGCAGATCTATTTGTAAGGTTCCTTTCTGCTGCATCTGACTTCAGGCCAAGCCAGGAAGCAGCAAGAAAGGCTTCGCTCATGGAGACCTTCGCTCTGGGCCAGGAAGTTCAGAGCGAAACTAAAATGTGGAATAATGTGGCTGGTGGACGGGATGGAGAGAAAGGTGTGCTCACTTCTTAGCTCCTCTGTAGGAGCCAGAATATAATATATACATATTATATATGATTTATAATTATATAAATCATATATAATTTGTAATATTATATATAATCTGTAATTATACATAATTAATATAATATATAATCAATTCTATATTGATTACATGTTTCTATATTAATTATATAGTATTAATAATTACATATATTTATAATGTATGATTATATTTAAAATTATAAATATTACTATATATTATATTACTATACACTGTACATATTATTATATGAAATATATTCTATAAAATATATATACCAATATATATTTTCAACCAAACTGCTTCATTCTCACTTGGCAAACTTTTCTGTAGCCATTTGGCTACACTTCATTTCCATTCTTCTGTCATTCAACAAACACTTACTGAGCATGTGCTAGGTACTGAGAAAAGAAAAGGGTACTGAGAATATGGTCCCTGTCCCCGAGCAACCCAGAACTAGCCTGGGACACAGTGTAGAAGGAACCAATGACAGAGATGTGATCAGTTGTTCAGATGTACCAAGAATTCTGAAGAGGAAGTAAGTGACTCCTCACAGGGACTCGGAGAGGTCTTCAAAGAGGTGGTTAAATAGAAACTGAATCCCCCCCAAATTAAGAGGAGTTAACCAGAATGATGCCACCAGACAGAGCAGCCCTTACAGAGGCCCAGAGGCTAAACACAGCTTAGTGCTGACATTTGAGGAACCACAGGTATAGGAAAACCCCGGGATAACATGTCGTGCAATAATGTGAATTTGAATACAAGATTCGGCTCCTGCCCTCTCTCCAGTCCCAGTTCTCAAATGGGGACAGCTAAAGTTCTTTGCTGTGTGTGTGTGTGTGTGTGTGTGTGTGTGCGCACGCGCACACATCTGCCTGTATGCATGCACGTGCAAATGGCGCGCGTGCACGTGCAAATGGCGCTCACGCACATAAAGGAAGGCTCATGCTGGATCCCACGTGCCAAGTAACCTCCCATCCCAATTGCTCCAGAGTGGGCCAAAGAAATAGATGACAACCAGCTAAGATTCCCAGAATCACTGCTGCTATCCTGACCAGAATGGTTCCCATGAAGAACTAAGCCAGAGTAGACCTCCACCACCAGGCTGTACCAAACCACAGGTGGGACTGGGATGGATTTGGGTCTTGCAGCAAAATGCCTGAAACCTGTGTGCCTCACTGCCCTGGCTCTCCCGGTCATTCCTTCCACGTCGTAGCTCCCACCCCCCTCCTTCCGCACAGTTGACTTTTGGGAATCCACCGATTGCACTGTGGAAGGTTTTACGATAGTGGGTTCAGTGTGAGTAGCATTAGGACTGGTGGGAATGGAGTGCAGGGTAGAAGATAAGCATAGAAACAAAGCCCTGATTATTAAGAGTGGCATATCCCATGCCAAAGAGTTTGGAGTTATCTTAAGGTCCAAGGGGGGGGACCAGTGAGTGACTATAAGCCAGGGGTTCAAAAGCTGTGCACAGATGCAATTTGTTTGGCCTGTACAAAGTTTTAAAAATCAAGACATTCTGCATAAAGCTGGATCTTTCCTTAAGAAGCTGGGCTGACTTTCTCCTTAGCTGGAATAGCATTGCTCTTTTTGTTAGGAGATGCCCCCCTAGTCACCATAGGCCCCATCATACCTAATCCGATTCATGCCTTTGGTAAACCTGATCCCTTCAGGAACCTGGGTTTTCTTTCAAAAAAAAAAACAAAAACAAAAACAAAAAAGAAGAAGAAGAAGAGGAAGAAGCTTTAAAAGAATCAAATTTGCATGTTACAAAACTCACTCAAGCAGCAGTGTCCAGAAGAGGTGACAGGAATGAGGAGGGGCTGGAGGCAGAAGAAACTGTCAGAGGGTTACAGTGATCATCCAGGTTTCACACGCGGAACCCAAGGAAAAATGTCAGAAATGGCTCTGACTACACCTTCAATAAGCACACTGTAGCTGCATACACCATCTTACAATGCTAACCCATAACCCCATAATCTAAATGCAAATGTCGAGGTGTCAGAGCGGCACCACAGTTTGACAATACTGATGGGATACACAATAAATACCGAGGCAAATACACCAGTCAGAAGTAAAGTAAATTGATAGTACAGCTTAGCTGGGATCACAAATGAATCACTCTAAAAGCAATTTTGTCCTGTTGTAAAATGAGATAAACACCTACTTGCCAGTTATTTCAGGAATAACACAAATCAGCCCATCTGTCTTAATTCAATGGTACTCATCATACATTTTTTAAAGTTATCACTTCCTCAAGAGTCATCCTATTTGATGCCAACAGACACCTTACAGTGACAGTCTGTGGCATGACCTGCAGTCTGGGTGTCACTTCAAAGCAGCACTGAAACCCTGAGCTTCACATCTTTACCGGAAGTGACTAGTTTTCTAGAAAGCCGGGGAGGGGGAGCCCTCAGTAGTTATCCAGATACAGTCTTCAAATGACATTGGAGAGGTAGCTGAAGGTAGAAACACATTTTTTTAGGAAGGAAATGCAAATGTTAGTACAGGCAACAATTTACTGCAAACTAAGTTACTAATCAATATCTGATAGTGGGACAGACTGTCCACCAAGGTTGTAAGAGTCATATTCAGCATATAACGGGAGATGCTAGAAAGGGAGCCTGCTCTGTTTAAATTGTATTCGTGTTTTGTACTCAGATATAAATAAGCTTGCTGATCGTATCACTGTCTCAGATTTATGGTAAACACAGGAGAGCACAAGAATTTCAGAAAACCTCCCTGGGTCTTGCAATTTCTCAGAGTAAATACTTTCCACTCCCTCCTTGAATGAAAGAAAACACGCGATGAGAGTCGGAAAAACTCCTGAAATTCACAATTAGAAACTTAAGGCTCCATAGAAAATATTGGGTTAGACAGCCCGAGGTTAGGGCAGCACTATGGAAAGCTCAAAATATGTTTTATGACCAACACAAACTGCATGCAGAATAATGATCCCCTGCTCTATAGAGGCCAACAATGGTATTTTACACATCTTAAATTAATCATGATGTAGATCACATAATTAATCCCCTCTTATCATGATCATTCTGGGCTCTCGAGAAACTTGCCAGGTCCTCCCTCCACGAGAGCGCCAACAAAATGCCTGTAAATATATTTTCTTGTCACAGACAGCGAGCACGTAGAAAAGCTTCCTCCCCATCCCCTTCCCCAAGGTGGTCTCCAGGCAAATATTCACTGCCTTTCTGATTATATAATATATAATGTGGAGCTGTGGACTCCTGGCCTCTGAGTCTTCCAGAGGAGCCACACACACCCCAAAGCCTCTGCCATTAGTTTTGAAGATACCACAATGCTAAGCACCCACTCTTCTCATAGAAGCGGTTCTGAAAGTCCAGCTACTGGTCTACTTTGGTGATGCTACCAGACTTCAGTGGAAAATTCCACTCCTGCCCTCCTCCTTTCTCCTTCCCTACTCCCTAATATGCTTTATTTGTAATTATCTCTATAGGAGAGACCAGCAATTTATAAATAATGGCATCAAACCCACAAAGTTGCCAAAAAGTTTTATAGATTCTTAGAAGTTCATGTAAGAAGAATTGAGAGAGAGACTTCACACCCCAGATTTATTCAATGTGATCTTATTTCTACAGAGGGCAACTGGCTCCTTGGTTCCTTGAGGTGAGGCAAAGGGTTATGTCTCATATGTCTCACCTGCCCACCTCCCTTGAGGGGTGGCACAGGGCTCCTTGAATAAATCAGCGAATAGCTTTCCTTGCCTCTATGAGAGCGAGACCAAAACAAGAAGAGGGTAAGCTCCGAACTGTAATTTTCTAAACCCTTGGCTATGAAATGAATGTTGCTCTTTAATCTTCACGATGACCTTGTGAAGAGTCATCATTACCCTCACTTTCACAGGTAAGGAGAAAGAATGTTGAGAATCAGAGAGATTGTGACAGGCCCAGTGTAGTGACTGCCCGTTGTAAGTGACAGAACAAGACTCCAATCCAGATCTCGCTGGCTCTACAGCCCAGCGTAGATGCCAACAGTGCATCATTCGACAATGACTAATTTCTCCGCCCTCGGTGAATGTTGACACAGTAATTTAAATCTTTGACTGGGCCTGGCTTCTCACCACACACAGACACAGTCATTTTTCACGTGGGTACACTGACCCAAAAGGTCTTCTAAGTTAAGTAAGCAGTAATGCCCTTTGCACTCTAAAGTTACACAAGGGACAGAGTCATTTCTGTAGTTCCTCAGATGAAACATACCTTAAAGGGACCAAGAAATGGTGAGTGTTTTATTTGGGATGTGTGACCTCAAGAGGACTGAGTAGAAGCCTGGTAGCAAGAAGAGATGGGTACTCTCCTTCGTCATCCCAGGACAAGTGCGTCTCAGAGGTAGTGAGGCGGGAACCAGGTGAGTTTTCCTGGCTTTTTTCCCCTGCCTGAAGATGATGTCTAGGGGCGGTCTAGCCATGAAAGCAGGAATCCCCAAAGGTTACCCCATGTGGATAAAATCATCAGCAGAGGGGCGGAAAAGGTGGAGTGCATGCAGTGCTGATGATAATTATGACTTCCCAAGGGCTTCGTTCCTGGTAAATATTACCTGAAAATTTCAATCCTGGTGTTCTCTCTGTTCAAGTGAAGGAGCTGCCACAGAAGCTGGCTGACCAGCCAATTTCTTGGATACAATTACATTTTTATGTTGAGGTTTTCAAGAAAACTCAGAGCATCAAGAGGACTTCTGGGCACCACACATCACACCCAGAGCCCCTCTCTTCATGTTCCATTTGTAAAAGGACGAATCAGCCGGTGTGGCCATTTTCCATGCCTGAACCGAACGGTGGGTCAATAGCAACCATGCTTTTCCTCACACTGTGGTCACCTCCCAAAGTCCTGGGTCACAGCTGACTAAATGAGCTGGATAATTAAAAGAGGGGATGAGCCATGCCTGAGATTTTTCCTGCCTCATCAAGAACACCATGCCCTTTTTATCAATCTACTTGGTTTTTTCTTTTTCTTTTTCCCCCTTTGAAAAATGATTAGCCTTGAGAAACTTCCAAACCATGGCACCCTCCACCATTAGCTGTCATGGCCAGAGTATTTGAAAAGTTTCAAATGTGCTCTGTGCTTAGAAAATTCAACAAATAAATCCTGGGGTGGGTGTGGGAGATCAGGAGCCTTTCCTGGGTTGTTTTTTTTTTTTTTTGCATCAAAAACCAAAACCTCAACGTGTTCTTCCAAATTTGAATTTTCTATCACAACAAAATCTTTGTTTAAAAACATTTTTATCTGGTGGGGAAGAGGATGGAGTTGGGGGTGGATCATTCTTTGGCAATTAAAATTTCAAGACAGCAATTCTCAAGGATCATATGATATATATATATATTTTTAAATATATATAATATTATGTATAAATACACACACATAGGGTGCATGTATATGGATATATATATATAATATTATATAACATATACAGATAGAGATAAAGATACAACTTCATAAAAACTTAAGTTCTATGACAACTTTCCACTACTTTCAGGCTTTTAACAAAAAACATTCCTATTTCTCCAGCATGTCACTCTCTCAGAGGCCTTCACGTGCAGTGGCTCACCTGAGCCCCACAGCAATACCTGCCTACCCACCCACATGGCAGGTAAAATTATCATCTCCATTTTAAAGATGGAGAAACTGAGGTTCAGAGAGCCTGAGCGACTTGTTCGATGAAATGCAATCCCATGAGATGACCAGATCCAACTTGGACCACGAACTCGTCCACCTAGAAATCTCTTTCATCTTCCTATTATGCACCATGACCTCCAAATTACTTCACATCTCCAGGCCTGAATTTCCTCATCTGTAAATATTTAAAATATTTATTCTAAATCTATTCTAAATCTACCGCTAGCTCTAACATTGGATGCTTCTATAAATGAAAATCAACTCATGCCACAAACTACTCAAGACTCATCAGCAGCCACTCACGACCAACGAGACACAGTCCAGCCTCCTTTGTACAGGGGACAGGCCCCACTCATCTCTCTGGGCTCATCTCCCAAGCATGACCCCATTTCTTTGCCCAGATCCAGCCTGCTGAGTCAGGTGGTCTGTACTTTTATTCCCTCAGCCAGGAACATTCTCCTCACCATCACTACCACCACCACTCTTTTTTTCCCAGCAAAATCTGCTGAGATTTCCCCACCCACTTCCAGCAGGAAGTGCTTCCTGTCCCTTTCAGATAGAACTGACCATTTCCTCATCTCGGACCCTTCACCACCCTCCTGTCACAACCCCTCTCCCGCTTTATTGCACTTCCTTACTTATATGCCCACCCCCCTTGACTGCACCCAGGGGCCATGTCTACCTTTAGAACCTAGCACAGTGTCAGGTACACAGGGCTTGGGGAGAAACATATGTTGAATGAGCAGACAAAAAACTTGTCATCTGAAGTACTGAAAATGGTTTTAATCTGAGTGCCAAGGTTCTGTCCAGCACCCAAAACATAATCCATTGGTTGCGCTGAAAGCATTAAGAACTGACTTCACTAATTCTGTTTCCACTCTATTATTACGACTATAATCAGTCAACAAAAGATAAACGAGGTCTACAAATGCCAAGCATTGTTCTGGGAGTATATATCATACCAATAAATAAGACGTAGTCCCTGCCCTGGTAGAAATCAGATGCTAGCTGAGAAGCC
Organism: Physeter macrocephalus; assembly: GCF_002837175.3. NCBI lineage: Eukaryota > Metazoa > Chordata > Mammalia > Artiodactyla > Physeteridae > Physeter > Physeter macrocephalus. The sequence continues at coordinate 93,515,453 of NC_041220.1, read as the reverse complement.
AGGTATGTAACATACATCAGTAGCTACTGCAATAGGACACGTAGTGTGAGAGGGAAATTTTAAGCTGGACCACGAAAAAGAGAAGGTTAAGCATACTTCTATTTCCCCAACTAATCAGATTGGACAAATGGAAAAGAAGCCACTTACTTTGATTCTATATGTTTTCCCTTTTGCAATTTATATGATTTGCCAAACAAAATAAAACCACATTAGTTAAAACACTACTATTTAAAATAATAACCAGAATGTGAGGTATTCTAAAGGTGACCTTGGTTCTATTCTTTAAAAAGGAGCTTAGGGCTTCCCTGGTGGCGCAGTGGTTGAGAGTCTGCCTGCCGATGCAGGGGACGCGGGTTCGTGCCCCGGTCCGGGAGGATCCCACATGCCGCGGAGCGGCTGGGCCCGTGAGCCATGGCCGCTGAGCCTGCGCGTCCGGAGCCTGTGCTCCGCAACGGGAGAGGCCACAACAGTGAGAGGCCCGCGTACCGCAAAAAAAAAAAAAAAAAAAAAAAAAAAGGAGCTTAATATGCCAATTAATGCTGAAAACAAGATCAGAAAGGATGCCCAGTCTTCTGAGCACTTGAGAAGGCACCACTTTGTATACAAACACACCTCTCACGATATAAGCAGAGGCCAGAAGCCCTGATACGTAAATTTCGAAACATGCCACCAAATCACTAAGGCACAACTCTCTAGACAGCATGGCATGATTCTCATACACACTTGTAAATAACGAACCCACATTTATGTTAAAGCACAGCACATGATTCACTTTGTTATAAAGCAGAAACTAACACACCATTGTAAAGCAATTATACCCCAATAAAGATGTTAATAAATAAATAAATAAAATTTAAAAAGAAAAAGAAAACATAGCAGTTTAGGCTTTTCACTAATTCACACTGGCCTCCCTCTGAATTTGTCTGGAGCATTCACTGAGTGCTGAGAAAGGCACTTCTCATGCATCATCTATCGAATCCTTCCAACAACCCAACGTAGGTGGTGTTATTATCAAGCCCATTTTGAAAAAGAAGAAACTGAGGCAGAGACATTAAACATTAAACACGTCCAATGTTGCAATTTGCAAGGGGTGAAACCAAAGTTCATTTTCAGTCCTTTCAGACCCCCTACACTCCCTAGTCATCAATAAGCTATGGTACCTTCATGGGGCTTTACCAGACCAGAAAAAAATAAAAGCCATTATCAAAATAAATTACCAAACCTCTTATTGTTTTTCAAAGAAAGAGAAAACTGCTGTTAAGCTCATTTTGAAGACGGCTTGGAGTCCCCATGACTTTGCTGGGACAATATGCAGTGTTTCCCTCTACGTAGCTAAGTGGCACAGAATTCTCAAGTAATCCAGCAGCTGCTAACCACCATTACATTGTTTAGTCAGCGACTGTACCTCAATGACTTTTTTCTCTTGATATGTGCTTAGGTTACCGAGAGAAATCTGAGAACTTGCTAATGCAAAATTCATCTAGTGCAAAATGTTTTCCCCCTACCCTCTGCTCTCCCAAAACTGACCTTATGCTTGGGATTCTGATAAACATTCCTTGATTTAAAGCTTGATTCAAAATCAGATGGAGGGGGTTTCCCAGGTATTCACGTATTAACATTTGCAGTTCAGGTTTTGTTTTGTTTTGTTTTTCTCCCAGACAAACAACATCCTTTCAAAGGGCTCCTCTGGTACCTTCCTCACCTGACCTACCTAATTTAGAGCTGTGCCTGGTGCCATCATGGTGGCGACATGGCTCTGTGATAGCTAATACACACGCATACTTACTGCTGACATTTAAAAACATCCCTAACAGTTTGTGTGAGTACCTGGTAAACAGATGCTGTGGGATTTTTTACCCATTATCAGTCATCTCCGAAGACTGCAGTCAAGTGACAGGCTTTTGAGGCTTTTCGCTCTAACAGAAAGAGATTTATTTTTAATAGAATATTGATGTTATGATACAAAATGGCATTTGATGTTTATCCCCCCTTTAGCAATGCAGTTCAGCTTGGTGGGTTATTTTGAAGCCCTAGCACCCTCTATTCTATCTGTTACTCTGTTCTTTTTTTCCTTGGTTGGGGGGAAAGTTGCAGACTTTTATGAACTCTGATTAAAGTACCTCCATCTGAATGCAGATTAAAAGTTCCAACACCTGAGAGCTCAAAACCAATGAATATTTATACCGAAAACCAGCAGATGAATACAGTCTAAATCTTCAAATGCAAGTCTAGTCATGGGTTTTATCTTATTTTAGGACTTACTTTTTATTAAAATGAACTCTTGCATATTTACACTACAGAAATAAATGTTATTTGGAAGCACAATATAGTGGAGACCTTACAAATGCATCACCTCTGGGGAAGGCAACTTCTTTCCTCAAGCAGATTTTTATTTCTTTATCAGGTCTTCATTGAAGAAAGGTTTCATTGTATATGATTGGCATAATTTGGGAACCCGAAAACATACTCACTGGGGAGAGATTATTCATTTCATGGCCAAGAGATTGTGCGTTCCTCCATACATGGGGGATTTCATCAATTTAACAAGTTTCCCCCTTTCATTGGAAACTTCGTTCTGGACTGCTTCTCTAGAATGTAGAGATTGTATAAACAAGCACAAAGGAACATTATTTCAGAAACAAGTTTATCTGCCTTCTCTGTGAGGTGGCCTAACGCATTTTGGTTTTGAGGTATACCCTTAAATCATGATCTGTCTTTTCAGAATGTAATCAGAGTGAACAAACACTGGCCTTCAGGACAGCTAGCTCTAAGAAGTGCTAGTGGGCTTCCCTGGTGGCGCAGTGGTTGAGAGTCCGCCTGCCGATGCAGGGGGACACGGGTTCGTGCCCCGGTCCGGGAGGATCCCACATGCCGCGGAGCGGCTGGGCCCGTGAGCCACGGCCGCTGAGCCTGCGCGTCCGGAGCCTGTGCTCCGCAACGGGAGAGGCCACAACGGTGAGAGGCCTGCATACCGGAAAAGAAAAAAAAAAAAAAAAAAAAGTGGTAGTGGTGGCACAGCAAGGCTAAAGTTTAATGATGCCAGAACCAGAGGTTCCCTACCAAGCTTATGCAGTAACACAAGTGAAAGTAACCACTGCCACCTACCAACATCACAGGATAAGTAAACGACTCCAAAATGCATTAAAAAGTGATTATTTCAAAGATAGAGAAATCTTCTGTCTTAAAATAACTAAGCTGGAGGTGAAAAAGAAACCCATTCCTTCCCCAATCCCCTTGCAACCTCTTGCTGTTCATTAAAGTGCAGTAAACCTCACATAAAAAGTCAAGTGGGCTTATCAGAATTTGGGGAAATACAAATTTTGATTGAACCCACCATGCATCTTGAGACTTCTAGGCCCTCATGACACTGAGGACTGAGAATGTGCAAATTTGCCAGCATGTTCCCAAACTTATTCCTTCTTTTTCATAAAGTAAGCTTAGAGATAAATGTTTACAAATCAACCCAGTCATCATTTCTTCATTTTAATGCTGAAACGCTTCATTTTGATTGCCGCCTTTTTGACATTTCACCAAGGAAATATGTTTGCGTGTTCGCAATGCCATTGAATCAGCAATTAGATCTCCATATTCCAGATGTCATGAGAGTTTTCAATGCATCGCCAAATAAAATTTATTTCTGAACTTTGAAAAAAAACAAACAAATGTACTTTGTATAAATTAAACACATTATCCTTATTTTTCTAATTGCTACATTTAACACGGTCAGGGCTTGAACTTATGAATTCAAGAATTTCACATCATTCTATATAATATTTTTTCTTGCAAGGAATACAATTTTGGATTATTTATGGGAATGACTTAGACATTTTGATTCACTAATTTTTTTTACCCCTGGTGGAACAAGAGACATGGAGACAAATTTATGCCATTAGCAGCATGCTGCACTCTCCATACTTACGAGCCTCTCTTGAGCCTTGGCAGTCTGGCTGAAGCAGGAAGTTTATTGTCAAAAGTGGACAAAGAAAAATGTAATTCTGGTCTCACGCATGCCTTCGTTAAGATTTTTTTTAACTTCTTAACTCCCTTCCGGCAGACCTCACAATGCTCTCAATCTCCTTTAGCTCACAGGGCTAGCTCCAAAACACAGTTTCTGTGACTGCTTGGCTATCGTGTGTCACTGCAGAGCAATCCAACGCCAAACTTTTCCTCTTTCACTCCTTGGTGAACTGAATATACAGCTTCCCAGCTTTTTGCAACACACTCTAACTGACTCTTAAAAAAATACAATAAACTAAAATGGCTATACAACGGGCAATTCGGCACCACCGGCACATTTAAATGGCAGGGCAGAGGTACAGCTGTTAAGGAGCCACCCTGGGTGACTCCAGGCATAGCTGTGTCAGGGAGAAACAAGTTTGCTCCAGGACTCTGTTCACCTGAAATGGAGATACACAGCAGCTCTTCATCTTCATGAATGGGGAAGCATGGCTAAGTGAGCAGAGAAATCCTTCCCTAAAACCCCCTTTGCAGGGCACGCCCATCACCACAGAGGACCCTGGCAGACAGCAGAGGTTCTACTCCTTCCATTATTCCCAAGACAACTCGTTGGCATTTTCTCCTTTAGTAAGAAAAATGACACAATCCAGTGCTCCTTCTGATGGAAGGATTTTGCTTGGTATTTACCCAGTTCCAAAGGGTAACACAAGAAGAGCTTGACTCCCTGCTCTCCTCCCATCCATAAAATGTTTTGTAGATGTCTCCATCAAGCCCATCCCTCCTCCTGAAAAATGTGCCCGAGCAAAAACTCATCTGTTGGTAATAGAACTGAAAAATGCCTCATTCCGGCTAGAAGTGGTACGAGGGCTGCTCCCGCTCCAGCAAATTTATTTTGCCTTTCAAGGGTGTAATTGCACACAACATGGTGCAGTTTTGATTAATCCTTCAGAACTTAATATATACTCTGGGTGGGGGGGATCCAATATGTTGATTCTTCATGCATCGCTATCATGGGAGTAACCAGAACGCGTTTAAACACCACAGGAGGTACACTTCAACTTACCTGGTCCTGCCAAGGGGAAAAAGTGCTCATTAATGACTCAATCCAGGAGGGGAGCCAGCAGAAGGGGTGCTTCCTCCCTGACACTATTTCTGCTTTGCTTGGCAGTCACGTTTCCCTTGGGGAGGTCCCAGGTGAGATGCACGCTGGAATCTTACAGGCTTATGCCCTGATCATTTTAATGAGAAAGCAGCATCAAAATATTGGCACCTTGCATCCAGCCAACATATGAATCCACTGTACAGGCACTTAATTGAACTCATTCAAGATTACGAAGGGTAGAGTCAACCGGGTCGATGAGTGTGTATTCTGTGAACTTGGGCTCTGAAGAGGTGATGCACAGGTAATAACAAGTCCATTTGCCATTTTCACAGAGAATGATCTTTTAAAGTCTAGATTCCATGTTCCTGTAGTTGGATTTCTGATGAAGCACATGGGAAGTCTACGAGTTACAGTGCATTAGTAAACATGTGGACGGGTGTTATAAGACCCTATGGTCTGAGTGTAACACAAGCAGACTCTAAGTTACCAACCCTCTGCAGAAGGTCACAATCAGAGGTGAAGAACCACAAGGACAGTGCTATGGAAACGCTGCACTTGTGAAGTCATTGTACCAACTATCTCCGGGAGGGAGGTCTGCTTCAACAGAAATAGAGAAACGAAATAGAGCACAGAATGTAGAACCAGAGAAGGATTCAAGCCTTGGCTCTGCTTCTCTCTGTGTAATGTTAAACAGCCTTTTCCAGCCTGTTTTCTCACCTAAAAATTGCAACGTTGAACCGATGCACAGGGGCTGTGTTACGGGCTGCATTGTGTCCCACTCCAAAATCCCTGTGCTGAAGTCCTAACCGCCAGGACCTCAGAATGTGACTGTATTGGGAGATAAAGCCTATAAAGAGGTTATGAAGGTAAAGTGAGGACAGGTGGGTGGACCCTAATGCAATATGACCGGTGTCCTTATAATAAGAGAAGTAGGGCTTCCCTGGTGGTGCAGTGGTTGAGAGTCCGCCTGCCGATGCAGGGGACACGGGTTCGTGCCCCGGTCCGGGAAGATCCCACATGCCACGGAGCGGCTGGGCCCGTGGGCCATGGCCGCTGAGCCTGTGCGTCCGGAGCCTGTGCTCCGCAACGGTAGAGGCCACAGCAGTGAGAGGCCCGCGTACCGCAAAAAAAAAAAAAAAAAAAAAAAAATAAGAGAAGTATTAGATACAGATCCACACAGAGGAAAGACCACGAGAAGACAAAGGAAGAAGAGAGCCATCTGCAAGCCAAGGAGAGAGGCCTCAGAATGAACCCTGCTGATACCTTGATCTTGGACTTCTAACCTCCAGAACTGTGAGAAAATAAACTTCTGTTGTTTAAGCCAACCAGTCTGTGGTGTTTTGTTATGGCAGCCCAAGCAAACTCATACAGGCTGTTCTGAGTCTCCAGTGCAATCAGATATAATACGTGCTCAGCATGGCACAGGCCTTTAGAGAATGTTAGTTCCCATTCCAGTCTCTCCAGTCCGATTACACTACACAAGACGCACAAACAGAAACAGATCAATTAGGAGGAGTTGCCTTAATGTGATATAGTTAGGACAGAAGGAGGAAGTCACCTTCCAAAATTTAGAGGCCAAGCCTTGCGGTCCATGCCTCATCTACTGGACCACTCTGCCTCTGCAAGAAATGGAAGCACGGTGGACATAGGGAAGCACATTAAACAAAACCCTAGATGACATTCCTGGCTTCTAGCCAAGGGCAGATTCATATCTCAGTGTAGCTTCAATATTTCTAAGCCACAAACAAGGGGTCAGAGGGAGATCACTGTGTACAAGCAAACAGCTTTTTCAAAGATCCCTTCTCCAAAGTGCTAGCCAAATAATCAAGCAATGTCTAACCCATTTTTTTCCCCTTCTATCTAGACAAAACTGCCTGACAAGTCTATGATGAAATTAACCCAATTCCTAACTACCGCCCCCCAAAAAAGCCATCTCCCATGATGGTGAAAAAAGTTCCAGTCATATTCATAGACTGTCATGCAAGCATTTGAAGAGCTTCATGCCAAAGAGAAAACCAGGGCCCCCAGAAGGCCAGGGTTATTGTGGAACCCAGGATTCTGAGTATAAACTCTCCACACCCATGGTCTGTGTGCTCACCAGATTAAACCAGCTATGAGACATCTAAAAGTTAGAACAACAAACACCCTGCCAGGTTTGCAGTGAAACTGCAGTCAGACAGGGCCACCTAGTCATGTGTGCCCCTCTTAATCCCCCCCTGGGGGTCAGGTAACACACCAAGAACCTGAGAAATATGCATATCCACCCACAGCCTGTTCCAAGTCAGTTTCTCTCGTTAAGTCAGGTCTCTCTCAACCTCCAATTCTTGGCACTTTTCAGAACCAGAACCAAAGGGACAACTGGACACAGTCCAATTGCAGTGAAATTCGAAGTTGCCTTAGATACACCAGGGTATACAGAGCAGGGACTTGCTTACTCAACATATAAGTTAAGGTCAACAAGGGAAGGAACACTTCCTGTTCACAAATCCTTTAGGGCTGTTTGTTTTGGGGCCTCTGGTTGTTCCTGGTGAAATCCCAAAGTATATGCCTGAGACTAACCAGCTTGGTCACATGAAACGCATTCTCCTTTGCAAATCACTGAAGTCTTACCAGGCCTAACAGCATGCAGTTCCTGCTTGTTCCCGCTAAGAAGCGAAAGAATAGAATTGTCTCTCTTCTCCGAACAGCCAAGGCCTTTGACCATTCGAATGGTCAGCTTTCCCATTAGCCTGCCAACTCAATTCAACTGGGAACATCAGGAGAAATCCGTCTAAATGCAAAGATCCTAGTGTGTGCATATGAATACGTTTCACCCTGCCTGGAAACACAGCGGGGACCGTCTATTAAGTGAGAGTATTGATTTTGAGACCTGCTTCTTTAACCTACAAGACACTCCGTGGCTTCATATCCAGTACCTCTTTTAACTTCTGTGTTTTGGGCCCTATGCTGTGATCCACCAAGGGAAGCTTGTTTCCATCAGCAATATCTCCGTGTAAACTCCGTGCAATTCTCCAGTACAGTTTTTCTTCCTCTGAATCAATGGTGGATGCAAAGTGGGTTAAGCTATTTCAAAAGAATCGAGTTACTAAATTGTTTTTCTCTACCATCAGAAACTTTTAATTACATATATTTACTAGTAAATTTTTGCTAGATGGTTATTAAAAAAATCAACTGACATTAATGGCTCCAAGTGTGAAATACAGATTGCTTGAGTAAACACTGCTTTCTTTTTTTTTTACAGTGTATAAGTGGAGAGAAAAAGAGACTTTTGCTATTAATTGATGCAATTTCACCCAAATGATCCTGTTTAGTGAGAAATAAACACAATCCCAACATGAAGATTATTGTTTGCTGTCACCCTGACTTGTTTCCCGTGCTCATGGCCCTGAGGATACCTGAGGATTCTTGACGGTGCATGAAAGGATCTTGTGCGTGTCCCACACAAGGGTGCCTGTCCTTCCTTCCTTCCCACATATTAATAAGCATCTGAGCAAAAGCATCAGGCAAACTGCACACTCCGTGGCTCACAAGGGAAGTGCTCATTTGTGGGCTGAAATGCTGGAAATGAGCACACCAAAAAGGAGGTGTGTAAAACTCTGGTCCATTACGGCTCAATTATCCACAGGATTAAACCTGAAAGGCAGCATCTCTGAAACAAGTTCATCTGAAAACCCAACTGGAAGCCTCTCCAAAAAACAAACAAACAAAAACAGGCTGGCTCCTTCCCAGTAGAGAATGGGGAAGAGCTGGGGTATCTCCAGATACCAAGCAGAGGTGAACCCATCTTCTGCCCCATCACTCCAGAGGTTATGATTATGGCTAATCACTCAGCCAGGAGCCAAAAACTGCCCGAGATGCCTGCCTGACACCTGGCTGTGTAGACACTAGACCACAAAGGCATAGGTGAGGGAATGATTCAACCTCAGCATGGCACCAAGGGTAAACACCATGGTGGAGGACAGAACTGCAAATAAATCCAACAGGCACGTCATCATCTTCAAATGCAAAGGACGCGCACAGAGATAAAGGTGGGGACAGATACAGATAAACCTGAGTCACATTCAGGAAGGCATCCATCTTGGGTCACGTATCTGATCACGGGCCCTGTAATCACATTGCCTGGCGACAGGAACAAGAAATCTCTTTTGTTCACAACAATGCCAAGGATCTGTGATTTCTTGGTCTGATCGTTGGACAATGCTACGCTGGAAACTTTCTGAAAATAGCACGCTCCTCAAATGTACGTATCGCCAGGAGAGAACTGAGATAATACACTCTGCCCTAACTTAGTCACATACCATGAATGGCTCTAGAAATTCCAAAAAGGAATGCCAGGACCTGGTTGTAAGGGAAGCTGAATTATATGCCAATGACTTAAAAATAGGATTCTGCTGACGAAAAGGGAGACAAAGAAAGGTGAACTTCTTTCTTTGTGCTCACATAGCCGAGAGAAGCGTGACTTAGGATTCTTTCAAACCATCAGTCCCTGATGAATACACATCTTCAAAAACCACTGAGCAACACCAGCTTTTCAGGCTAGTAGGAGACATTGCCCCCAACCCATCCCACCCGGAACCACCCCCAGAAGAAACCAAAGATAGATGGTCCCATCCAAAAATGATGAAGGGTGTTCTTGGCAACACAGATTTATCTGTTTTTCTTCTCCTCCAAACCATATTGAATGATTCTCCAGATAACAGAAGAGCTACTAGGAGGTGGGAGAACTCTAGGGAAGGCTAATCACTAAACACAGGCTTCAAACAGCCATTAGAGGTACCAGAAGATGCTGAGCCAGGATCCTTAGAGCAATGACTTAGGGAGAGAAGTGCGGAAATGAGGAGCAGGCCAAAGCCCTCGCTCCAGAAGAATTTCAACAAAACCCTGACAAAATGCCTTCTATGGTTCACAAGATGGCGGGCAGCACATCAAAGAGGCCCAGAGAGCGAGATGGTGGCCGACTGGCCTCCAAGTCCACACGTTCAGTCCCCTGCCTATCCTGAGCTTGTCCACCCCTCAAGGAATGCATTGCTTAGAAGCATCTACACAGCTATCTCCAGCAGCTGTGAAGTCCTTCCATCTTCAGTGTTGCCCCTGTGCTCAAGTATTGCTGGGCTGATACAGTTTGCCCCAGATCTGGGTTTTACTCACCAGCTGTGTCAGATTATGCATTTCTCAGAGGAACCAGCAGGGCCTCCAAGCAAAGAGGATAGAGGTAGAGAACACGGACTCCAAGGAATTGCTTTATTAAGCAAAAGCAGGAGGCCCTGAGGGAAATGGTGTATGTGTTCCCCCTTCCAGTGCAGAGACTTTCTTACAACCAGCTATCATCTCCAACTGACCACCGAGGCATCAAAAATTCAAATAAGAGACGGGCTGGTAAGGAAAGTTGCTCGTTTTTATGGCATATCTTACTTGCTTAGAGGCAAAATCTGTTGCTGCATTTGGACTCCTGAGAGAATGGGCTGCGGCTCTTGCTTCAGGATCTAAAGATGTGACCATCTGAAGCAGAGAAAGAAACACTCAGTTTCCTCCAGTGAAAATAAGACACCGCAGGTTGATAGGTTCTAAGAACAGTTACCAGGGAAAAGGGAACACACTTCTAATCAGGGCAGAAAATCTGCTACCAAACAGTGGCTCAAGAAGTTTGGCATCATGCTAAAAATGATCACCCATAAGACAAAGTTATGACCCTTTCCTGAGGAGCTCAAAGAACTATTTAACTTTCAAAATATTATTATATTATAAGAGAGTCAGCACGTAGTGTTACATTCACTCAAAATTAAATCGTCACGGCCCACACAGTACAACCACCTAAAATAACGGTGTTGAGGGGTAATCCCTTCAGCAAAGGTTTATTGAAACCAACCTCAATAAAGTATTCCAGGTACTGATCTAGGCCCTGGGGATCAGCAAAAAAGAAAAGAGACAAAATGCCCTGCTCTCATGGAGCTTACATTTGAAGAGGGGTGGAAATGGAGCAGTAAGAAATAAGCAAAATATATATTGTTAAACAGTGGTAAATACCACGGAGAAAAACAAAGCAGGCAAAAGAGAAAGAAGAGTGTTGGCATTACAATTTAAAAGGGGAGGGAGTGGTCAGGATCTCCTAAAGGAGAGGAGGGCATCGGTCATGTAGATATTTAAAGTAAGAGTTTCCTAGACGCGTGCAAAGGCCCTGAGGCAGGAAAGAGGCCTGTTTGAGTAACCAAAGGTATAGTAAAGGTATGGTAAGTGAGGATATGTAAATTAGAATAGCATGAGACAGTGTGAATATGAATAGATTATATGTGTATATATATATGTATATACACAAAAGATGTATATTATAATGTGTATGTATTATAATGCATAGGTATATAGGGATACATATACAATGTGTATATATATATGTGTATACATATAGTCTTACATAGTTATATGACTGTGCCAAGTATTTTGATCACTCATTTATTGAACATCTATTATACACAAAAAACTGTGCTAGGAATAAGGTTGTAAATAAAACAGATGATGGTCCCTGCTCTCAAGAAGGCTTAAATCAAATCAGAGGCAAAACCAAGATCTCAGAACTCCCACTTGGCACTACAGCAAATTGGGAAAGAGCCAGCAATGGATTTCAGGAACCGGGCAGTCTTACCCCAAGTTTTCCACAAGCGTTAAGCAAAAATAGCAGGTAAACTGGTTTTCTTTAGCACGCTCTTGACTGAACAAGGAGTCTAGGTGCTTTTCACTTATTTGCATTCATATTTATCAATACATTCAACCAGCCCTACTGACCACAGGCCCTATGCTGACCCAGTACTAAGAGGTAAAGGTGTAGAGGTGGAAGAAAGTTTCCCCTTAAGGAGCTTCCTATTTAATGAGATAGACTGCAAACAATTACAAGTATACAGTGTCCCAAGAAAGTGCCGGCACAGTTTAGTCATGTGATGATTAACTTGTAGCAAATAGGATAGCTAGATGTTAACTGTTTTGATTACCTTAAAGTCACAAATATTCAGAGCCCTCACCCAGTGCCATCGCATACGATTTATGATGTTAACTTCAGAAAGGTGTATATGCTCCAAGAAAACTCTGGTGTAGGAATATGCAGGTCTGTGATTAAGACATAGGGAAACACCTGTTCGATAGCTTTAAGGATAACTTCCCAGGGGAACTGATGCTGGAGGTGACTTTTAAAAGAAAGTGAGAGTGAATTAGAGCCTTGGAATTACCACAAACAGTCGTCCCTGGGTATCCACAGGGTATTGGTTCCAGGAAAACACACACACACACACACACACACACACACACACACACCCCACAGATACCAAAATCCAGTTGCTCAGATCACATTAAAAAAATGGCGTAGTACAGTCAGGCCTCCGTATCTGCGGATTCCGCATTCACAGAAATTCTATCCTCAGTCGGTTGAATTCCTGGATGCAGAACCCGCGGATATGAAGGGCTGACCGCAGGAATCTGCAAGCTGGCACTAGCATGCATGGAGGGGAATTCTGAGCTCCTGGCAGATGGTGAGACCGAAGCAGAATGAGAGTTCCTGGGAAAGGGCACCAGTCTTCCTCCTGTGGCCCCTCTGGTCTGTCTCCTCTCCCTCCACTTTCTCCCTGGTTGTCGGTCCTCCTTTGAACCTTCATTGTCACCTCATCCAGACAGTAAAAGAATAGAGCCAGCCTCCCTACAAAATTGATGCACTGTTCGAATAAATGTTAGTCCTCCTCCGATTTTGACATTTGGCAAAACAACCGAAGTGTTATTTTGTTTCTCAGCCAGGGGCAAGCATGCTTTCACGCCTATGCTCTGTGAGGGCAATAAACAAGTTTCAGGGTCATTTGACTTTTGGTCTCTGGATCCTTGCCAGCCAGGAATAATTAATATCTTGGATGACACCCCACTTTCCCACGCATCCAAGGGCATCTGTTTTATGTAAAAGCTAGTGTTTGTTGAATATATAGATTTCATACCTGTATTTATATAAGTTATATATTACATTATACCAATATATATTTTTATATGTATATTATTATACAATAATATATAATAATTATAATATATTATTACATAATAATATATCATATTCATATACATATATTAGTGTTTGTTGAGGATATATATATATACATGTGTATATGCCAAGCACTTTACAAGTATTTACACACTTAATCCTCACAATTTCCCTGTAATTACCTCCACTTTTAGAGGAAGGAGGAGACGAAGTACGTTGCCCAAAGCCCCTCAGCTTATACCAGCAGGCACAACCAGCCAACTCCATTCTGCACTTGTGAGAGCAGGGTGCCTCACGCCATCCTCCCTGGTAGATCATGCTCTAAGCATCTCTACCAACAGATAATGGCACGAGGATTCAGCAAGTCTCAGTGCCTTGCCAAGGTCACACCATCAGTCCCTGAACTTCCCTGAACCTACTGCTGGTTTTTGCTGTGAAATCATGGTACTCTGAAAAGCTTTATGACCAGAATGGCAGACAACACCATGGAAAAGCCAAAAACTGCCCTTCCCAGCCTTGGTCATACCCTGTGTAGGAGAGGAGATGTTAAAAAATCAACTCACTCACAGAAAAACAATACTACATTCTACGTAGGTTTATAAACATCCAGTATGAGACAGCTAGAGACAGGAGGATAATTCCAGATGCATAATGAACAAACAGTAAATTTCATAGTGTGGGCCTTGTTTATATTTCTGCCATCAACTTTAATGATGAGCCTATTTATGCTAAACTTCACTACATTATCGGAGTCATTAGTGCCTGTAAGTGAGTGATAATGTGCTTGAAACTTCCACAAGTACGTGGGGCTTTCTCTGAGCTACATTTCAATGTTGGGAGATGCAGGGCCAATGAGTATTTGCATACGAACACCTAGCACAACTATTTGGTATTATGCCCCAGAAAGCAGCGCACTGGCCAAACAAGTTTGGGAACGTGAGTTAAAGAGAGCAAAACAGGGCTTCCCTGGTGGCGCAGTGGTTGAGAGTCCGCCTGCCGATGCAGGGGTCACGGGTTCGTGCCCCGGTCCAGGAAGATCCCACATGCCGCGGAGCGGCTGGGCCCGTGAGCCATGGCCGCTGAGCCTGCGCGTCCGGAGCCTGTGCTCCGCAACGGGAGAGGCCAC
>NC_041220.1:93494099-93501234 GCF_002837175.3 Physeter macrocephalus | reverse complement strand
AGAGGCCCGTGTACCGCAAAAAAAAAAAAAAAAAAAAAAAAAAAAAAAAAAAAAAAAAAGAGAGAGAGCAAAACAGATGTATTTAACCTCAAAATCTGTAACATAGTATAAAACGTTAATATGTCCTTTCTCCAAGATGGAACACATCATGTCACATTTTCTGAACACTGACCAAAGAAATTTGCTTCAAAAGAGGACCTATCTGATTATCAGTCTATTGAAACACCAGTGTAATGCGTGTTGAATCAAAGAACTGTAGCAAAGCCAGTATTTAAGTATAGCAAAGAATAAACAGAATATGCATTGGTTCATCACTTAGCATTAGCCATGTGTATATTTGGGCCTGGCCAAGTTATCTGTCCTCATGTGCAGGTCTTCCTAAGGATGTGCACGTTACCAAGAATGCACATTTCCGCAAATGTAAAGTCCTAACGGAAAAGGACTCAATAAAGTTAAAATCAAAGCTTGAGCAAAGAACCTCAAAACTTTGCACGAGTGTTTCCCCTCTGTCAATGTGAGCCAGAAGTTTCACGTAACCTCAAGTATCCCTACACCTTTACCCCCTGACTAGGAAAGCACTGCATCATTAGTTCCTAAAAGGAAGTACACATTAAAGATTCCAGTCACCATCAGCATTTTCCCCAGAGATGAACCACGTTATTAGCAGACAAGCTACATGCAACCTCAACGAGGTCTGAAAGATAATCAATACAACAGCCAACACTGGACCTTACGAGCAGCTCAGAATGGGGCCGGTTGGAATGGGGCATGAGGACATTCTCACACGACAGACCTAAGCACCTTCTGATAGTGTCCCCACATCAGAGAGGTCCTCCCCAACCACCTACGTGAGGTTACCCTCCCAGTGGCTCTCCAGCCCATCTCCCTGTTGCTGACTTCTACAGCACTTACTGTCTAATATTGTCTTATTATTTTTCTTTTTTAATGCCTGTCTCCTCCCACTAGACTATATGTTCCATGAGGTCAGGGACATATCTGTCACATTCATCACCCTAGCCCCCATGGAACAATACTTGCCACAGAGCAATCACTCAGCAAATACCTGCTGCACACTGAATGTTCCGCTTTCAGGAAACCTTGATTCAGGGGACCAGATCCCCTGCCTTGGGGAATGACAGTCCTGTTTTAATTTCCTGTCCCACCTGGACACAGTTATCATGCCTCTTTACACTCCTCTCAGCCCCAACCTAACCCAGAGCAAAAGAAGTAAAGAAAAAAGGGGGCAGTGTAAAGGAGGCAGAGCTCTGGTGTACAGATGACATCACACGTATCCTTGGGTTCATACGCTTATATATAATTATTTGCATCTGCTTCAAGATGGACCCAGTGGTAACACATCCTATGAAAGGAGCTCTTTCCTAGCTTCTTACATCAGAGCAGACCATGCCTAGCATTTGTACCAGCCCTCCAGCCACAAGGAGTTTGTCAAAGCTTTTAAACATTGGAGAGGACCCCTCTCTGTGCCTTTTCTTGCATTGGGCATATTTTATTGCCATTCCTGCCCAAAGCCCCTTCTAAAGAATGTGAATCGCTCAAACACCCTGTAAGGTCTGACTGCCCCCTCACCTCAGTCTTGGCCAGCTGAGTAAAGAAATGGCCACAAGGTCACAGACAGCCAACCTGCTGACTGACCAGTGACTGATCAGCTCATATTCTCCTGAGAGATTATTTAAGGGCCACAGAGACCATCATCCACAGGTTGTGGGCCATAGAGAACTGTGAGGTCTTAACAAATCAGTACGTGCAATAGTGGCCGATAAATGAGCAAAAGGAAACCAATCCAAATACAATGGAGATGGAGAGAGCAGGAATGAGATACTGCGTGTGGCTTCGGGAGTTAAGGAACTGGCAAAGCCAGGCCCCACCCTTGTAGACATGACAAGAGATGCTCTCCACTCCTAGCAGATGCCTAACTCCAACTCACCTGACATCTGAGCAGTTTTCATTTCCTGTACCTGTGAGTTTGCTCCTCATCCAGCCACATATACCCTCTTCACTTCAAGTAGCCTGCGTGGCCTTTCCTACCTCACAATCAAATCTGGGACGGAACACATGCTTTGGGGCTAAGATGCATTTGACATCTTGTTCCTTTATCTGTATTCTCAGGAGTATCCCCATAAATTCTGTTTTCCACCCTTCCTTCATGGCCCTGCTATAATCCTACCTGTTCTTTTTTAAAATTTATTTTATTGAATTATAGTTGATATACAATGTTGTGTTCATTTCTACTGTACAGCAAAGTGATTCAGTTATATATATATGTATATATATATATTCCTATTCATATTCTTTTCAATTATGGTTTATTACAGGATATTGAATATAGCTCTCCATGTTATGTGGTAGGACCTTGTTCCACCTTATATATAATTGTTTGCATCTGCTAATGCCACACTCCCAATCCATACCTCCCCCACCCCTTCCCCCTTAGCAACCCCAAGTCTCTTCTCTTTGTCTGTCTGTTTCTGTTTTGCAGATAAGTTCATTTGTGCCATATTTTAGATTCCACATGTAAGTGATATCATATGGTATTTGTCTTCCTCTTTCTGACTTCACTTAGTATAATAATCTCTAGGTCTATCCATGTTGCTGTAAATGGCATTATTTCATTCTTTTTTATGGCTGAGTAATATTCCATTGTGTGTATATGCGTGTGTATATATATACATGTTCCACTGTGTGTGTGTGTATATATATATATATTCCATTGTGTGTATGTGTATACATATATTTCATTCTGTGTATGATAACATATCACATCTTCTTTATGCATTCATCTGTTGATGGACATGTTTCCATGTCTTGGCTATTGTAAATAGTGCTGCTGTGAACAACGTAGGGGTGCATGTATCTTTTTGAATTATAGTTTTGTCTGGTTCTATGCCCAGTGGTGGGATTGCAGGATCATATGGTACCTCTATTTTTTAGTTTTTGTTTTCCATGGTGGCTGCAACAACTTACGTTTCCCCCAACAGTGTAGGAGGGTCTCCTTTTCTCCGCACCCTCTCCACCACTTATTATTTTCGAACTGCTCTTTAATGTCTTTTTTGAGCCCTAGTAGAAGGAACACAACCCCTTACAAACTCAGGCATGACCATGTGATACCCACTGAAATTCTTCCCCTATGTGTTGAGCATCTAATATGTGCTCTGTCAGGTTCTGGGAATATGAAGAGGAAGGAGACAGTCTCTGACCATGAGGAGCTCCTAGTAGGATGAAAAGGAACCAGCACATCAACATAAATTACAGCACACAGTGTGAAGAACTAAACAGAGCAACAGGGCTGAGAGCCCTTAGATTGCTTGTGTAGGTTCAGGGTCAGAACTGGTGCCTTGGAGCTTCAAGACAGCAGAAGAGTAAGACATACATATATATCACCTTCCACCCCACAAATACATCAGAAATACATCTACATGTGTAAAAACTCCTGCATAACACCTACTGAACGCTGGCAGAAGACCTCAGACCTCCCAAAAGGCAAGAAACTCCCCACGTACCTGGGTAGGGCAAAAGAAAAAAGAAAAAACAGAGACAAAAGAGGAGGGACGGGACCTGCACCAGTGGGAGGGAGCTGTGAAGGAGGAAAGGTTTCCACACACTAGGAAGCCCCTTCACGGGCGGAGACTGCGGGTGGCGGAGAGGGGAAGCTTCGGAGCCACGGAGGAGAGCACAGCCACAGGGGTGCGGAGGGCAAAGCGGAGAGATTCCCGCATGGAGGATCGATGCCGACCGGCACTCACCAGCCCGAGAGGCTCGTCTGCTCACCCACCGGGGCGGGCAGGGACTGGGAGCTGAGGCTCGGGCTTCGGAGGTCGGATTGCAGGGAAAGGACTGGGATTGGCGGTGGGAGCTCAGCCTGAAGGGGGCTAGTGCGCCACGGCTAGCCGGGAGGGAGTCCGGGAAAAGGTCTACGCGAGCCATGGCTATCAGCACGGACACCAGAGACAGGCATGAGACGCTAAGGCTGCTGCTGCAGCCACCAAGGAGCCTGTGTGCGAGCACAGGTCACTATCCACACCTCCCCTCCCGGGAGCCTGTGCAGCCCGCCACTGCCAGGGTCCCGTGATCCAGGGACAACTTACCCGGGAGAACACACGGTGCGCCACAGGCTGCTGCAATGTCATGCCAGCGGGCCAAATGCAAAGCTGAACCCCGGGAGCTGTGTGAACAAAGAAGAGAAAGGGAAATGTCTCCCAGCAGCCCCAGGCGCAGCGGATTAAATCTCCACAATCAACGTGATGTACCCTGCATCTGTGGAATCCCTGAATAGACAACGAATCATCCCAAATTGAGGAGGTGGACTTTGGAGCAATGATATATATATTTTTTTCCCTTTTTCTCTTTTTGTGAGTGTGTACGTGTATGCGTCTGTGTGTGATATTGTCTGTATAGCTTTGTTTTTACCATTTGTCCTAGGGTTCTGTCTGTCCGTTTTTGTTGTTGTTGTTGTTTTTAGTACACTTTTTGGCACTTGTTAATATTGGTGGATTTATTTTTTGGTTTGGTTGCTCTCCTCTTTCATTTTTTTCTTTTATTACTTAAAAAAATTTTTTAATAATTATTTTTTATTTTAATAACTTTATTTTATCTTCCTCTTTCTATCTTTCTTTTTTTTCTCCCATTTATTCTGAGCTGTGTGGAGGACAGGTTCTTGGTGCTCCAGCCAGGTGTCAGGCCTGTGCCTCTGAGGTGGGAGAGCCAAGTTCAGGACACTGGTCCACAAGAGACCTCCCAGCTCCACGTAATATCAAACGGCGAAAATGTCCCAGAGATCTCCATCTCAACACTAAGACCCAGCTCCACTCGATGACCAGCAAGCTACAGAGCTGAACACCCTATGCCAAACAACTAGCAAGACAGGAACACAACACCATCCATTAGTAGAGAGGCTGCCTAAAATCATAATTAGGCCACAGACACCCCAAAACACACCACCAGACGTGGACCTGCCCACCAGAAAGACAAGATCCAGCCTCATCCACCAGAACACAGGCACTAGTCCCCTCCACCAGGAAGCCTACACAACTCACTGAACCAACTTTAGCCACTGGGGACAGACACCAAAAACAACGGGAACTACAAACCTGCAGCCTCCGAAAAGGAGACCCCAAACACAGTAAGTTAAGCAGAATAAGAAGACAGAGGAACACACAGCAGAGGAAGGAGCAAGGCAAAAACCCACCAGACCTAACAAATGAAGAGGTAATAGACAGTCTACCTGAAAAAGAATTCAGAATAATGATAGTAAAGATTATCCAAAATCTTGGAAATAGAATGGAGAAATACAAGAAACATTTAACAAGGACCTAGAAGAACTAAAGAGCAAACAAACAGTGATGAACAACACCATAAATGAAATTAAAAATTCTCTAGAAGGGATCAAAAGGAGAATAACTGAGGCAGAAGGACGGATAAGTGACCTGGAAGATAAACTAGTGGAAATAACTACCGCAGAGCAGAATAAAGAAAAAAGAATGAAAAGAATTGAGGACAGCCTCAGAGGTCTCAGGGACAACATCAAACACACCAATATTCGAATTATAGGGGTCTCAGAAGAAGAAGAGAAAAAGAAAGGGACTGAGAAACTTTTTGAAGAGATTATAGTTGAAAACTTCCCTAATATGGGAAAGGAAATAGTCAATCAAGTCCAGGAAGCACAGAGAGTCCCTACAGGAGAAATCCAAGGAGAAACATGTCAAGACACATATTAATCAAAATATCAAAACTTAAAAATAAATAAAAAATATTAAAAGCAGCAAGGGGGAAAAACAACAAATAACAAACAAGGGAATCCTCATAAGGTTAACACCTGATCTTTCAGCAGAAACTCTGCAAGCCAGAGGGAGTGGCAGGACATATTTAAAGTGATGAAAGGGAAAAGTCTACAACCAAGATTACTCTACCCAGCAAGGACCTCATTCAGATTTGATGGAGAAATTAAAAACTTTACAGACAAGCAAAAGCTAAGAAAATTCAGAACCACCAAACCAGCTTTACAACAAATGCTAAAGGAACTTCTCTAGGCAGGAAACATAAGAGAAGAAAAAGACCTACAATAACAAAGCGAAATCAATTAAGAAAACTGGAAATAGGAACTTACATATAAATAATTACCTTAAGTGTAAATGGATTAAATGCTCCAACCAAAAGACATAGACTGGCTGAATGGATACAAAAAAAAGACCCATATATATACTGTCTACAAGGGACCCACTTCAGACCTAGGCACACATACAGACTGAAAGTGAGGGGATGGAAAAAGGTATTCCATAAGTTAGCAGAAGGAAAGAAATCATAAAGATCAGATCAGAAATAAATGAAAAAGAAATGAAGGAAATTATAGCAAAGGTCAATAAAACTAAAAGCTGGTTCATTGAGAAGATAAACAAAATTGATCAACCATTAGCCCAACTCATCAAGAAAAAAAGGGAGAAGACTCAAATCAATAGAATTAGAAATGACACATACAGACTGAAAGTGAGGGGATGTAAAAAGATATTGCATACAAATGTAAATCAAAAGAAAGCTGGAGTACCAAGTCTCATATCAGACAAAATAGACTTTAAAACAAAGACTATTACAAGGATACATTAAGCAGGATGGACTTAATTGATATTTATAGGACATTCCATCCAAAATCAACAAAATACACATTCTTCTCAAGTGCTCATGGAACATTCCCCAGGATAGATCATATCTTGGATCACAAATCAAGCCTTGGTAAATTTAAGACAATTGAAATCGTATCAAGTATCTTTTGCGACCACAACGCTATGAGACTAGGTATCAATTACAGGAAAAAAATCTGTAAAAAATACAAACATATGAAGGATAAACAATACACTACTTAATAACCAGGAAATCACTGAGGAAATCAAAAAATACCTAGAAACAAATGACAATGAAAACACAACGACCCAAAACCTATGGGATGCAGCAAAAGCAGTTCTAAGATGGAAGTTTATAGCAATACAATCCTACCTTAAGAAACAAGAAACATCTCAAATAAACAACTTAACCTTACACCTAAAGAATTAGAGAAAGAAGAACAAAAAACCCCCAAAGTTAGCAGAAGGAAAGAAATCATAAAGATCAGATCAGAAATAAATGAAAA
>NC_041220.1:93492860-93493532 GCF_002837175.3 Physeter macrocephalus | reverse complement strand
ACCATATTAACAAATTGAAGGAGAAAAACCATATGATCATCTCAATAGATGCAGAGAAAGCTTTTGACAAAATTCAACACCCATTTATGATAAAAACCCTCCAGAAAGTAGGCATAGAGGGAACTTTCTTCAACATAATAAAGGCCATATATGACAAACCCACAGCTAACCTTGTCCTCAATGTTGAAAAACTGTAACCATTTCCACTAAGATCAGGAACAAGACAAGGTTGCCCAATCTCACAACTATTATTCAACATTCTTTTCGAAGTTTTAGCCACAGCAATCAGAGAGGAAAAAGAAATAAAAGGAATCCAAATCGGAAAAGAAGTAAAGCTGCCACTGTTTGCAGATGACATGATACTATACACAGAGAATCCTAAAGATGCTACCAGAAAACTACTAGAGCTAATCAATGAATTTGGTAAAGTGTTAGGATACAAAATTAACGCACAGAAATCTCTAGCATTCCTATACACTAATGATGAAAAATCTGAACGCGAAATTAAGAAAACACTCCCATTTACCATTGCAACAAAAAGAATAAAATACCTAGGAATAAACCTACCTAAGGAGACAAAAGACCTGTATGCAGAAAGCTATAAGACACTGATTAAAGAAATTAAAGATGATACAAATAGATGGAGAGATATACCATGTTCTTGGATTGGAA
>NC_041220.1:93449566-93491628 GCF_002837175.3 Physeter macrocephalus | reverse complement strand
CATATATACAATGGAATATTACTCAGCCATAAAAAGAAATGAAATTGAGTTATTTGTAGTGAGGTGGATGGACCTAGAGTGTGTCATACAGAGTGAAGTTAAGTCAGAAAGAGAAAAACAAATACCGTATGCTAACACATATATATGGAATCTAAAAAAAAAAAAAAGGTCATGAAGAACCTAGGGGCAAGATGGGAATAAAGACACAGACCTACTAGAGAATGGACTTGAGGATACGGGGAGGGAGAAGGGTAATCTGGGACAAAGTGAGAGAGTGGCATGGACATATATAGGCTAGCAAACGTAAAATAGATAGCTAGTGGGAAGTGGCCGCATAGCACAGGGAGATCAGCTCGGTGCTTTGTGACCACCTAGAGGGGTGGGATAGGGAGGGTGGGAGGGAGGGAGACACAAGAGGGAAGAGATATGGTAACATATGTATATGTAAAACTGATTCACTTTGTTTTAAAGCAGAAACTAACACACCAGTGTAAAGCAATTATACTGCAATAAAGATGTTTAAAAAAAAAAAAAGAAAAGAAATATAGGCTGAAAGGGATATCCAGATCCATGAAACTAAAAAATCCTAAAGAGGATCAACCCAAAGATACTACACTGATACACGTTACAAACAAACAAACAAACAACCAAAAAAACAAAACAAAAAACTGGTGCCTCTGTGTCTGTAATGAATCCCACATTCAAACGGGGCAAGTCCAGGGAAAGGATTAGTTGCTTATCATATTAAAGATAAAAGTATAAGCCCAACACAGAAATAAATACACTTAGAAATGCTGCTGTCATGTAGACATGGACATGATACATGTCTGTCAAGGCAGATGAAAAATATTTCCTCTCCGTGAGTAAGGACATTCACAAACAGGATCTGAGACAAGCCATTAATGACACAGACTAAATGCCACTCTAAATGCAATGTAAACACATGTGCTTGATTTATCAGTCAAATCTCTTAACATGCTCAGTGGCATCAAAGGCTGTATTCAAATCATGCTGTGCCCCAAATTTAAGCTCTGAATGGTCTTCCCTTTCACCATGCCCATTAAAATTATTATTGCATTTATCGTTAAATGAGGAAGCACACTTAAATGAATGACAAAAATAAAATTGGCAAAATACAAAGAGAATGCTCATAACTGCATGGAATTAAAGGATAAAATAGTTCTGATCAAGAGTTTTCTATATGAGTACAGTTATTATTAGCACTCTCTGTCTCACATGGTAAATCAAGAATAATGAAGATATGCTACCTATATAGAGTTCCATAATTCATTATTTGCTCCTAAAGCCAATATTCCTAAAAGGAAAAACCAAGGTAAGCAGTATTAATGAATTGTTGGATTTAGAAGTTTTAAGAAGATTTTAATATCTAGCATCTTTTATGACAAGCTGCTAATAAAAAAAAATAAGTTGGCAGTGAAAAGACAGAAGCTGGGTCTAGAGAATTAGCCTGGGGTTAAAGCAAAAAGGCCTATTGGGTTACCATTTGTATTACTAATTTGCTTTGTTCATTTAGGGAATCAATCTGTTGCCATTAAAGGCTTGGGTTTCATATACTTTACAATTTACACACATTTCCTGATGTGAAAGAGCTATGCAGTTTGTAGGAGCTCAGACAAGCTGTCCTCTAATGGTCCAATAGATGCACATGTTCTTAAAATGCACTTGCAAATAGAATGGAAATGCCACCGTGCCTACCATTCTCCATAAATGGGAAAAAATCCTGAGCAGTGTTGAAACTTGGTTCAGCAGGTATATATTAAATAAACCAGATGTGAAATAATAGAAATTAAGAGGGTCCTTCCTAGCCTGAACTATTTTCATCTAAATCTAAATCTAATTTTTGCTTAACTTACAGCAAACCCCATGGGAGAATTTGAAATTCATTGATTTGGAATAGGATGGATGACTATCCTTCAGGAAGGTGGAGTACCCCCAACTTTTGGGACAAAAGAGTTTTTACAGATCATAGTAAATCAATAACTCATAGACAGTATGACTTATACCGAATATCCTTACTTAAGATGAAAAACAAATTGTGCATTGCGATCGTTAATCAATAAAGAGCTAACAAATCAGCAGTGTAAACAGGATGAGAGAAACTTATTTCATCCTCAGTCACGAACTGAAGAGATATACCGGGCTGTGTTCTGTGGTTAAAAATTGCTCCCGGGATGGTGTGCTTGCAAACTATTGAGTAAGAAGGTCAATGGAGACCAACTCCCTCTGGGATCTGCAATGCAGAAAGGACAAGTGGGTGGAACATAAAAGGGCACACTACATACATATCAGTTAATGTATTATTCTTCTACAAACTTCCTTTAGCAAGTATTTTGGTGGCTTTAAAGCCTCTGTTCTTCTCGTGAGAGCAAGAGGGAGACTTCTTGCTTTAGCTTTTCATTAAATGATGTTCAGAAGAAAACCTATCAACATAGACTAAACACTTCACATTAAAACTGGAAGGCTTGACCCACCCCATTTAGCCCAAATCCTTTGAAATTTTACAACCAAGAGGTCCTTTCTTTTCTGTTGCCAGTTAACTCTAAAAGATTGTTTTTGGAGTGTAACTCTTCAATTGCAAAAACTCCAGTGTGCACTGCACACGGGAGATACACTAATTGAAGCCATCCTTTGAGTACTAAATTGGAGCCATCCTTGGAGTCCTTGGAGCATTAGGACTTATGTAAATAATGCTCATTTTATAGATGAGGCCTCTGACACTCAGAAAGGTACACTGACATGCCCAAGGTTGTACAACTGAAAGAGGCAAAGCTGGGACTTGGACCAAGCTAGCCTGAATCCAAAGTCCGTTCTCTTACGCATGACACTGCTATAGCTGTAACAGGCTCAACCTAATTTTCCACTGCCTCCCCACATACCCCCCTCTTCTCTATTCTCACACATGTCCTTTATGTCCCAAATATGCCTCGTATTTTCCCACTTTTACAGCTTGCCACATGTAATTCCCTGTTCCGGGGTCCCCTCCACTTTTTAAAGTCTACCATTCCTCAAGGTTCTGCTGTAAGCACGGTCTCCCCTAAATTCCTATTGCCTCTGGTTGCTGCCAACAAAGCATTTCTACTGCCATCTAATTCTCATTTCTCTACATCACCTCTCCTTCTGGCCCCCCACATGATATGTTGCCTGGGGGCAGAAACTGTGTGCCTAGTGTTTTAATCAGCTCAGGCTGCTGTAACAAAATACCGTAGACTGGGTGGCTTAAACCACAGACATTCTCTAACAATTTTGGAGGCTGGGAGGTCCAAGATCAAGGTGCTGGCAGATTCAGTTCTTGGTGAGGGCCTGCCTCCTAGTTTACAGATGGCAGCCTTCTTGCTGTGACCTCACATGGTGGAGAGAGAGAGGGCTAGTCTCCTCCTCTTCTTAGAGGACACTAATCCCATCATGGGGGCTCCACCCTCATGATCTTATCTAAACCTAATCACCTCCCAAAGGTCTCACCTCCAAATACTGTCACACTGGAGATATGACTTCAACATATGAATCTTGGAAGAACATAAACATTCAGTCCATAGCACCTAACTAATGTCTATTGAATGTGCATATTTTTGTGCTAAGCACTGTTCCAGGCTCTTTATATTGATTAGACGTTTTCATTCATTTATTCACCACAGTTACCCTATGAATAGGTTCTATCACTACCCCTATCCTACAGATGGGAATACAAAGGCACAAAGTGTTTAGTAACAGATCCCATACATCATGGAGTTAATGAATGTACACAGGCCTGTGGTTCCAGAGGTCATACTCTCAACTGTGACACTGTAGCATCCCCATATATGTCTATGCTAAAAGAGCACCTAGCTAAGTGCCTCAGACATAGGCAAAACCAAATCATTGCAGAGCGGTTGGAACAGTCAATCAAGCTCAGTTTGTGGTCTCAGGAAGCATCTCGTTCGTATGTTTAAACAGTAAGGCACAGAGAAGGGAAATGCATGGCTAGAGCTGGTCTTTTGTTACGGAAATTGAAGAAGAAAAGCATTGCTCCTCGACTGAGAGACTTGTTACCTATTTCAAGGTTTTTCTTTCTTCTTTTTAAGCCACATCCCCCCAAAACATAAAGGTAATTTTTTTTTTTTTTTCCCCGTACGCGGGCCTCTCACTGTTGTGGCCTCTCCCGCTGCGGAGCACAGGCTCCGGACGCGCAGGCCCAGCGGCCATGGCTCACGGGCCCAGCCGCTCCGCGGCATGTGGGATCTTCCCGGACCGGGACACGAACCCGTGTCCCCTGCATCGGCAGGTGGACTCTCAACCACTGCGCCACCAGGGAAGCCCAAAGGTAAATTTTAAAAGAAGCTTTGCCTTGTAACTATATCTCTTTTCTATCTGTACTTAACGTATTTAAAAAGAAGCGGCTCTAAGGGCAAACTAGTTCCTTGATTGGTATTAAAATCAATGAAATGCTGAAAATCAGCCTTCCATTCATGCAAACATTTACGCAGCGCCTGAAATGTGCGCAACACAGTGAGTGATCATGGACACCAGGATGTAAGTCAACACCTGCGGAGAGGGAGGGTAGCTTTTCACACAATGCGAAGTATACCACCACGTGAAATATAGAAATGAGGAGCTATGGGAGCACACAAATGAATCAGAGATGGAGTTGGGACTTTGAGGCTGAGAATAATCAGTAGCTACCTTCTTCCGATACCACAGCATGAAATGTGATGAAGCCTTTGTCGAAATATTTGAATAGTTTGCCATTTATTATTATTACTATTATTATTATTATTATTATTAGTCATAGCTATGAAGTACCTTCCAATGATTGCAACAGGCATTAGCTAAGTTCATTCATTAACTCTTAATGAAGAGCATTCCCAAAGTTAACTGTTGAGATTGAAGCACTCCTAACCTAACTCTAGGTCTTCAACAAATAAATATCTATTTACATCTCACAAATAAGTTGGAATTTCTCAAATCCCACCTTGTTTGCCACTCAACAACACTTGCATGTGCTAACACTTCTGTTCAAGACAGAAGACGTTAATTAAATGATTAGCCTGAGCTCAGACATGTAAACAAACACAATTTATGAATTTGTTAATTGTTCTTCCCTGCTGTGGACATGAGCTATTGTTAGCAACAGTAATAATAGCGCTGACTGATTTCCAAGAGACACTTTGGATACAGAAGGCGAAACGAGCTCAGGGGTGGCCAAGATGCTGAAGAGGAGCACAGAGTATTCTCTGAAGATGCCAATTGTACGACTGCTCTGTTTATACAGTCACGTGGAATACTGGTCAAACAGAAATAACCTAGTCGATGGATATGAGAATTTGCACCAAACACTGACAATTCAATTGCTTTTGCCAGGCTCCCAGCACTCAGAAATAAAATAATTTAGATAATATCTCCAAAAAACATGCCATGCTTTGAAAAAAATATCAAGCATTAGCCCCTCCTCTCCTTTCAGAAACAGGAAGATTTGATCTGAATAAAAATGAAACTAGACGGTGCAGATTGATGTTCCAACATTTCCCAGGATTTCTTTATAAATGAACTATAAATAGCAATTATCAGCAGACGTGTGTACACTGGACATGGAAGACATACGCTGGTTGACAACAGGTTTCCAACAGGAAATACGAGGATAACTAGAAAGCAAACCAAAGTATTTTTTCTGCTGTTTATTAACATGTCAATTACTGCTTGGTGCATAAAAATTTCATAAAATCCTGTAAACATTTCCTCATGTTCTTCATTCACATGAAAACCTAATGATACTATTTCCTGTGCCACGTTAATGGGGGTTGATGGTGACTCTGTTGATGAATGAAGTGGTGTGATCTGATTTTTATGGGCTGGGCTGTAGGTTTTCCATCACTATAAGCCTGGAAATAAGATCAAATTGAAATCAAACTGGGCCATTGGCCCAAGAGAGGAATACTCTCTGCCAAGCAAAGACAGGCTCCTCCAAATGACAGACGGGGTGGGGAGGGGAGGAACAGGAGGGAACATACGTACTTGAAAGGGAGGGAAGGGAGAAGTGAATACAGGACAAAAGATCCCAGAAAAGCCAGAGTTTCTTACAAAGAAATACAGAGGACCATGGGGCAAAGGCAGGAACCCACCAACTCAAACTCAGGAGCCACCTTTCCCATTAGGACACTTGAGATTGATAATCGCTGTTACTTTTAATGTTCTACAAACTTCAAGGCCCCGTTTAAATCCCATCTCCTCTAGGAATCTGTCCAGTGTCACCTCCTGCGTGATGTGTTTCCCGTCATCTTGTGAACTCATAAGCTGAATTCTGCCACAGTGATTCTTGTGCTGTCTTGGCTCTCCAGCCAGACTGTGAAATTCTGGAGGGCCGGAGCTGGGCTTCACACCCTTCAGATTCCCCACAGGACCTGCACATGGCATCCCTCACACTGCAGATGCTCAAAAACACACTTGTCAAATAAATTAATCAAGCAAATGACTTTCTTCTTTTTTTATTGAAGTATAGTTAATTTACAGTGTTGTGTTAGTTTGAAGTATACAGCAAAGTGAATCAGTTATATATTTATAGTCTTTTTCAGATTCTTTTCTATTACAGGTTATTACAAGATATTGAATATAGCTCCCTGTGCTACACAGTAGGTCCTTGTTTACCTATTCTATATATGGTAGTGTGTATCTATTAATCCCATACTCCTAATTTAGCTCTCCCCCACTTCCCCCTTTGGTAACCATAAGTTTGTTTTCCATGTCTGTGAGTCTATTTCTGTTTTGTATATAAGTTCATTTGTTTCACTTTTTTAAGATTCCTCAAATAAGTGATATCATATGAGATTTGTCTTTCTCTGTCTGACTTACTTCACTTAGTATGATCATCTCCAGGTCCATCCATGTTGCTGCAAATGGCATTAGTTCATTTTTTATGGCTGAGTAATATTCCATTGTATATATGTACCTCATCTTCTTTATCCATTCATCTATTGGTGGACATTAAGGTTGCTTCCATGAATTTCTTCTAATAGTCATAGAATCTGAACACTTTTATCGTCTGAATGGCAGAACTTAAAATATTATGAGAAAACCTGGGGAAAATACTATGGGAAGAGCATTCTGCAAGTTGTGGTGGTAGGCACTTAAATAAAACTCAAACTATGTGGCCATCCAACTCGCTGAAAGAACTTCCTCTCTGCTTTCTACTATCAGATTTTCCCACTGACATCCAACAAGGTGAAGTGCATGTCCTTTTCCCTTCACAATGGAAATGTAAAGGGTCATCAAACCTTGAATGAATGAGTGGATGAATGAATAAGCAGGCACTTGGGAGCTGGGAATTCAAAACTGAGTGAAGCTCTCATCTCTGCCTTCATGAAGCACACAATCACCCAGGAAATATAAAGTAAGACACAGATGTGAAAACCAATATTGTGAAAGGCTGGGTAAGATTAAGTTCCAAAGCAAAAAACAACAATGTTAATTCAAATAAAACAGGTAAGGGCATGAGGGAAAGCCCCTTGGAGTAGTTGCTAAGTCTTGAGCTAAGTCTTGAGACATGTACCAGAATCCACCCACCAAGTGAGAGGCAAGGGTGTCCCAGGCCGCAAAAGCAAGAACCAGCACAACGTAATGAAAAAAGTCCAGGCTTTGTTCAGTGAAGATCTGGGTTCTAGTCTGATATCAGCCTCTTACAAGATGGATGGCCTTGTGTGAATCACTCTCTTCTCTGGACCCCAGTTTGTTGATCTTGAAGTAGGAAGGTTCACTGCCAACTTCAGTGGATTCTTTTTTTTTTTTTTTTTTTTTTTTTGTGGTACGCGGGCCTCCCTCTGCCGCGGCCTCTCCCGTTGCGGAGCACAGGCTCCGGACGCGCAGGCTCAGTGGCCATGGCTCACGGGCCCAGCCGCTCCGCGGCATGCGGGATCCTCCCAGACCGGGGCGCGAACCCGGTTCCCCTGCATCGGCAGGCGGACGCGCAACAACTGCGCCACCAGGGAAGCCCTTCAGTGGATTCTTGTAATAAACGTGATGATGCGAAATTGCCTGGCAAAATATTTGGCAGAAGGCAAAGGCTAAAGATCTCAGGGTGTATTTGGGAAACAAATCAATCAATGAAGTATTTGCAAGAAGGACATACTATGGACCCAATACTCACTGCCAAAACACAAGGAGAATACGAGCAATCAGTATATTTCACTTCCTGTGAAAGCCCTCATGAAGCTTGTAGTCTAGTTGCCAACACAAAAACACCAAGGCAAGTGTGACCCAGGGCTCAGTGGAAACTAGGGTGACCAATCGTCCAGGTTTGACCCAGACAGAGTGTGCTACCAAGACCTGGGATTTTCCATGCTAAAACCAGGGAAGTCCTGGGCAAAGCATCATGAGTTGGTGACCCTACAGGAGGCATGCAAGTTACAAGTTCTGCAAGAGCTCCAAGAAAGGAACTGGTACTAGAATTTATATAACTGGGGGACTTTGTAAAATAAGGACTTTTTAGACCCCTACAGTCAGCTATTTCTCCATCTTTCTGTTCGCAGAATTCTGAACATTTTTTTGGAAAGAAGATCCATTCACCTTAAAACTCAAATTTAGACAGGACCCTGAGCTTTGAATATGAAACCCGGTTTTCAGGTTCTGCTGGGTATAGGCAAACACTGTTTTTCTCATTCTGAAGATGGATAAACTGAGCTCCACAAACAGGTTAAACTACCTGTTCAAATCAACGACACAGCTGGAAATAAAACCCAGTTTCCTTACCTCCTGGTTCAGTATGTATTTGGGGATATATAACATAGGCTTCAAACAGTGTTTAAGTTCTATTTAACCTTAGTGGGGAATATTCCAATTAACATAGCCACCCCTAGGGTGTTTCTCCCAGTTGAAATTTTCTTCCTTTTTTTTTTTTTTCGTAAAGTGGAGACACTCTCCCACCAGCCCCCCATCTCTTTTTTTTTTTTTTCCTTACTAAAGCTGGCAAGTGTCTGTGTCTTTTTGGCTTTCTGCTCAATTCAACTCAAGAGAAGCTTGAAATGTATTCCATTTTTTGTAACAGTTAGGAGAGAACTGTTAAGGGGTGGTAAAGATCAATCACTTGTGAAAAATGCTAGGTGTCCCCTTATGGTGTGATAAGTTCAGCTGCATAGCATATGCATTTTTTTTGCTCTCTGAATAAATGGCAGAAGTCAGTTCCCCATAAATTCAAAATGTATATTAGAACATGAAATCATATTTTAAGTGGATTTCACATATTGCTTCTCTTCATCATTCTAAATACCAAAGATTAAGCTTGCCACTTGCTCTGGAGGTCTTTTCTCTCTCTCTCTCTCTCTCTCTTTTTTTTTTAACTTTTGTTTAATCAGATATGAAGAGTGGTTGGTGGCCTTTATTGCTCAGAACTACCTGAAAAGAAAAGGGAGGAAATGATCTCTGCTTGCCGTCTCCGTTCCAAACGAGATTTATTTTCATTATGACTGTTTCTAGCCTCTTTCAAAATGGCACCATCACCCAAATGGTGAAGCTGACCAAAATATCTTTTCACTAAGCCAATTCCGCTCCTCCTTTGATACAGAACGTTCTTTTTTTTTCCCCCCTCATTTATTTTAAACTCTTTCAAGGATCCCACATAGAGGCAGTGTAGTACGGTGGTAAAGAAACCAGATGCTGGAGCCAAGATCTTTGAATTTTAATCCCAGCTCTGTCGCTTCTTAGCTCTGTCACCTTGGTCAAGACACTTAACCTTTCTGTGTTTCAGTTTCTGTAAAATGAAAGGTAGCCACTCCTTTGATCATCATCAATATTGCTCCCAGGAAAACTCTCTCTACCAGACTCCTAGCCCAAAATGGGTCCATTACTCTGCAGCTATGATCCAATTGTCAGTGTCTTTCATCTTTAAAAAATTTTTCTCCTCTTAATTGATCTGCAAAACTCACCATCTTCTCCTAGCAACACCCCTTGTGGGCTCCTTCTCCTCTTCCTCTAAACATCTCAACTCTATCTCCTTTCTCTCCTAGAAAGCCTCACCTGAGCTTTAAATAATATCCTAAATGTATACCTTTTTTTTTTTTTTTTTTGGCTGCTTTGGGTCTTCGTTGCTGCGCACAGGCTTTCTCTAGCTGCGGCAAGCAGGGGCTACTCTTCCTTGCGGTGCAGGGGCTTCTCATTGCGGTGGCTTCTCTTGTTGCGGAGCACGGGCTCTAGGCACGTGGGCTCCAGTAGTTGCAGCACGTTGGCTCAGTAGTTGCGGCACGCAGTCCCTAGAGCGGGTGGGCTTCAGTAGTTGTGGCTCGTGGGCTCAGTAGTTGTGGCGCACAGGCTTAGTTGCTCCGTGGCGTGTGGGATCTTCCCGGGCCAGGGATCGAACCCGTGTCCCCTGCATTGGCAGGTGGATTCTTAACCACTGCGCCACCAGAGGAGTCCCCTAAATGTATACCTTTAACAGTGATTGCTCCTCTGAACGCCTGGCTCACACACCTGCCTCCCGACCCCCTCCACTTGGATGACTAACAAACGTCTCAGTGGTAACCTGACCTTAGTTAGACCTGAACGCGCTCCTCCAGGCTCCTTCCAACCTCGGTAAGTGGCATGACCATCCATTCTGTGGCTTGGTTCCAAAGCCTAGGAGTCAGCCTTGATTTTTCTCTTTCCTTCACCCTCCCAAATCCTTACCCCAAGACCTCCACCTCTCAAATCTGCCCCTATCCGACCACATCTCTCCGTTTTTATCGCTGCCATTTTAGATTTGGTCTGGATCTTTGTGGTGTCTTCTTACTTCAGTTTTTGCCCCTGTACCCCACCCCACAATTTTCTCTCTACTCTGCAGCCACGGAATTCAGAAAAAAATTAAAAGCAAATTAGATCTTATCAGTTCCCAGTTTCATGACCTGCCCTTGTCCACTGGTCTGCTTTTACATTTAGAATAAACTCCTGTCTCTTTACCCTGACCTTGTCAATGACCACCATGAGTGAGCCTCTGCCAACCTCCCCACTTTTCTTCCCCTGCTCCCCCTACATGTACATTCTCCACTTCTTTCTGTTTTGTAAATAGTCCAAGCCCATTTCTACCTTAGGAGGTCTTTGCAATAGCGGTCTCTGACCAGAATGTTCTCCTCGGCCGCACCTCCCCGCTACCCAACACCAGAATCATTCTGGTCTCTATTCATAGTAACATCTCCAAAAGAATTTCCTTGCTGTTCTACCTACAATAGCCTCAGCAGCAGTCACTTTCTGTGTCATTATCCAGCTTTATTTTAGTCATAAACTTCATCACTATCTGAAATATTATATCTTTGTTATTCATGTATTACCTGTTATCCCCCCAAATTCCATGAATGTAGGCATCTTGTCTAGTTCACAATCCTGTTTCCAATATTTTAAAAAGACCAAGTACATGTTATGCTCTCCATGTCTTGGGTGAATGAATGAATGAATGAATGAATGAACTTTTAAAATCTCTTAATTCCCTGAACTCATCCACATTACACTGGTGAGATGTTTTGCAGGCCTAGATAATTATATTGTAATTAGACTGAAAGAAAGGCATTTAAGTTGTAAATTAACAAGCAGATGAATGAGTGTTCTGAGGACACTGGCCACTTGTATATTGTCTGCAGAGTGAAATAAACAAGTCAAATCTGGCTGAAATTGTTGTGGGACAACTTGACTTGATGTGAGAAAAATCTTTTTGATTTTGAGGGTCATGAATAATTGAGAGGGGCAAGGAAGAAAGGTGCTGGCACTCAATTCCTAAAGCACTTGACAAACAATAGCCCATGATTTGCCTTCAATGCTTCGGTAATGTGTTAATGTACTGTCATTATTAGTAGGCTACATAAACATATTCCATCCATTCTAAGATGCACATTTTCCCATCTCTGATATCAGAATGTATCTTACAATTGATAGTGCATGATAGTTAAACTGGCAGCATCTTTTCTTAGTGGTATATAAAATGATGGTACTTAACATACGGCATCTTAGACTCAGTAAAGTATAGTGATTTATTATAAGTTACATTCATTGAATGCTGGCTTTGGGCAAGCACGTGCAAGTGTTATCTTATTAATCTTCACAAGAAGCCTATAGAATAGGTAACATTAGACTTATTTTATAACTAACAAACTAAGGAACATGGAGATTAAGTAACTTCTCTAAAATCATACAGCTTCTAAGTGCTAGAGCCTAGAATCTAATCCAGATCTATCCAACCCTCAAGCCAATTCTCATCACCACTCTACTATGATAATTATTAATTGTTAAATTAGGTTCTGTACATAAAATACAAACTCAAAGATGAGTCACAAAGCAGGTATTCAATTCATGTTAGTTCCCTTCCTCCCTGCTCTTTTACATTTGCCTGAACGTGAAAGAACGAACTGTGCTCTGATTCCATGATTTACGTAAAACCTCTTAGAGGGCAAGCTTTGGCAGTCAGAGCCTGAGGTCCAGTTTTTTGAAAAGATCTGAACCCATATCAAAGGCAGGAAGTTAGCTTGGAAATCAGTGGGACCATATAATGATTGGGCTACTGAAGGACCGCTCCCTGATGAACAGGGCTGAGCAGAACAGCCAAATTAACCCCCTGCCTCAGTCTTGACTCAGTGGGATGCTAAAAAGATTAGACTTTGGAAGCAGGTGGGTCAAATGTACTAGAACAAGCATAGGAGGTAGAGCACAGTAGGAAATGCATTGGTTTTTGAGTCTGACAGTCTTGGGCTCAAATCCTAACTCTTTTTCTTAATGTCTCTGGGCCTTAGTCTTCTAATCTCTAAACGAGAGAAGGTGCTATTTTCGCTACAGGATTGCAGTAAGGATTTGTTTAGGTCGCAAGTGTTTATTGAGCATTTTCTATGTGCATGTGAGCTACATCATTGAGCAAAACAGATAAACATCCCTGCCTTCATTTGGCTTACATTTTAGCAATTAGTGTTAATGGATGCAGAGCCTCCAGCATATTACTTGGTGATTCGTAAATAAAAGTTATTGTTAAAACTATTAGATAGGAGTATTCACATCCGATATTATGATTAGAACTGCTGTCCAGTTTCTGAAGTTCGCCCAAGAATTCTTAATGAAGCACCAAACTGATCCCATCTCGGGGCCCTTTGTGACTAGGTCTCCTCTGCCAATAGCCTTCTTCCGCAAGGTCACCACACGTCTGCCTCCTCATCGTGCCGTATCTGGTCCAAGGTCACCTCTCAGAGGAGACACTGCCTAAACCAGCCTCTTCTTCCTGGCCCAGCCCCATGTGTCTATCACCTCACCTTAGTTATTTGCTTCAGAGCCCTCACCGCAATCTGAAATTCTCATTTTTAAACGTGTTTGTTTACGTATTTACTGTCCTATCTCCGACTAGAATGTGAGCTCCCTGAGCACAGAGATCCATGCTCTTTGCACCTAGAACAGGCCCTGGCACTTAACATTTGCATGAATTAGCATCAGTGATACACCTTGCCTTGCTAGAAAAGAGCTGTAATGTATATACATGGTGAGTCAAGGATAAAGCTGGCGACCTCCGGAGCAAACACTCAAACTTTACTACCAGCAGCCAAAGCAATACAGAGTTAGCAGAATGCTACAGAGGCTGGCTTCCAGACCCTGAAAATACAAATCACTTCATTTCATTCCAAGACCTGCAAATTCTTAGAATCAAGGTGTTTAAATCATTGCACACTGAAGAAAACAAAACCAATGGGAGCATAGGAATAGGACTGAGGTAGGAGATGATGAATTCGGGTCTGCTTGATCATGGAACTCCTCTGAGAAGGCAAGCGTGGCAACTAGGAGAAACGAACGTCTATGGTTTATTCAGCCTCAAAAAAAAAAACCTTCTGACAATATTTCAAGTCCAGGGCCATTAAAACACTGAGTCATCCTGGGATTGCGGGAACTAGCCTGACGAGGAAAGGGGATCAATGAATCAACAAGAAATTTATTGAACACGTACTATATACCTAACCCGCATCAAGTGAATTGGCTTAAAGACAGAATGCAACAAGAGAGAGCCCCAGAGGCTCCACTGACGTTAGCCTTCTTTTTTTTTTTTTTTTTTTGCGGTACGCGGGCCTCTCACTGTTGTGGTTGCGCAGGCTCAGCGGCCATGGCTCACGGGCCCAGCCGCTCCGCGGCACGTGGGATCTTCCCGGACCGGGGCACGAACCCGCGTCCCCTGCATCGGCAGGCGGACTCTCAACCATGTGCCACCAGGGAAGTCTGCCTTCTTTAATCTTTTTATAAACGATCTAATATAGTAGTATGCACCCAATTCTCCAGCTCTGCTGAACAAACAAACTCTTCAGGTTAATGAAATACTGAGCTGATTGAATAAAGGGGCAGAAAGAGTTCACAATGCTACCCGCTGCACAAAAGAATAGCAAAGGAGGAGCTTTGTGAGTGTAGAAAACCGTCTTGAACAGGCAGGAGTCCTGTCCCCCCTAGGGAGAGTAAACTGAAAGGTTATGGAGGCCAAGGGCCTTATCTATCTTCTTTGTCACTGCATCCAGAACCTAAGACATAACAGGTGCTAATGTGGTGAAATAGAGGGGGAAAGGCACTAGACAGCTAAGATATGCCTTCCATTGGATTTCAAGGCATAGGTGGGGTAGAGGCACTGGATAGGAGGAGGAGAAGCTAAAACTGTGCTCATAGCCAGCCTTGTTTCTTCATTCCTGAGACCTGAGCAGACAATGGGTTGACCGTGCCACCGTCAAGACCCCTGACTCTCCTGACAAGGGGGAAGAAGTGGGACAGAGAGAAGAAGATGGGTAATTTTCAGCCTGAACAAAATGGCCAACACAAGAAGCCTTTGTCAGATGAGAACATTTGGAAAATCAAGACTCTCCTGCTTCCCTCGGTCTAGCAATGCAAGATCTGAACAGCTAAGGATTTTCCTTTGTTGCATGATCTAAAATAAACATTTGACAAGTTTGATATCACTGGGCTTTCAAATTATACCACATTGTCACTGGAGCTCAGCAGTGACACTGTCTATGGTCTAATTTCTTAATTTCAAGAGGCTCCCCAGACAGACACCTGAAACTTAAACAACAGCACAAGAGGAGAAAAATCGAAACCGTTTCATCAGGAATGGGCTGTTTTGAGAATCTCTGACTCTGTCAAATGTTCTCCCTCTTGCTGCCAAAAACCAGGTGTTTGCTGGGAGGAGTAACTATGGATGATGTGATGGGAGATGGCGGAGATGTTTTAACCTGTGCACCTTGCTGTGCCTTTAGAATGAAAAGCCAAAGTGGGGACAGAGCCAAATCTTCTTCCAGGCCTGGAGGAAGCCAATCACAGAATAGGTACGGCTTGGATTCCTCAAAACACGAGGGAGGCGGCTGCTGGCTGCAGGATGAGTGATTAGAAAAGGAGTTTGTCAAAGAGCCAGAGCTACCCTCCAACTAAATGTTTCCCAAGTTCTACTGGCTGGTCTGCAATAAGGAAGAGCATGATTGAGGATTACAATGGTCAAGAAGCAAGAACACAGCATTGTGAAATGGCCCAGGTCCTCCCTTAGCAAACAAATCTAAAACACCAGAAGCCTGACGACTTTATTCAAGGGTCCCTCTTCTCAGGACCAGCCACATGCTCTCACACCTTTGAGCTTTTGCTCGTACTTCTTAATTCTAGCCTGTTCCCACCTAGAATGTCCAACTTAAAAACACAATTCCATCCCTGCCTTCAAGACCCAGCTCAGATTCCATGCAAAGGGACCCAGGCTTTGGAGCGGTGCACATGAGGAATCTGATACCAGGTCCATGCCGCATGAGATCTGTGCCTATGGGAAGCCACTTAACTCCCCCAAGCCATTCTCCTCACCTGGAAAAT
Source organism: Physeter macrocephalus (assembly GCF_002837175.3). NCBI lineage: Eukaryota > Metazoa > Chordata > Mammalia > Artiodactyla > Physeteridae > Physeter > Physeter macrocephalus. The sequence goes on along the minus strand of NC_041220.1, from coordinate 93,475,830 downwards.
GGAGCTGACACGATCTATTTCATTCATAGGGTTACAGATACCATGGGAGAAATTAGAGAGGAGAACAGAGGCGGACAGGGAGCAAATTCTAAATCAGCACTACAAGGGGGTTTTAACTGAGAGTAAAATATGAAGGAGTAGCTAAGGGAAAGAGGCAGTTTGCAGAGGTTCAGATGGTAAATGTGGAGGTCAGGGAAGGGATTGGCAGGGAGCTATCATGTCCCTGAGGACCAGCCATTGCATAGGGCGCTGGGAGATACAGAGGTGAGGAAAAATATGACCCATTCACTCAAGAGCCTTAAATTGAATGAAAAAGAAGTGGCCTTTGGAGCCAGGCCCACTTGGGAGTGAATTCCAGCTCAGCCATATTCTAACAATTGGTCCTGGGCAAGTGATTCAAATTCACCCAAGCTACTTCCTTAGCTGTAAGATGAGGTTAATATTAGCTACCTCACAGCGTTCTTCTAAAGGTTAAGTGGGATACCTCCGTAAGAGCCAGTCCTACAGGAGAAGGCATAGACTTTCCTTATTTCCTTCTTATTGGAGTTTTCTGCCATGCCAGAAACATCCAAGTGTTTTGTTTTCATAAAGGTAATAATATAAGATTTGTGGAAAACAGACACCAAGTGTATTTTTTTCCATCTCCCTTTCTAAAAAACTACCAGTATACGAACTATTGCCCTATGTGTATTGGTTTGGATGAGCATTGTGGCCTTCATACAATATTCTGTACTTCTTCCTGAAAAATAAAGGATCTAATGATATGAATGCTTCCCCCGCCCTCATGATCAACAGCAATGCTGATCTGTGTATGTTTCCACTAAATTATGTGCCATACTAGATAAAAGATTTGTTTTGAAAAACAGCCACTTCCAAAAATAAGAGAGTTTATCAATTCCAATCATTCTTATCCAAAATTAGTTGTCAAGTTTCAATGGCTGAAATGAATTTAACAACATAAATTTGGTACCGCTGCTGAATGACTGATGCAACCCCGTAGAGCAGGCCTGAATACGCAGCCCTGCTGGGCTTCACCAGCTACGTTTAAAACATCAGCACTTTTGTGTTATAACAGAGCCTATTAACAACACTTGACTGACATTAGATGTGGTCAAACTAAGCATCAATTAAAAAAATATGCTGACCTCCCCCAAACTTAAAGAGCCATTGTCCCACACTCACCAAAGGGAAATCGGAATAATTACTGTGGGGTTATGAAACCAACTTATCTGACCAATAGACAGCAGTATTTTTTCACTGCCACAAAAAGCCAGCAAATACGTTATGATGCTGTAGCAATATTGATATTCATAAAATCTCATTAGGCCAACTGGAAGTCAAACATTAGCCAATCATGCTCCTGACTCCTACTTACAGATCAAAGTTAAAGACGTGCTTTAGCCAGTTAGAAACAAAATTGAATTTGAGATCCGCATGTGGCTCTCATTAAGTAGCACTCTGTTAGGCTGTGTTGAAGACGCACGGCCCATAGGGAGCTTTTCCCAAACCAACAAGAAGACCTGCTTCCCACATCAGACTAGAAATACCATGACTGTTCATTCATTTAAATAAACACATTTTCAAGCAGGCTGGATTTCCATTGCCCTGCCCTCTCTCTTGCTCGGTCATTTCACTTTAAGCTGATTTATTTACAGCAAAATGAAAATCCTGTTTGAACCAAATAATTCTGATTTTCCAAATACGCATCTCGGTATTGTGTCCATAGTACAGTAGGCAACTATCTTCCTTGTGTGTTTCTTTCCTTCCTCTGACATTAGCGCTCAATGAAAAGGAAAGGCAAATAAACGGATTTAAACAGGTGTCATGAGTGAGCTGAGCTTCATGCAGAGGAAAACGAAGTTGAGTCAGGCGGTAGCGGAGTTGAGCTGGCACCCGGTGCAGAAGCAAAATCTCAGAATCCTCAGTTGTGGGGACAGAGCAGGGACTCCTTTTCCTAGATGAGACCACGTTTTGAAATTCCAATAAGCAGCACATGCCAGCAAAATGCGTCTCCCCTCGTGCCGAGATGGTTCACTGCTTCTTCTACATCATTTATAGCCCACAGCTGCGGGTTATTCCACAGGGTCGCCAGGCCAGGGAGCAATACCCAGAGACTGACAGCTTTGAGCTGAGCCTCCGGTCCTCAAACACTGACTGTATCTCCACGGTGCCATTTTATATATGTGTGTGTTTGTGTGTGAATCGCATCTAGTTGGTTTATACAAGGGACATCAAACAGAAAGAGGTTGATGTGATTTTCTCGTACCCTTTCAAATGAGTTGCTCTGGAGGATCTGTTTTAAAATAACCGAGAGCTTCACCACATTACCTACAAGGCACAGCCTTCATTGCTTGCAGTGCATGGAGGAAAGCATGAGTTAGCCTATGCCTCGTTCCCAGTGCACAGATTGGAAGGTAAATAAACCTTCTGACTCTGCACATTGGCAGACCCAGAATTACTACTTGGGGGGCAGAGGTTGGGCAAGCAGGTTGAAACGGGGGCTGAGGGAACCTGTCTCAATGTGACATTTTGCATGGCAAGCACACTGTTTTGACATAGCAGATTCATTTGGTGTGCGAGGGGAGCCTGCCGAGGGGAAGTCTCCAAGTCTCTCCAAGCTCCTCTGATATACCTACTAGGAGTAGCTACAGTTGTCTCTTGGTTAGTATCTGACTTGACTCCTTTTTAAACCTCTTAAAACATGGAAGCATTTGAGGAAAGGAAAATAATTTAACCAAAATATTAGAAGCTTTCCTTTTTTACGACAGAAATTTCCAATGGACATATTACCAAATAAATTCTAAGATTAAAAATTATTTTTCATTTAAAAAATAACTGGATGCTGGTGTTTAGGATCCTGTACTTGAAAATGCATGAAATTTGATCAAACTAAAATTATGACAACAGGCACAACTTATGCAAAAGTATTACGATGAAAATTTTAAAAACCTTTGTATAGAAACTTCCAATTCACAAAACATTTTCAAATAATATGAACTCTCTGGATCTTTGTTGAAACTCTGTAAATGAGGTGGACAAGATACCAATATACCCATGCTGTACACACAGAGGAAACTGAGGCCACAAGTGAAGTGGATTGCTTGCATTCAAACATACAGTAACATGAACGAGTGCACCCCAGTACCCCAAATAGCAGCTTCAAGTTCACAGCCTCTTCTACCATACCAGAACTTTGTCTCCTCAAAAAAAATGTTTGTGTTCAAGATAACCCCTCTGGGTGTAGAACAATTATATCCCAGTAACAATGAGAACTCCTAGAACCTAGTTTTTGGTTTCCAACACCATTCTCCAATAAAAGAAACCAGAGATCCTTACATAAATGTCTGATTCTCAGACTGGGGCAAGAAATAAACCCTGGAGTATCTTGCAATGCCAGAAAGTAAGGAAGTGCTCAAACACACATACACACATACACACACACATACACAAATGATGGGAGCATGTCAAAGGAACCCAAGAGCCAACCAAAAGAGTTACCAATTGCCAAAGCTGAAACAAAATAAATAACACAGATTACTTATTTCTTAGAACTCAGAGTATAAAATAAATATCCATGAATCCCTACTGATATAAGTAAATAATTGAAATAACTAAGTAAATGAAAGAGAGGAGACAAATATCCCATGCAGCAAAATTCCAACTAATTTCTGCACATTCGCCACCCTCAAAGAGGTGGAAAGTAACTCCAACTTTTAAAGTGTGGGCAGTGCAATGAGAATCCCTTTCTTCCAAAGAGTACAGTATGGGAAAAGGAAAAATAAAAGCATAACTTTACAGTGGAGAAACCTGACAAACACTCCTTCAGATCAAGTTCAACATCAGCAGTGATAAGTCATGTTAATAGTATACACCCTTGACATGATGTATGTGATTTACCTCTGTCACCTTCCTCACAAAATCCCATAAGCCTAATCTAATCATGAGAAGAAAAACATCAGACAAATCCCAATTGAGGGACATCCTGCAAAATGCCTGGCCAATCCTCTTCAAAACTGTCAAGGTCATCAAAAACAAGGCAAGTCTGAGAAACGGTCACAGCCAAGAGGAACCTAAGGGGCCGTGACAACTAATGTAATGTGGTGTCCCGGATGGAATCCTGCTGCAGAAAAAGGACATCAGGCAAAGAATTAAGGAAATATGAATAAAGCATGGACTTAATAGTAAAGTATCAATAATGGTGCATTTATTGTAACAAATGTACCATACTAACATCAGATGTTAATTATAGGAGAAACTGGGGGTGGGTGGGATTATATGGGAACTCTGTATTACCTCTGCAATGTTTCTGTAAACCTAAAACGGTTCTAAAATTAAATGTTTATTAAAAAATGATGTGTGGGGCTTCCCTGGTGGCGCAGTGGTTGGGAGTCCGCCTGCCGATGCAGGGGGCGCGGGTTCGTGCCCCGGTCCGGGAGGATCCCACGTGCCGTAGAGCGGCTGGGCCCGTGAGCCGTGGCCGCTGAGCCTGTGCGTCCGGAGCCTGTGCTCCGCAACGGGAGAGGCCACAACAGTGAGAGGCCCGCGTACCGCAAAAACAAAAACAAAAACAAAAAACAAAAACAAACAAAAAAAATGATGTGTGTGTTGTCTCTGCAACAAAGCCACATACATGACACACAAACCATTTTACATGATCTAAGGATGGGATTTAATTCAGAGTAAACAAGGAAACTTAACTATGCTTTCTGTACACTGGCCCTAATGGCAGCCCTAAGCCTTCAGGCATCTAAATGTTTTATAACGAATATTTTAAATGTATAAGATCCTCCATAATCTGTGGGTCATCCTTCTTTACCACTGAGCAAACTAGTAAAAGATCAGAAGCAACAGCTGCTAAGGAAACAAGGGAAGCTTGGGAAAAATAATGTGTTGCAGGTGGTTCCAACTGTTCTCCCTGATTCCAGCCCCAACAGTACTCTACTGGGTGGTGGCGAAAGATGAAAAATCAGTGAGTCACTCACAGCTGGGGGAGTAAAAGGAAACAACTTCAGCTGGAATGTGTGTGTGCCCGGTGTGAAAGAGATCGGAAAATTGTAACCCTAAATGTCTTGAGTATTGACAGAGCAATCCATGTGGTGGCTAAGTGGACATTAATGTACTATACAGTACCTGTTGGAACCTCACAAACTAAGTTATTTTCCCTCCTACCTATACACCAAGAGGATATAATCTACTGAGGGGAAAAAAAGAATTCTTGATTTTTAAATTGAGCTAAATTGCAATGCCCGGGCAGGGAGGGGGGCCCAAGTAAGACTCTAGTCAGTGAAATGAGATGTTGTGCTGAGCTCCTCCAAGCCTGGTCACTTCAGGTCACCCACCTCCAGCAAACGCAGGGCAATATCCCATCAGCTCGTTGACGGAGTGGAGGCCCTCTGACATCTGCTCTGATATCCCATCTTTTTAATACCGAACAGCATTTTCCTGTCTCAAAGAATCACAGTGCGGTCTCAATTTTGCAAGAGACCTCAAAGACTCTTGTATTCAGCAGATCATCTGATACCTGATGCATCACCATAGGATGTCTGCCAAAGGATCCTTCAGCCTCTCTTTGGGACGAGAACCTCACTACCTTTCAGGGCATGTCCCGAGGGCATCAATGTCCTTTCTTGATCCCATTTCTCTGACACCCTCTCTTACTCTTACTCCCCCACTCCAGCCATCTGATCTTCTCACTGTTGCTTGTGCACTCCATGCACACGCCTGCCACAGGGCCTTTGCACTTGCCTCTTCCTCTACCTGGAATGCAATACTCCCATATACTCACATGACTTACTCTCTCACCTTCTTCATATCTGCGCCCAAGTGTCACCTTCTCAATGAAGCTTTCCCTGACCACCTCATTTTAAACTGTCCCATTCCCACCTACATCCCCAACACTTTTTTACGGCTTAATTTTTCTCTATAGCATTTATCTATCTATCTATCTAACCTACTATATATTTTCCTGTTTATTTCTTTATCATCTTAGTCTCCCCTCTAGAATATAAGTTCCCTGAGGTCAGGGTTCTTTGTTCACTGTTGTACCCCCAGCACTCAGAACTGTGGTTTGCATATGTCACTAAGTTCATACAAATTCATGAATGAATAAATGCTTAACTCTCAGCAAAACTTTCTATTTGTTTGAGAAGCTCACATTTATAGAAACCTTATCCACCACCCCTATTAAAAAAGTTAATCCATAATATGCATATATATGACATTCCACTTTAATGGTATCATAAACTTTTTATTAACATGTCTTTTAAGACTAACTTTCGGTGTAGAAAATACAATCACCTTATGTATTAAAAGTGATGTTAAAACTGTTTTCTTTTGTTTCTTACTTAGGTAGTGAGTGGGGAAATTCACAAATACATTTGAAATTCACTTCTCATCTCTGTACTCCTCTCTTTTACACAGAGCCCAGCCCACTGCTTTCCATATACATCCACACTATAACTTGTACATGAATGTTCATGGCAGCATAAGAATCAAAAGAAAAAAATACAAATGTCCATCAACTAGTAAATGGAAAAACAAAGTATGATGTGTCTATACAAAGGAAAACTATTAAGCAATAAAAAGAAATAATCTACTGATACACACTGCAACATGGATGAACTTCAAGGCATTATGATACATGAAAGAAGCAAAATTCACATAGTATATGATTCTCTTATATAAAAAATGCCAAAAAGGTAAACCTACAGAGGCATAAAGTAAACGAGTGGTTGCCTGGGGTTAAAGGTGGGATTGGAACTTGAGGGCAAATGGACATGAAGATTCTTTCTGAGATGATGGAAATATTCTAAATGTGGATTGTGGCGATGGTTGTACAATTATGTAATTTGCTAAAAATCATTGAGTTGTATGCTGAAAACAGGTGAATTTTATTGAGTGTTAAATATACTTCAAGGTATTTTAAAATGAAAAAAAAAAAAAACTGTTCAGGAACGAGCCAGGCGCTGTCTCACCATTACCATTGTGTCACAAGTCAATACATTGGACAGAGACAGAGGAAGAACAGCCCCAAACAGTGGTTCTCTACAAGGGCAAAAACTAACTCTAGTTTTATCAGAGCGAGAAAATACTGATGACACTGAACCCCAAGATATATTACAGTATCACAGAGGAGCACTGAAAAAGAAGTTTAAAAGTGGTCTCTGCCCTTCTGGGTATTTTTCAACGGAAAGAAATGAGATGTTCAGATAAACTCCCAATTTAAGAATATCTTAATTCCTGAGCCCCCAAAGAGAGAGCAATTCATCAAGCATTTATTCATTCAATTTTCAAGACATATAGTGAACATTTACTTTGTGCGATCACTTGCTAGGTGTTGGAGACACACAGATGCATCAGAAACAATGAAGCACACAGAATAGCTCTGATACTGTCACTCAAGGCTCAGGAAGATCCAAAAGAAAACCCCCAGTTCTCTCTCCCTACAGCTGAGACTTCCTGGTAGGATAGAAGAGAGGGCTTTGGCAAGCTCACAAATATATCTCTCTCCAGGATTCTAAGAGAAGGATTAAAGCCCTAGAATGTGCTCCTGGGTTGACCAAGAAAGAAGAGAGGGCCTGGGGTGTTTTATATGTAATTCCCTCCCTCCCTCAAAGGCATGGCCTTCTGGGTTTCTGCTTCCCTGTCAGTCTCTTTTTCTCAGGCAGACAGTTCATCTGTTGAAATCAATAGGTAGGAAATCAATAAAATGCAAACATGGCACTTTACCCTTGCTGGTTTAGACTCCCTCCTTTCAATCCTGAAAACACTGCAACGTTTCCTTCACGTCAGCCCCCTTGGTGACTTAAAAGCCTCTTCAGTTTTTGCCATCTTACCGTTCTCCTCAGCTCTGATATGAAGTCACCTTGTTGTTTATCCAAGGAAGGTGACTATTCTAAAACCCAGGGACTCTGTGTCCTGGACTCAGTCAACCACTATGAACTGCACATTGTATTTTAGTCCCCTGAAGCTCTCGCATTAGCCCAACAGAAGATGGAAGTAAATGTGGACAGATTGTGTTGTCTTCCCAGAGTGGTCAGAGACGGCCTATGATCATGGAAAGTTCTCTGTCCTGGGAGCCATTCAGATGGAGGGCTCAGGATGTGTCAGAGATCCTGGAGACAACATTCTGACAATGTTCAAGGTTGGCCTACATGACCATTAAAGTCCTTCTGATTCTGAGATTTTGTTATTCTAAATGGGCGTGATAGATCCATATATTATGAAAGCAAAATAGCCGTGGTCTTTATTGGGCTGGACAGAGAAGCACCCTCCCCACAGAAATTTCTAGAAACATCTGAAGAGAAGCAGATTGTCAAAGACCAGAGAAACAAGTCAAGGAGGTGGGGCCTGGGTGCATTAATATCAGTGGGACTACATCTGTACAGAGCAGCTGGAAAAGTCAGAAATATTGGGATACATCATGAGGAGAATAATACAGTATGATGGTCGAGGTTTGAGGCTGAACTGGGTTCCGTTTCACTTCTGCCATTTCCTACGGGAGCTCAGCAACCTCATGCAAGTTACATAACCTCTTCTGGACATTCTCAATTAATAGGTCAGTTGGGAGGCCTGGGAATCTGCATTCAACAGAGGACAGAATACTTGTCTTAGTGCCAAACCATTTATTGTTGGTTTTGTTCCTGGATAAGCACTCATCATCGAGGTCCTGGAACATGCCAGAACCTTGCTAGAGTAATGCACGTGAGACATGCCTCTCAGTCCTCTCAATTTCCATGTGACACAGTGACAGTTGTCCCCATTTTAAAGACAGACACTGAAGCTCAGCCAGGTAAGTGACTTGCCCCATTAAGCGTCAGAGCTGGGGTTCCAACTCACATCTTATGACTGCCGCCCAGGGCCTTTTTTCCATGATCTCATGGTGCCTCAGGAACCTAAATCACTCCTCTATCAACAACTCCAAGACCGATGATCCGGGCAGCCATATGGGACTAGTCATGGGATCTTCCCAGACTAATTCTGACATGTCTTTCATAGCAACAAAGAGCAGCTGCATTTCAAATACGATGTCACTGGCTGGAAATGGCACGCCGCCCAATGCATGGCCTCTTTAGACATCCTGTGAAAATGTCCTAAGAACGCTCTTGCAAAGTGTTTATTTTCTCTGGTAATACTAAATACAAATGTTGTCTCCCTGGAATCTGGTAGCTTGGGGCCTATGTATAACTTTATAAAAGTAACTAATGCCTCTACACAGTTCCCTACAGAGGCCTCACTATATATATCATTAGTTCACAAGCTTCACTGTTGGGTAAAAATGCCATTAGAAAACATATCATTTACCCAATAGACTGAAATGGATCCCAAGGAGCTCTTCCAGTCTATCAGGTAATTATGGGGGAAAACCTTTATTATCTACCAGATAAAATGGAATGCCGCTCTGGGGGGCATGAAGGTCCTTCCTCGCTCTTCGTAATAAATAGATGATCTCATTTTGTGATAACAACCATTGAACCTACTCTGATTTCTGGGGCTTTCTTCAAACATCATTTTGTGGCTTTTCTTTTATATATATATATATATACATATATACATATACATATATATATGGCTAATAGCTCCAAGCCAACCATAAATAATAAAATACCTAAAAATTTCATTGTAATCCCATTCATAGCTCTATTTAGCAGAAGGGAGTACAAAATCCTCTGGAATCTCATTTATTTCACAACTGTGGTAATGACCACTTAAACAGGCAGCATATGGTATCCTCTTATCTCCCAGGGCTTTGGAAGCTTAGAAGCCACAGGCCCAGAGTCAGCTGACTCTTCAAATGCAACTGCTCTGGGGACTCCAACTAGAAACACAGTGAATAACAAGGACTTAACCTTCACTCTCGTCATCTCAAATCTTGAGGATCACTGGGCTAGGACTTTGCTTCCTCCCAAAAAAGCCACTCTTCAGAGCCTTAGACTGGAGTACGGCTGTATCCCCTGGACCTACCATGGTCCCTGGCATTCTGAGGCTCTGCGATAAAGGTGTATTGCATGAGAAAGTCCTTTCTTCCAGCTCTAACATCCTATAACTCAGTCACTATATTCACTGCTTTGTTCCAGCACCTAGAACAGTGCTGACACAGAACAGAATTACCTTATTAGCTGGTGATGTTTCTTTCCTTTTTGCAACATGCCTCAACTGCAGTATTAACACGGCCTTTACTTCTTGAGCCTCCATCATCCCCCACTGTCCCACCCACAGTGAAAAACTGTAATGGAAAGAGGCAAATGGGGACATGACACAAGACTCATCCTTGAAAGCAGAATGGGGAAAAGGAGAGCAAAGAGATGTTCAAAGGCAGAAGAGGACAGTGAAGATTACAATAGGGAGGCCTAGTGAGGAACCAGAAAAGAGACACAAACAGAAGATGGAACCTGTATATTTCCCGACCATGCAGAGTGTGCAAAGCACTGTGCTAAAGACACCCCTGAGGAGCATGAAGAAGAGCTATCGTTTCTTAGCCAAAGACCCACAGCACTCATCAGAGAAGAGTCAACCTCCTCAGAGAAGCATAACCCAGGTTAAGACAATAATAATAATAGTAATGCCAACTCAGAGAACCACGTGGAAAAGATAGAACTGGAGACAAGAAGGCAGTGCCAAGGAGGAAAGGTCAAAGGTGAAGAGTGCAAGCAACATACCTCAAACCACGGGTAGAGTGCCCGTTTGCTCTTTTTTTCACATTCTGCACAAAAGTCAGTCAAAAGTCCTCATGATTTTTGGAAAGAGGTCTTAAAACTCAGTCTTTATGACTCTCTGCTCTCTTCACACTAGACGGGAAGCTCCCTGAGGGCAGGGCTTGGGCAGTGTCTTCAAGCCATGGAAGAATTCTTTGGCTTCTTAGTGCCTAGTAGATGCCAGGCATTCTGAGGGGTGACAGGCATTCAAGTGACAAAACACAGTTACTCTGTCTTCAAGGAGTTTACCATCAAAAGAAGGGAACCAATAGGAAACATGGCGCTTTAATTACATCTGGGATATCTTAGGGTAGACACGTGTAATGAGTCAACCACCACTTATATGCAATAATGCAGATTCCATTTCCAGGAAATTATCTGCAATCTTGAAGGTTACCTTACAAGGGAACAGGTTTCTCTTTATGCCATACACAGAGTTATCTTACAGTAGTATACTGCAAATAGCAATGGGGGGAACAGCACAACTGAAAGCATCTTTAGTGGGATGTCTCATGTCTTTAATCAACTATTTGAGATTTTGGTTAAAAGATAGCCTTCAGGAAATGAGATTCCCCCTTAATCCTCTTTGCCCCTCCCTTCCAGAAAAAGAAAAAAAAAGAAATGAGATAGAACTCCATAAACCACCATTATTTTTTTCTTGAACTGAAATGCATCTCTTTATTCATTAGGCTCTCTTGTTGGAAGCCAAAGTAGGACTGGATCAAAAAGGGGTGGTGAAATGTGAGAGGATGCCCTCATGATGGCACCCAAATATTCATTTTAATATACAATTATTTAGCAACTAGTATTTGCAACTCACTGAGATTTAAGTAAATTCCAACCTATGCCTTCCAGAGTCATACAATCTAGTGCTGGAACACTTTTGCTAGAGGGGTTACCTGCTATTATGATATCTAGGTGTCCGTACTTTAAAGCAATGCCTTGTAATGAATAAGGGCTACAAGTACTAAATGGCATGTTCCTGCTAGTGGTTTTTTAGAAGCATTATTCAAATAACATCATAAACACATGTGAGACTGCACAGCAGAAGAAAAGAAACAGCAAATGCACCGAGTCCTTTCTTGGAAGAGCTAACAATAAGACCTTCATTATTGTTTCTTCAAAAATCTGACTTTGTACAACATCACAGCATGCTCTACAATCTTACTTGAAGCAGTTAACTGTGGGGTGGGGGGAAATTGAATATTCCTCGGAAAAGACTGTCCATTTCTACCTGCTAATGGGCCAGCTAAAATGACCATTTATATGCACAATCATTTACCTGATGCACAATACTTAACTCGAAAATTATCACTAAGAGGTATCGCCAGCACCAGCATTTGAGCACAGGGTTTTGGTGCAAATGCTAAAGCATTTCTACAGATAATGAAGCACTCAACAAAGTGCCCTTTGTTAGACAATAAAAATAAATGACTTCAAAAGTCATCAACGGGTGATGAAAAAAATATATTTTATAGTAAAGCAGTTGGAGATTTGGGGGTCAGCTCATATTTCACTATAATGGGTTTGTTTTGTCTTTTGTTTCTCTTTCTTTTTTAATCACAACCTACTCGGTATTCTCCACCTATAGCTTATCTTCGTTTTTTTATTAATAATAAAAAGAGCCACTGTCATTTATGGACTCTTTCTTTGTGCCAGGACTGGGCTAAGCAGTTTGAAGTCACTATCTTATTGACTCTTTGCATCTCTTTATGAGGCAAGTTCTGTTACGACGTCCTGTTCTACAGAGGAATTTGTGCAAAGTCAGCACAAAATCATACCTTTTTAAGAAACTTCGTAGCTTTCAAAGTGTTTTGACATAGTTGGTCTGATTCATGTGGCCTGGTTGTAACTCTGAGCACTGAGGGGCTAGTGTGTGTGTGTGTATGTGTGTGTGTGTGTATGCACATATCTTTTTTTAGATTTTTTTTTGAGATACGTGAAGTACCCTAACCAAGGTGACATGTTTGCCAAGCTGTTGTCATAGACTACACCAAATGGCCACAATGCTTCACTTCCCTGTAACTACTCCCCTTTGCAATGTAATTTTACTGTTCCTCCCACCAAGAGGTGGAGTCTCTTCCCCTTGAATCTGAACTAGCCTTGGGATTTGCTTTGACCAATCCAATGTGTTAGAAGCAGCAACGTGCCAGTTCTCAGGCTCAAGAGGTCTTACACTTTTCTGTGCTCTATTCGCCAAGAGAATGAGCTGTGCTAGCCTGATGGATGGTGAGAGACATATGGCCCAGCCACCCCCCTCATTCCAGGTAACGAGCCCCAAATCAAAGTGCCTGGCTAACCATCAACTCACTGCAAACACGTGCATGAATTCAGAGGCGACAAACCCAAATTACAAAACCACAGAACTGTGAGCAAAAACCAAAGATCATTGTATTTAACCGTTAAATCTTGGGGCGGTTTGTTACATAGAAAGAGCTGACTGACACAGTGGCAGTGCTGAAAACAGAGTTCAGAAGTCAATGTTTTTTATTTTCTACAGAAAAACTAGATTACTTTCGAATTGAAAAATAAATATTGGGTGTGGGAGGGTTAAAGTAGCACTAAAAGATAAAAACATGGAATTATTTGATTTAAACAAAAGGTAGGAGTTAATTAATCCTCCATGTGTGTTTCATTACCAGATCATACCCACCATGCTACCAAGGGATGATGTCTCCCTAGGATTTACCACAGCTACTGCCTTACATCTCCCATCTATCAGTGCTTCTTCCTGCCATGAGAGACTGCATCCACAGTGACTACATGCCCAGTTTGAGCTCTGAAAATATAATGAGCATGAAAAACTTTTAGCAGTATTTACACACATAAAAGTACCTTTTTAATTAACATTGCATTAGCTCAATATTCTCCAAATCTTATTCATTTACATATCACTTTCACAATCTCTGCTAATCTGCAAACTACCAGTATTGTTATTTACTGAATATTTTTCTTTAAATGAAATTCAAATTGACTCACGTTTTTTACTTTGCTTAATCCTGAGATAATAGCCATGAGATCACTTGTTTTGTAAACTAATGATATATCTTTCTACATAACTGTTAAAATAAAAATGCATACATTCATCTGTGTACCATCTAAAATCATCCTGCTTACCATACTCTGAGAAATATTGCCTGACCCATATTTGATTGACTTCAACTCTTTACCTTTGACTATTAGCTCTAGGGGAAGGGCAACTTCCAAGGCTTTTCTAGGCCCAAGGGAACTCTGATGGAGATGACAATTCCATTGGTCACTTACTTGACCAACACCCTGCCCTCTGAAGAACCATGAACAAATGTTCTAGCCCTGGGCCCAGCAAGCAAATGCTATTTCACTGGTCTCAACTGAGTTTTTGACTCTTTTAGGCACTCTTGATCTGAATAAGCTATCACCAGGCCCCCAGATGGCTTTGAGGCCATGAAACTGTTCATTTCCATCCATGAGGACTAGAAGATGGGTTTGCCAAAGTATTAGAATGTTCCCAATGCCCTGCATAATTTTTTTTAATACTTTTGATCCTCAACATAAACCTTTAAGTAGAAGCATTTAAAGTCGTGGTTCCTGTGTCGTTTACAAAATCAAGACTCAAAAAATGACCTCCCTGGGACTAAACAAGTTGCCTCTGATTCATCCAAGTAGTCACCTGCCAGTCCACAATAAACCAGCTCCAGCCCTGGGAACATATTTTTGCCCCTTCAATTATTGCCCACAAACAATATCAAGGAAATGCCAGAAAATGGAGTAAACCTTAACTTAATCAAAACATTAAGTAAAAGCCGCCACGGTTTCTTTGAGAATAAGATGGTGGACTTAAGTGAATTACTAACAGCCAAAAATCACTGTAATCAGGAAGTATGGACTAATGGATTAGTATCTAGAGGAGGGATCATAGGGTAGGGTGTTAGAATGAAAAACACAGGCTCAAATCCTCTCTGGGTTGAATCCTAATTCTGTCTAAATATCTCGGGTGAATTATTTAGTTTCTCTCTTATTAGTTATTTATTTCCTCCATGTATGCATGGTGATAATAATGGTAATTACCTTGTAGGGTTCTTGTGAAGATTAAATGAGCTAATTCATTCGAAACCCTTAGAACAAGACCTTACATGAGTTAAGTACTTAACACTAGCTATTGCTGTAAGTAATTCTGATAGTTTCCTTTTTATGTCAATATGGGATAGCTACTTTGGGTGTCACAGGCTCTATCCAGCTCGGCATGTTTGCCAGCTCCTTGAAGGAGTGTGTATAGATCATGCTGATTAACTATGTATGGGTACCTGAAGACAAGAAAGAGAGCTCATACAATAGATGTCAGAACGAAAGTTCTAAGATACCTTGACAAACAGAACCTTGGGCACGGAGCCAAGAAAACTCAACAAGGATAAAAGTAAAGTCCCGCATGGTCAACTATAACAGTTGAAGCAACTCTACGGAAAACCTTGCTTCATAAAGTCTGGCTGGCCAGTAGCTGATGTGTGCTCCCCGACTGAGGCAGAAATGAAAAGAGCCATTGATGTCTCCCCCGACAAAACAATATGGAGGCCCATTTTCCTGAGAAGAAACGTTTCTGCAAGCCCTCAGGCCAACAAGATCACATCTGGTATAAGGTGCTTTGTTCTTGGTGCCACATTTTAAGAGGAATAAAATGAATAAAAGGATGGATAAAGTATTGAAACCAAGTCACCTGCGGAATGGCTAATGGCCTCAGGGGTATCTCCACTTGGGCAAGAGAATCAAGTCATTCAATATTTATGAGCACCTACTATGTGCCAGGCCAGGGCACCAGGAATCACATGGTGAACAAGACAGACAGCATCTCTGCCCTCAATAAGCTTACAACCAGTGCAGAGAGTGACACAATAAACATGTAATTAAAGAAATAGCAAAAATTACTTTAGGCCCTGAAAAGTGCTGCAAAGAAGATAAAATAGCTTATGCAATGCCTTTCTAAGGAAATGGCTCCAAGTGGAAATAATATAAAGACAACCAGATGGGAATAAGGAGAAAACGATTTGTTAGATGTAAAGCATTTATCAAAGTGCCTGGCACATGGTACAAGACTCCATCACCGGTAGTAGCATTAACAATAACAACAGCAAATATTTCTGCAGCACTTACTGAATGCCAGACACTGCTCTAAGCTCTTTACATGCATTAAGTCATCTCTGTTGGGTAGGAATCCTTATTACCCCATTCTATAGGTAAAGACATTGAGGCACAGGGCACTTAGTAAGTTGTCTACGGTCACACTAGTTACAAGCTAATGAGATCCAGGCTCTGGAGCAGGCAGCCTGACTCCAAAGCCTAGGCTCTTGGCTACTATGCCTTCCAAATACTGAAGGATCTTCTCATAATCTCATTAAAAGGAATTGTCTAGGTACTGAGTTGGAACAGAGGGCAGAAATAGAACCAAAGTGAGGGAGTTTCTTTAAGGTCTTGAAAAATAGCCTTGTGAATATGAATCAACAAATGGTCCTTGCACACCGCCATGTTTCCTTCACCCTGGTAGGCATGAGACTGGTGAAAACCACATGTTTATATTCAGAATAGACTTGCTGCAAGTGGATCGGCATTCCTATAATATAAAATCATCTTCTTATGGGCAATGGTTTCCCTTCCTCCCTCTGTTCTTTCATTCTCCCTTCGATGACCTTGTTACCTATATCAGGAACATCTGATCTTGAAAAGGATCTGCTAGTGATAAAAGGAAAAATGCAAGATTCGACTTAGTGCCTTGCCTGGTGGAGATGTTTTTTTAATGAAATGTTACAGGAGTCTAGTTTCTGGGAAATAATCAGTTTGCAAGTTGAAGAAAAAACATAAAACTCCACGGACACAAAGACTGGTGTGAAAAATACTTGCTTACCCCCCCCGCCAAAAAAAAATTTCCTACTGAATTTTCCTTGGCTGCATTCCTAAAATAATGCACTGCCTTGACATCTTGTGTCCAACTTTCTTAGTTGCACTTCTGTCCTCAGCCATCATTAGAGGAAGTGCGGAGTTGTAAACACATTGCTGAGCTACCTGGAATTGGGGATACAAATTCTGGGAAGCCAATGGAAGATAACAACAACAATAATAGTAGCTAACAATTATTGAACAGAATAACATATTTGGCACTGTTCTAAGTATTTCACCTGGAGTTCAGTACTTTTATTATCCCCAATTTGGAAATTAGAAAACTGGCTTCTTAGGGAGAATATGTAAATTTACCAAAAGAAAAAAAAGAATATTCTATTTTCTGGTGAGACAACAGATGGTCCAGTGGTGAGCACTGAACTATATTTTTCTTTCTCACCTCCCATGGGTCTTTAAAGAACTCTGAAACTAACATTGAAGAGGTATTTGAGAAATTAATCAGCCAGTTCTTACCAGGTGTTTAGTAGTCCACACCTGGTATGTGGGCAGTCTCTTAGTTTTGCAACCACCAACCCCATCCGGTCGCCAAGGGCAGATAGGGTGCCTCCCAAGGACCTAGCTGAATACCTTGCACATAGTAGGTGCTCAGGAAATACCTGCTGGTTGACTAGTTTCCTCCTCTAGGCCCAGCCTCTGCCTGGGGCCAATGATACTGAGGATGCTGTTCTTGGTGCTGGTGATGGCTTTCTCTCCTTATCCACCATTACTTTTTTGCTCTTTTTTGTCCTTCAGGGTCCAACTGAAGTTCCATTTGGCTCAAGAAACGTAGAAGGAGGGGCTGAATCCCAGTCTGACTCAGAGATATCCCAGCTAAGATAATTTTCTAGAGTCAAGAAACTGCTTTTCCCCAGGAAAGAAACAATGAGGAAGAGGGAGAGGGTGATAAAAAGAGGCATAAGGAGAAGGAAAAAGACCAGAGGAAAGAAAGAAAAAAGAATAGGATGGGAAAAAGAGAAAGAGACAAGAGAGCTATGTACCTCTCGTGTCCTTGTCTCAGTGATACTATGAGCTTCTTGAAAGGCACTGTGTTCTGAGAAGAGGATTTTTTTCGCAGTCTAACAGGTGTGGAGGCTTAATTATTATTTTAACAGTGTGTTCGAGAAAAGTACAGACACTGATCTATACAATTACTCTCCTCAAATACAGACATTTGCCTCTGTTTTCACACATATAAAATGAAATCATCAGATGTACCAAATGTTGACATTTTCCCTCATGAAATACCAGATATTTCCTGAAACTTGGGTAATTATGTCCTTCACCACCCTCCACAAAAAAAAAAAAAAAAAAAATCTCAGCCGGTCACAATATAATTCCAAAATCATTAAAATTGTTAAGTTATATACTTGAGAAACCAAGAGAAATTGAGAAAAACCAAGAGGTGGATGATTTTCTCATCTTAAAACTGAAAACTAGATCAGTCACATATTGACAAAGCAAACCTTGGAATTCTCCAAAACAGCTAGGATGAGCATGCCTCCAAAACCCCGGAAACGCTCATCAATGAAATTGCAGCATTTTAAAAAATATTTATTTATTTATTTTTGCCTGCGTTGGGTCTTCGTTGCTGCGCACAGGCTTTCTCCAGTTGTGGTGAGCGGGGGCTTCTCTTTGTTGCGGTGCGCGGACTTCTCATTGCGGTGGCTTCTCTTGTTACGGAGCACAGGCTCTAGGCGCGCGGGCTTCAGTAGTTGTGGCACGTGGGCTCAGTAGTTGTGGCTGGCAGGCTCTAGAGCGCAGGCTCAGTAGCTGTGGTGCACGGGCTTAGCTGCTCTGCGGCATGTGGGATCTTCCTCGCCAGGGCTTGAACCCGTGTCCCCTGCATTGGCAGGCTGATTCTTAACCGCTGTGCCACCAGGGAAGTCCCTGTAGCATTTCAAATGTACACAATCACATGTAACCCCCGGTCCTCTCAAAGGCAGTGACATCAGCGTAGTAGTTCTCCCCATGCCAGCCTAAGAAGCAAGGTAGAGCAGCCGCCAACTTTCAGTTCAAAGATTAGGCTCTTTGTATGGGGTGATTTATTATGTTTATAGCTGGAGAGAACAAAGTTTTTTTTAGTTGAGAATATTACTTTCTTTCAGGGCTTCGGGATTTTTACCTTCTTCCTCTCCTTTAAAGCAGCAAAAGCGTTATATGTATGAGGAATCATCCCTGGGCCAGATTCTATTTACAGATATTTGGGGGAGGGGGGAAAAGGAAAACATTCCTTAAAGCAATCTTTGGTTACTCATGTACAGCAAGTTCGATTTGAACGTTCATGAATTTGTGGCATGTTGGTACCTCTGCTGAACGTGTTAATTATCAGACTGCGGGCAGATTAGGGCCTTTAGCCCTGCACAAGGCAGAGAGAAGGTAGGAGAAAGAAGACAGAGAGGGGGAGAGAGGGCAAGGCAGAGCAAGAGAGAGATAAGAGAGACACATAAATGAGAGACAGACAGACAGATGGAGATGGAGGCACATACAGTGCCAAATGCCTCAGAATGCAAAGAGGACCCTTCTGTGCAACCATTAAGTTACAGTCAAACAACCTCAGAGTGAGTATATGGGCTTCAAACAACCCCACCTGTCACCTCCTACATCTGTGCCTCATGAGGCAGGATCACCCAGTTATTAAGAGTGTGGGCACTTCTGAATCAGACACCTGGGTTCAGGCCCATCATGTGCCACATGCTTATGTCGCATGTGACCTTGGGTAGTTTATTCACACTCTCTGTGTCACAGTGCCCTCAGTCTACAAATGGAGCCCACCAGCAGGGCTATTGGAACAATTAAATGAGTGTGAATGCAGGTAAAGAACCTAGAACACTGCCTGGCACGTGGGAGGGAAGGACTCAGTACACATTTGCTGCTGCTACTCACACCTTATCATCACATTATCATCTCTGAAGGTAGGTTGCAAAGAGGTTGCTACCCAGTTCGAGCCACTTGGAGCATGCGCCTCTTTGCATGGGGGCATGATGGCTCTTCTAACCCATTCAGTGCCACTGGTCACCAGAACCATGGGCGAGACCGCCAAGGAAAGGCAGCCACTAATTGCCAGCAAAAACTTGTGTACCTGCTTGACCACTGAAACTGCTTCTGCGTGTGCAGCCAGAGGTGTTTTCCAAATGAACATCTACTTGTGAAAAACCTAATGTGCTTTCCTTTAAATACACCTATTTTTTCATTGCCAAACACTGCACCACCTAGAGAGAGGACAGTGCAACTGCAGCTCCCATCGCCTCCAGGGACTTTGGGGTTTTAGGGCAATAAAATGCCATGCATACTAGTCCTCTTTGCTATGCACCTTAAAATGATGTCACTTGTCATCTGGAAATACCCTCCTTGACTCAAGATGATGATAATGGCAGTGATGATGATGGTGGTGATGGTGGTGGTGGTGGTGGTGGTGATGGTAATGGTGGTGGTGATGATGGTGGTGGTGGTGATGGCGGTGATGGTGGTGGTGATGGTGGTGGTGGTGGTGATGGTGACGATGGTGGTGGTGATGATGATGGTGGTGGTGGTGATGGTGGTGATGGTGGTGGTGGTGGTGACGGTGGTGGTGATGATGGTGGTGATGGTGGTGACGATGGTGGTGGTGATGATGAAGGTGGTGGTGGTGGTGACAGTGGTGGTGATGGTGGTGGTGGTGGTGGTGATGGTGGTGGTGATGGTGGTGGTGACGATGACGGATAACATTTATTGAGCACTCTCCATGAGCTAGCACTTCTCTACATGCTTTACCTAGATTATCTCATTTACCTCTCATGAGTACCCTAGGAGATGGGTAGCCTTTTATACCCATTTATATAGATAAGGAAACTTAGGTGCTGAAGAGTTAGGTATCTTGCCCATGGTCATACAGCAGGTGACTCCAGAATCTTCACTCTTAATCACCATATTAGGCTACCTCTAAAATTATCTAATAGAAAAATCACTGGTTTGGGAAATCCAGTTGCTAGTTCTGGTTCTGCCCAACTACTTTTTCACCTATTTAACTAACCTGGCTTAAGTCACTTTGCATCTTTGGTTTCAGTATCTTCTTCTAAAAAAGAGTAGCTTTTACATTAAATGTCTGTTAAGGTCTCTTCCAGATCATCAATTGTATGATTTATTCATTTATCTAGTAAATAATAATTGGGGATTAAGCATCTATTGTGTTATAGGCACTGTATTGGTCCTTATGCAACAGGGGTGTAAAAACAGATATGTGCCCTACCTTTCTGGAGCTCATGGTCTAGAAGAGGAGATGATGTAAAGTAAGCAGACAAGTAAATATATAATGACAAATTTTTATAGGTGCCCTAAAGGGCAAGTACCAGGGTCCCATGAAAGAGGATAATATGAAGAACCTGATTTAGACTGAGGGATCTTTTGAGGATGTGATATTTAAAATAAGGACTTCAAGGTAGTAGAAGCTGATTAGTTTAAGAGTCCAAGAAAGGTATTCCAGGTTGAGGGACCAGCATATGCAAAGGCCTGAGACGGGAAAGAATATGGTATATTCCAGGAACTGAGAAAAGGCAATTGTAGGTAAGACATAGTGAATAGGGGAGAAAAATGGTACCAGACAGATCTGGTAAAGCAGGCAGGTGGCAGACCATTGGTGTCTTTGTCCATCCATGTCCTGTATGCTAAGACTACATCAGAATGCTAATAATTGCCACAGTAGAAATGTCTTCCCCATTCCCATTTCCAAGGCCTCCATCTCAATATCAGGCTTTCCCCAAGGAAATGGATATTGAGCTTAGGGATCAGACAGAGGCACTAACTTTTAAGGAACTCCCAAGCACCATTAGTGCTTTGACAACGTTTACCTATATTAGTGCTTTGACAACGTTTACCTATTCTCTTCACCAACAGGAATGGTCCTGGGGGAAATAGAGTAAAGAAGGGAAAAATGGACAACTACTTGGATAATTCAAGTTTCCAATATTGCCTCAAAAACTGACCTGAGTGATCCAAATAGCTACTGGATTCTCCATTTCACTCCATATATGTAGATACAACTGTGAACCCATCAAGAAGCTCTGCTGTGCCCTGAGAAAGCCCTACCTAAGCGCTTTAGCCTACCCTCTGGCAAGACTATGAAATAGGAAGCATTTGGTAATTGTCCTCTTAGACTTCCAGGTCCTTCTAACGTCACCCCTTCCAGGGAGCCTTCTCTAATTGCCCCTCTGAACTCACTCCTTTGACTACTATAGTTCCTGCATCATACCTGCATAGGTGGTGATCTTACTCTGACTTGCACTCACAAGTTGTTCACTAGGTGGTGAGCACCTTGAGAACAGAGCCTGACTTAGTCAAAGGTCTCCTTGCTGGAACCTGGCACAGTGGCTGCACAAAGAAGACCCTCATGCTCCATGCATTTAGTTTAATGGATTTAATCATCTGTAGCCCTAAATCTTTCATTGCCTCCTACACCCCATCCCTACCAGCCTGCCCTGAGCACCCCACCAAATGATTTCACCTGGCAACTCTGTTCCTTCCACCATTTCTCAGCAGCCCCTTCCCAAGCATACCTGCTCTGTGTCCCATTTCTGCAAGGCCCTGCCACTGCCGGCTAGGTTACAAGGGATGGAAATTGGTTGATCCAATAAATAAATATGGTACTCAGCAAAGGAGGTTCCCTCCCAGGCAATCTCATACCATAACCCAATCAAGATGTCCAGAGTTACAGAAAACTTGTAAGAATTGTGGACCTCTGGACGATAATGGGGGTTCTCTGCTGCAGGCCAGTCTCTGGTAAAATCACAGCTCATGGGTGGCTACCAACTCCGCTCATGGTTACAACTGACCTGTAAGTAATCTCGTGAAAACAATAAAAATAATTATCTCCATTATTTCCCGAACCCCTACTAACTCTCAGGTTCTAATCCTCTCCAAGCCCTATGAATTAGGTTTTATTAGCCCCACATTACAAAGGGGGAAACTTAGCCTCAAAGAGATGAAGTGACTTCTGCATGCCATGCAGCTGAAATCTCAAGGCAGGTTTCAGCTGCACTCTCCATCACCTGGGCTCTTTCTACTCTGCCTCCTCCTGCCTCTAGAAATAAAGGAAAACTACAGCCAGTGGCCAACCCCCACTCTCTTCTCAAGCTCAGCATATTTCCTGCTGCTGGAGGAAAGTGATGAACAGCTGCAGCATCCTCCAGAGGAAGATCAGTCTGCCTTTCACTGGAAAAAGAGCTTCCCAGAGAAGAGCACAGAAGGAGCTACGTGGAGCCCAGCACTGCCCCCTTCCCTGAAACAGGGCAGCACAGCCAATCCCCCGATGCCATGAGAGGAACAGATCCCACCGCTGCTGGGTGAAGAAAGCTGCAGCCCCTCTGTTTGTGTTCACAGTGGACAACAGGCAGGTCTCCATAGTTCTCAACACCAACCTGGGACATTAACAAGGCATGAAACTGTCACGTGATCCAACATCCATGAACGAAGAATTGAGCTCCGTGTGTTCTTTGAGCCAAAGTTACAACTCATCAAAACGGGGTCAGTGTCAGCCTGAACATGAACGAGGGAAGGGAAATAACATCCAGTAGGCACCAGGTACTGGGATGGGCATTTGATATACCTTATCTCTGAACTGCCTCCAGAGAAGAAGTATTAACTAGAGTCCCACTGTGCAGAAAAGGAGACTGAGGCTCAGGGAGGTGATTTACAAAGGCTGACATGGCTAGCAAATGGTAGATTTTGGTTCCATGCCCGCATCTGTTTCACTCCCAGGCTGATGCTTTTTCCATTATACCATAATGTCTCGCCTTTGCATGCTTTCTGAACTCCATTTGTTGTGATTTTCAGCTGCTTGGATGGATTGCACACTTGGAAATCCACCAAAAGCAGATCCTACATCTTTAGCAATCCACATAAATGCTAGGCCAAATTCCAACCATCTTTTTCACAAGAGAACTCTCCACCCTGAGTAATGGGGCTTTAAAAAAAGAAAAGAAAAGGAGAAAGGCAAAAAGTAATTTGCAGAGGAGGCCTGTGTGATTCAGATGGGTGTGGGTGGCCGAAGCTGGCACAGATATAATCACAGCCCATCGTCAGAACAATGAAGCCATAAGTCCAACTTCTGAAGAATGCCATTCGTTCGCTCCACAATGATTTCTGAGTGCCTCATTTCAACAGAGCAAAGCACTGTGAGAGTGACAAAGGAGCAAAAAGCTTGGGCCCAACCCACAGGGAGTACACAGAACTCCCATTCAGGTTCTCAGACATGAAAATGGGCATCTATACTGAGGAACATTACATTTTTCAGACATACCTAGATAGACACCTCTGATATGAACCTCTTCCCCTGTCTCTAAGCTTATATGTTTGGTCCATGTCTCCAGTAGGATTTCTTCCTTATTTTCCTTTCTTTCTTCCAGACTCCTCTAGTTCTATTTCCTTACCTCTCTGGTGGAATGTGTAGTGCACGAAAAAACGTTGTCCTGGAGACAAAAAGTGTCCATCCAGCTCTGTCATCTTCTAGTTATGTGACCTTGGACCAGTCTTTATGTCTCCTGAACCTCTATTTGCTCATCAGTAAAGGAAATGTAATAATCCCTATTTCAAGGGTTATGTGAGGATTAATTGAGATAATAATAGGTGAAAGTCCTTTGGAAAATAGCAAACTGCTAGAAAAAAATGTCCACTTTTACCACCAATGCTAAGATTTATTAGATTATTTATGTTAATGGTTAATATTAAGCTGAACAGAAAGCTCTGCCAATTGGCCGTCATTCTTTCTGGTTTTCCTTGGGCAAAGGCTGGCTAAGCAAAAAAGAAAAGCCAGACAAAGAACGGTATTTTGTGAATTCTTCCCCAAAAGGACAGCATTGTAAGTCTGCCGTGAATAAAGAGTGTAAATTATATTCAGCATGATATAAGTAATGACATATCAATTAACTGTGTCAACAAGGTCTAAAAATATGCAAATTACTGTACTTCAATTAGAAAAATCTACATCCTTAGAGAATATTGTAAATCAGGAAATTTGGAAGACATTAAGAGTAATCAGTGAGGGAAAGCATGTACTTTTTGCCGTACCCTATTTTTATACCTACATAATGAAATAATTATAGCTATACTGTATTTATGCCTCTGCAAAAATATTAAAATCTTAAGATCTTTACAATGATAAGTTAAATCTGTATTATGTTTTCAGACAACATTAATTATAAGGAAAAGAAATCTATTATAATTCAATATAAGTAAGTTGAAACTAATTTGGACATGTAAATTAGAAATGCTGCTTTTACTCAGTACCAGAACGTTAGAAAAGAAGAAGCAAGAAGAGATATCTAGATCAATTACTGAGTCTATAAATGCAAAAGCTTTAGCATATTTAAGTTGTAATGCAAATTTAAGAATGTTTAGTAACTTTTCTCAAAAATATCAAACTATTTTGTTTTTGCATTTTGGAGGTTCTCCTGGCTTTCTTTGTTAAAAATGCATTAATCTATCTGTTTGGGATGTATTTGCTCTTACCTGAGTTGGCCCCTAGCTGTAACTCCCAAACAAACTGCAAGAGACAAGGCTGGGATTGTATAAGGTGATGCCAGTTTTCAATGACAGGGATATTCACCACAGTAACAGAGGAGTGCTACGTTTGCTTTGAAATTCAATTAGCATCAATTACAGAGATGCCAGAGGAATGCAAGGGAAAGAGACAGAGGACTCCATCAAAAGCAGCTCACCTCTCCCCAGCCTTCCAGGAGGTACATCCCTTGCAAAAGTCCTGCAATAAGCCTCCTTGGCAACTGATGGGTTTTACCCTAACTAATTGCAAGCTATATAAGGCTTCATCAGGATCTGAAAATTCTGACCCCATAATGGTTTTTTCCTGCGAAGTTTCCATGCTCTGCCTCTTTTCCACGTGTAGGGATGCCGTTTACGTGTCAAGACTCAGAGTTCAACATCATCTTTTATAAAATCTACCCCAGCAGTTGCAAGCAGAGTCGCTCCCTGCCCTAGCTTTATGAAGCCTAGGGCATTGTGACTCTTAGTGTGTCCATTCCCCAGGCTAGGAGCAGCGTGAGAATAGGTACGGTTCATTTTCTCTGTTCGTGCTCCAGGGAGGCACAGCAACTCTTACAAAGCAGACACTGGATCAAGAATACACCAATAAACAAAAGGAAGGAAGAAGACTGGGCAACTCTCTACCTGGAAGAATGTATTCTATCAGCGCTAAGTGTGAAAACTTTCATTAAAGCACCCAGAACTGATTCAACTCTTTCCTTGGTTAAACCAACTAAATAACCAGAATTCGAGCTGGTTTAATGAAAAATGGGGAAGAAGGTGAAGTTTACCTTCACGCTTAGCATCCCTTTTCTATTCTCCAACCCAACTTCCCCCAGCAACTCCCATGACACTTTACCTTTCTTTACCTGCCCTCATCTAAGTCTGCTTCTCTAGAAAACATCTCATCAAATTCCTCACAATAAGTGGCAGGGTTTACTATAGCAATCCTTCCAGGAGTTTTGTTCTGGACATGGAATAAAATGTTATGTCAAAAGAACCAAAAAATATAGCAGAGGGAGGAACACTCCCAAACTCATTTTACAAGGCCTCCATCACCCTGATACCAAAACCAGACAAAGATGTCACAAAGAAAGAAAACTAAAGGCCAATATCACTGATGAACATAGATGCAAAAATCCTCAACAAAATACTGGC
>NC_041220.1:93447884-93448573 GCF_002837175.3 Physeter macrocephalus | reverse complement strand
TGGAGAAAAGACAGCCTCTTCAATAAGTGATGCTGGGAAAACTGGACAGCTACATGTAAAAGAATGAAATTAGAACACTCCCTAACACCATACACAAAAATAAACTCAAAATGGATTAAAGACCTATATGTAAGGCCAGACAGTATAAAATGCTTAGACGAAAACATAGGCAGAACACTCTGTGACATAAATCACAGCAAGATCCTTTTTGACCCACCTCCTAGAGAAATTGAAATAAAAACAAAATAAACAAATGGGACCTAATGAAACTTAAAAGCTTTTGCACAGCAAAGGGAACCATAAACAAGTCAAAAAGACAACCTCAGAATGGGAGGAAATATTTGCAAATGAAGCAACTGACAAAGGATTAATCTCCAAAATTTACAAACAGCCCGTGCAGCTCAATATCAAAAAAACAAACAACTCTATCCAAAAATGGGCAGAAGACCTAAATAGACATTTCTCCAAAGAAATAATACAGATTGCTAACAAACACATGAAAGAATGCTCAACATCTTTAATCATTAGAGAAATGCAAATCAAAACTACAATGAGATATCACCTCACACCAGTCAGAATGGTCATCATCAAAAAATCTACAAACAATAAATGCTGGAGAGGGTGTGGAGAAAAGGGAACCCTCTTGCACTGTTGGTGGGAATGTAAATTGATACAGCCACTATGGAGAA
>NC_041220.1:93446097-93447734 GCF_002837175.3 Physeter macrocephalus | reverse complement strand
TGACAGATGAATGGATAAAGAAGATGTGGCACATATATATGATGGAATATTACTCAGCCATAAAAAAGAAATGAAATTGAGTTATTTGTATTGAGGTGGATGGACCTGGAGTCTGTCATACAGAGTGAAGTAAGTCAGAAAGAGAAAAATAAATACCGTATGCTAACACATATATGTGGAATCTTAAAAAAAAAAAAGGTCATGAAAAACCTAGGGGCAGGACGGAAATAAAGACGCAGACCTACTAGAGAATGGACTTGAGGACACGGGGAGGGGGGAAGGCTCAGCTGGGATGAAGTGAGAGAGTGGCATGTGCATATATACACTAGCAAGCGTAAAATAGATAGCTAGTGGGAAGTGGCCGCAGAGCACAGGGAGATCAGCTCAGTGCTTTGTGACCAGCTAGAGGGGTGGGTCAGGGAGGGTGGGAGGGAGGGAGAGGCAAGAGGGAAGAGATATGGGAATATATGTGTATGTATATAACTGATTCACTGTGTTACAAAGCAGAAACTAACACACCATTGTAAAGCAATTATACTCCAATAAAGAGGTTAAAAAATATATATATATAGTGCAAATCCTAGAATAGAATACTGTGTTTATATTACAGAAATAACTTATAAAACTATTTTTTAAATAAGTGCAAGTTTTCATTAAGAAAACAAATTTGGTATTTGAATTAATAAGACCAGAGCTGCGGGATTTGTTTTGCTCACCACATTAAAGACACGGGTTCGTGCCCCGTCCGGGAAGATCCCACATGCCGCCGGAGCGGCTGGGCCCGTGAGCCATGGCCTCTGAGCCTGCGCGTCAGGAGTCTGTGCTCCGCAACGGAAGAGGCCACAACAGTGAGAGGCCCGCGTACCGAAAAACAAAACAAAACAAAACAAAAAGAACCAAGATGTAGCAGAGGAATTTCAGACACTGGTGGGGCAGGGAGTAAGGCACATTTCTAGTCCCCCTTAAAACACACACGCACGCACGCACGCACGCACAATCAGCGAGCTACATGGTTTGCCTGTGTGAACATCAGCTTTGATGGGTACAGATATTTCTTAGAATGGGCCTATACGAAATACTTTTTAAATGACTGCTTAATTGGTGGTGGGAATGGAGCAAGAGAAAGGATGCTCTTTCAACTGGGAGAGCCTAATAAATAAATACCACATCAAAATCTTTTCAGCATACTTTCTCCAGTGGAATGGAGAATATGGCTAGCGGTTGAGATTTAAAAACTAGCATCCTTCCTGGTTCACCCAGTGTAAATCCTGGCTTATAACAGGTGAGTTTGGGGACTGATGGTATTTGACAAGCTAGTACTTACCCCCAATTTTGCAGGCATATGGTACCTACTCCTTGAATCCACATGGCTCAAAGCAATTCATCTGCCTTACTTGTTTAAGAATTTAGGGAGGTAAATATTGGGGCCAGATTTGCTTAATCAAATGAATTTCCAGGAAAACGGGAATGTCAAAGATCAAGGAAGCAGGATTTAAAATAGCAATTTTTTTTTTTTTTTTTTTGGTGGTATGCGGGCCTTCCTCTGTTGTGGCCTCTCCCGTTGCGGAGCACAGGCTCCGGACGCGCAGGCTCAGCGGCCATGGCTCACGGGCCCAGCCGCTCTGCCGCACGTCGGA
>NC_041220.1:93444108-93445912 GCF_002837175.3 Physeter macrocephalus | reverse complement strand
ACGAACCCGGCTCCCCTGCATCGGCAGGCGGACGCGCAACCACTGCGCCACCAGGGAAGCCCCTAAAATAGCAATTTTAAAACCGTTAATTCGATACTGTTCCTTATGCAAAACCATCACATTATCATGCTTTTTTCTCTGTGTTATCAATTAATCCATATTTTTCTGCTCATTGTCTTCATTTTCCTCATTCTCTGAATTTTTATCCCTCACCATCCATAGTTTTGTGTCTTAGAAACTCTAGGGTTTATAGCAAAAGTACCAACTTCACACACAGCTAAGGTTCTGCTGCTTGATCATGCTAATAAAGAAATACACTCAAGGTTTAACCACCAAGTGTAGCCCGAACTTCAGAGCATCAGGGATCACAAAGGAAGGAGTTCCAATCTTTTATTTAAAAGTTGAGGAGTCAAGATGAGATGACACCAAATCTGCCTGTCTGATCCAAAAGAGGCCAGGGGACTTTTCTCTAATTCATCTCATCTGTTTTCTCACTTTCGGTCCTCAGAAATAGCGCATTTACCCATCATAACTTCTGACTATCAAAAGTTAATTTTATTGAATGCCACAATCTATATCCTGGTGGTTGCGTCGGATAGATACCAGATTGGGGTAAGGATAAAGTCTACAACATTGACCGAGTCATCAGTCTTTGTAAAAATAAAGGGAGAGCTAGGGAGGAAAATCAGTCACCCCTCTACCACTCCCAGAGAAAGAAAAAATAAAAATAAAAACAAGAGAGAGAAACACATGTGGTAAACATAGCCCACCTTTCGTTGCAGAGCTCCTGCTCGGTATCCAAAGGCTTTGCAATTATTTGGCTATTACTTACCTTTAAATATCAGCTAAAGAGATCTAGCGTTTTGGAAAGGTAATTATACCGTAATGCAGATGGTAGTAATAACAATTACCCAAGATAAGCCCTTGCAATGATCTTTACAAAGCAAAGCAAAGCAGAAGTTGTACTGACTCATGAAGGACCTCCAGTGGAGAAGGTTGCAACGCAGGAGCCAGGCTCTAAGCACTTCCTAAGTTTAAACAATTCTTGATGGAGAGATAATTTCTGATAGCCGCTATTTGCCATGAATCCTACCCATCTCAAATGGAAAAGGTTTCTTCCCCTGCCTCGTGCATGCCAAATTTGGCCCTGATTCCTATATCAGAAACTGCCTGCCACACACATTTCTGTGGGGGAAAGAGTTATCCTACAACATGATAGTTGTTGAAACAGGGGGATCTAATTGCTTAGAAATCATTAATTTCTATAAATAGATGACTTCTGGGAGTCAATGAACTATAAGCAGAAGAGACAACGTGTTTGAATGTCACGCCTGTGCTCTGGATATTTTTATGACTGGTCAGTGGTTCCGTAAAGAACTCGCACAGCAAAAGGTGCCTAGTCAACCTGGACTGATTGAAATTGCCAGTTAGAAATAGATCGTCCCTCTTTTAAACCTTGACCACCCTTCTAACAAATCAGGTTGTGCATTTATGATGCATTACTAAGGAAAGTTAGCATCAGCCATCCAAGAAGGAAAAAAAGGAGGCACTATCTGATCGTTGCTATTTTCCAGGGCATAAAATAACAAGCCGTCATCTACCTTTTGCAGGTCATTTTTATCACATTGCAGGCCAAAATGAAATTTGACCTCCATTTTCCAACTACGCTGGTGAGGATACATTTTTTTTTTTTTTTTTTTTTTTTTAGGTACGCGGGCCTCTCACTGTCGCGGCCTCTCCCGTTGCGGAGCACAGGCTCCGGACGCGCAGGCTCAGCGGCCATGGCTCACGGGCCCAGCCGCTC
>NC_041220.1:93436146-93443265 GCF_002837175.3 Physeter macrocephalus | reverse complement strand
GCCGCGAAGCGGCTGGGCCCGTGAGCCACGGCCGCTGAGCCTGCGCGTCTGGAGCCTGTGCTCCACGACGGGAGAGGCCACAACAGTGAGAGGCACACGTACCGCAAAAAAAAAAAAAAAAAAAAAAGAGTCTGTGACCTCGAACATCATTTTCAAAATCCTCAGTGCCCAGGGGAATTCTAAATGGCCTCAGGTTCCTGTTGCTCCCTTCCTACTTTCTCCCTCCCGCACAGACTTACCAAAGCCAAGCAACTTTTGACCATAGCTAACTTCAGCACTATCCAAGTGTGGAATCCAACTGGCGCTCACTAGAAGAGTTGGCTGTGATGCAATACTGTCTTGTGAAATACAATTGCCCTTCAGATCTGCATGAATTGGGATATCTGAACAACCAAATTATTTGTGAGGTCTGTTTCAATCATAAGTACACATGCATGCATTCATTTAAAACCTCAGTTTTATCCTACCTCTCCTCTGTTCAAAGGCATCCAATTCATTCATTGAGAATGAATGATAAACCCCTTACCTTGGCTTACAGGGTCCCCGCTCCTACTCCGATATCATCTCCTGCCCCCTCCCCAGCTCACATCTGCTCCACCTCTTTCTCTTGGCTGTTCCTCAAAAAATGCCAAGCACACGCCCACCTCAAGGTTAGGGCTGGGGTTAGACTTGCTGTTCCTTCTGCTGAGACACCTTTCCTCCAGGTGTCCACAGCGTACTCTCTTTACACTCAGGTCCCCCATTCGAAGAGTCCTCCCCTAACTCCCCGTTATTGATTGGAAACCTCTCTAGCATTCTCTGTCTTAGTTTGGGTTCCTCCGACTTGTGAGCAGGATGTTTATCTGAAAGGTGATTCTAGGAAGCTTCAGGGAAGGAGTGGCCGGAGAGAAAGCCAGTGCAGGGCAAAGATGAAGCTGGTGACTACTGTGGGTAACTGGAGCTCAATCCTGCTGGAGGGAAGGCTGCTCCTCCCAGGAGGTGCCAGCTCCTCAGCTTTGGAGAAAGTGCCGCAGGTGGGGGGCTGTCATTAGCAAAGGAATCTCGCTCGGTGGCAGCTGAAGTCAGAGGTGGGCTGAAGGGCCGTGATGCAAGGGAACAGCAGCCTCTGCTCCCTCTCCCTCGCCTTACTTGGATTTCTTTCCCTGCAATTTTCATCCCCTGATGTAGTATACATCGATTTGTTGCTTTATTTATTGTCTATCCCTTTTCCATCCCTGCTCCTATCCCAACAAACACATCCATGAAAGTTCGAGGAGAACAGACAGCTTACAGGTTGGTTCACTGCTACACCTCCAATGCCTAGACAAGTGCTTAGCAGATTTTGTTGGATGAATTACTTTATTAATTTATTTGTTCATGCATTTATATAATAACCATTGACTGGGCTGTACCTGGGCTAAGTGTTAGTGTGTCAGAAGTGACAGGAGCTCAGTTCTACTATACAGCTGGGGCCCTAACAGGATTCAAACAACACTCGGGAGGGAGAGACGATGCCAAGTATTTTTTTTTGTTGTGGTTGTGGTTCTACAGAACCTAGCACAGGCCAGTCACAAGCAAGGTACTCAAGAGATGCTCGGGCTTCCCTGGTGGCGCAGTGGTTAAGAATCCGCCTGCCAATGCAGGGGACACGGGTTCGAGCCCTGGTCCAGGAAGATCCCACGTGCCGCAGAGCAACTAAGGCCACGAGCCACAACTACTGAACCTGTGCTCTAGAGCCCGCGAGCCACAACTACTGAGCCCGCGTGCTACAGCTACTGAAGCCCGCCTGCCTAGAGCCCGTGCTCCGCAACAAAGAGAAGCCACCGCAATGAGAAGCCTGCACACTGCAATGAAGAGGAGCCCCTGCTCACTGCAACTAGAGAAAGCCTGCACGCAGCAATGAACACCCAATGCAGCCAAAAATAAATAAATAATTTTTCTTTTTTTTTTTTAAAGAGATGCTCATGAGTTGAGTTGCCTGCCAATCATCCCAGGAGCCCCTGCTCACTGCAATGAAGAGGAGCCCCTGCTCACTGCAACTAGAGAAAGCCTGCACGCAGCAACGAACACCCAATGCAGCCAAAAATAAATAAATAATTTTTCTTTTTTTTTTTTAAAGAGATGCTCATGAGTTGAGTTGCCTGCCAATCATCCCTTCCCTGGAAAATCTCACAGTCCAGCCTTGGAAACAGCCACAGAAAGTAATAATAATATAACATCGTAAGTGCAACAAGAGAGATCTATACAGAGAGCCATGAGAACAAAAAGAGGGACCAACAAAGAATCTGGGGGAATCAGAGAAAGTGTCCCAGGGGCAGGGATATTTTAATTGGGACTTGAAAAATCAGTAAGAGTTTGCCACTCAAAGGCAATAAATGCACTCCTGGCAAAGGGGATGGCTTTTACGATGTTCAGATAGCATGTGACATTACACAAATCTGGAGCATGAAGCAGGTTGGCAGGGGTTGAACTTGTAACATAGCCTTCATCAGCCAGAAATAAATTCCCTTAAAAAATCAAAAGTGAAAGACTCTGATACCAAGTGTTAGTGAAAATGTACAGAAGCAGGCATTTTCTTACACTGCTGGTGGGAATGTCAATTAGTACAACCTTTTTGGAGGACAATTTATTGATATCTAGCAAAGCCGAAAATACAATTCCCTCACCGTTGAGCCATTTTACTTCCCGGTACTTGCCCAAGAGGGACGTGCTCACAAGCAAAAGGAGGAACATCCGTGAGGATGTCGTTAACAGCGCCATTGATAACTGAAAAACTGGGGGCAAATCTAGGTCTCCATCCATAGGAGAACAGATATCTTACCTATGAATAAGCAATAAATACACCACAAAATTTGTGTATAGAGTTAAATGAATGAACTAGATCTACATCATCAACACAGAGAAATCTCCGTTATAATATCGAGAAAAGAAAGCAAGTCAGAGAAGGATACATGCATCATAATACTATTACGTAGATTTTAAAATTCGCAAAACTCTAGGCTGTTGGTGGAGTCTATGCTCACATAAAAAAATCAAAGGATAAAAACACGTATAGATCCTGTAGACTTAGTGGTTACCTCTGAGACGTGAGAGAGGCTAATGGGATTAGACAGGAGGCAAATGGAGCTTTAATGTATCTGAAACATGTTATTTCTTAAGAAAAAAAAATCCGATGCAAACGTGCCAAACGGTGAGCATTTGTTAAATATGGATTTTGGACACACGGATGTTTTTAGGCGTTTGTTACATTCATCTCTGTGCTTTTCTTACTGTTCAGAAAGATTGCATAGTTTTTTAAATGGCCAAAGGAATTTCACTTGAAAGATAGACTTATTTTATATAGTTTTCATTCCTTGGCCTCATTTTTATTGCATTGACTCTGTTTTCTATATGAAAACAAAAAGTCAGGGACTATTTACTCTATTCATAAATTCAACCATTCACTCCAACAACAAGAATTTATTCAGTGTCCATTATGTAAAAAGCTACCATTTTCCACAACTATAGGGGCTTCCTGTGAACGCAAAAGACAAAAATCCTCAACTTCAACATGTACATAATCTGTCTAGAGTCAAAAGACATATACATTCAAATAGCTCCCAAACACCTCAGTATACAGAAATTATATGCCAGAAAACTACATCACCATAATGCACTTTATTTTTTATTAGTATGTGGCTGGTATCAGTGTAAAACAAACTTGGAGCCATAAATACAATATCATGTCTCGGCAGTTGTCAAGATCTAAAAAAGCAATGGCAGAAAAGGACCTTACACACTCATAAGGTCTTATGCCATAAGGCATAAGGACCTTATGCCCTTCTTGAGGACAAGGAGTCAAAAGTTCCATTGCCAGCCCTCACCCCCACTAACACAAACATGCTAGCGAAGAGAAAAGGAAGACAAATGGTGCGTCCCTGCAACCTGCATTGTATTCAGAAGCGGAGTCAGCCATTTTTAAAGTCATATAGATTATTGCGGCTACTTTCTAGGCCTGGTCCTGGGAAGAAGCAACTCCAGCCAGGCCCCTGGTCTTTTGCTCAAATAAGACCGCGGCTCAATATTCCAGGGTCAAGAAGGAGAGGGCACTCACTCTATCCCTGCTCTCTTCTGATCTCATATAATCTAGCACTTACTTCCTTATTAACTTTAAATTATATAAGTAATATATAAATACATTATCCTTATGAAACAGAAAAAAAAAGTCCACATGTAAATATCATGGAAGTCTCTCTTCAATGCACTTATCTACATCCACGAATATATACTTTTTAATATACATGGCTTATGGGGAAAGTAAAATTTTTTTTCACTTGACAAGAGTCTTGGCAATCTTTCAGTGTCGTTGCCTATAGTTCCATTTATAGGCTTCCTTTAAACGGGTGCAGAATACTCTATGGTATGGTTATAGCATCATTGGTAAGCATTCCCATACTGATCGACATCAAGAGCGTTTCTAATTTCATTGCACTTTCAAATAACGCTGCAATTAATTTCCTTGTAAAGCTCAATTCTACACAGCCAGGCACTGTTTTCTAGCCACTTCATATATCTCTGCCTCGGGCCCCAGTATGACTCAAACAACAGTCGGGGGGGAGAGACTATGTCACGTTTTTTTTTGTTATGGTTCCTCTGAATGTAATGCAGAGCCAGGCATGTGCATGTTCTCAAGAGATGCTCAGGAACTGAGTACATTTGTGACCTTGGTGCCCTCACTGTCTCTAGTCCTCTGATAAGTGGAGTGTACCAGGGTGAAAGTTGACAACTGGCCCCTCTGCACAGTAGACACTTTAATAAATATTAAATGACCCCAACAACTTGAATAAACCAAAGGATTGTGCCAGAAAGTTGAAAACTGTCCATGTGGGTCAACTCTCTTCCTCTTTGGCCTTTTAGGAGCAGAGAGGACACAGCCCTCTCCGCCTTGGACAGAGCGTGGGCCCATTCATCATTCTGCCAGGCCCCTCCAAACAAGATGCCTGCAGGCGCCTCTCTCAAGTGGGTCCAGGCAAGGTCATTACCTGGCAACATGAACTCTCCTTATCTCCCTGGCCCCGTTTCAGAAGAGAGTCATTGACAGCAGGGATTCGATCTCCCTTCTAAAGTCCTTTCCCAGATAAACAAGCTTTAAAGAATCCACCGTGTGCATGACCTTTTGAGAAGCCAAGTCATCAAATGGACAGGGAGGAGGCTGAGAAGTAGACTGCCCCCGCACCAGGAAAACGTTCTCTCCAAAAAAAGGGTTGTGGCCCAGGAAAGGACGTACAAGAGAGAACGCGCATCCACAACCACAGAGGCAGCTCTGAAAACGAACCATTAGCAATTTAACAGGGCGCGGCTTTTAAAATCCAACCCGTGGTCCACACGCAGGAAGACTTTATGATGGAAGGGAGCAGATGGCTGGCCAGTGGAAGCACAGAAATCCCTCCCGGGACTGTTTTCCACTGAGAATGGACAGTACTTGAGATTCATCCCTTCAATACAGAAATAATGAACCATTCAAAGAAAGTGAAGGAAGAAATAACTAGAGAAAGATAGACAAGAGAAAGAGAAAGAAAGAGAAAGAATAAAGAAGTATTTACAAGTTTGGCTTTAAAATACAAAAGCATAAAACATTTTGAATATGAAAACCTTTTTGCCTGCAGACTCACAGAGGGTGAGGCAATGATGAAACCCCATCATGAACGTCTGATGGATAATGTGAGGGAGGATCAAGGAGATAAAGCAGGCAAGTTGCTCTGAGCTCTTTGAAAGAAAGGGAATAAGCCAAAGTACTGACTTAGGAGTGGTTTAAATTCTGGATAACTTAAATATGGTGAGCTTGACTCTGTCTATGCTTACGGGTACTTCTGAAGTGTTCACTGGAATATGTATTGTTCATTGTTACTGTGAAATTAAGTTGCTGGAGTAGAGCATTACCTCTAAAAATAAATGCTTTAGGGATCTGCTTATTATAGATGTCGAACCAAAACCATCCTTGAGTCGACTCCTGCAGAGACTCTGCCTGGAAATGAGATAAGTCAAGGATGTAGGAAACTGAATTTTAAAAGGAAAAAAATAGCATATAATTAGGAAACTGGCAGAATCAGCCAAGTACTGATCAACAAACACATCATGAGGGCCTACCACGAGCACAGCATGATGTGGATAAAACTCACACAGGGCCAGCAAAGAGTTAAAGGACTCAGGGAGCCAGCAGGAGCTTTTCTGCTAAGACAGCATGGTTTGATAGCAGCAGAAACATCTGCATATGGAGCACTGTAATTTGGTCCTTTAATCAGTGCCAATAGGCTGACCCACTGGAATATAAGCTTTTTGAGGGAAAGAATTTTGCCTATATTCATCATCACTGTATCTCCATGCTGGTAAATAGCAGCTGCTTAAGAAATATTTATTGAGTAAATTAAATAATAAATGACAGGAAGGAAGGAAGGGAGAGAGGGAGGAAGGAAGGACTTGAAGAAAAGAAGATAGAGAAGGCTATATTCCTCGGTGAACAGCCTTCCTAGGATAATTTTCCTGGAAACAATCCCTTCCTATATCCACATACCCCACAGCATCCTGAAAGACAGAAGCAGAGAATAAGAGCCAGCAGGAGAGCTGTGAATGTCAGTGTATGTATGAGCACCAAATTCATCTTTTGCAATGCCATAATGTTTTGTTCACAACTCCTCTCCGGCACTTACCACCACTCTGCCTTCTTTGTTTATGAGTTTGTTTACCTGATCCTGCCCATTGAGAAAATGGGCCTGACAGAGGCGTACACAAGAGTCTCTCAAGTTCAAAACTGAATATTGACCACAGAAAACTCCGTGCAGCCGACACCACGTTTTCTCTTATTTTCCGATGGGGTTAGCCATGTATACACCTTAGTGATGACGATCCAAGGCGTCACCCAGCCCGCGTATCCCATACTAAATTTTTCTGCTCATATTTCTAGTCCCTTAGAACATAGCAATAGCTCAACATGTACCTTTTAAATGCATGAAAACTTCCTTTCAGACCAGACTAGCAGTGGTTATCACCAGTG
This sequence comes from Physeter macrocephalus, assembly GCF_002837175.3. NCBI lineage: Eukaryota > Metazoa > Chordata > Mammalia > Artiodactyla > Physeteridae > Physeter > Physeter macrocephalus. Next base: position 93,436,256 of record NC_041220.1, on the reverse strand, counting down.
TTATCAAAAGAGTTGACCAGGGGCTTCCCTGGTGGCGCAGTGGTTGAGAGTCCGCCTGCCGATGCAGGGGTCACGGGTTCGTGCCCCGGTCCGGGAAGATCCCACATGCC
>NC_041220.1:93434824-93436048 GCF_002837175.3 Physeter macrocephalus | reverse complement strand
TGCTCCACAACAGGAGGGGCCACAACAGTGAGAGGCCCGCGTACCGCAAAAAAACAAAAAAGAGTTGACCAAACCAGAAGGAAGACATAATTAGTGAGACCCTAAGCTGAAAACCTAGAATTACCAACCAGAAGGAGAGACTTCAAGTTTACAGATAGAGATTTTTTTGTTTTAGCATCTTTATTGCAGTATAATTGCTCTACAGTGGTGTGTTAGTTCCTGCTTTATAACAAAGTGAATCAGTTATACATATACATATGTTCCCATATCTCTTCCCTCTTGCGTCTCCCTCCCTCCCACCCTCCCTATTCCACCCCTCTAGGTGGTCACAAAGCACCGAGCTGATCTCCCTGTGCTATGCGGCCACTTCCCACTAGTTATCTATTTTACATTTGTTAGTGTATATATCTGTCCATGCCACTCTCTCACTTTGTCCCAGCTTACCCTTCCCCCTCCCTGTATCCTCAAGTCCATTCTCTAGGTCCAGCCACCTCACTACAAATAACTCAATTTCTTTTCTTTTTTTTTTTTTTTTTTTTTCTTTTGCAGTACGCGGGCCTCTCACTGTTGTGGCCTCTCCCTTCGCGGAGCACAGGCTCCGGACGTGCAGGCCCAGCGGCCATGGCTCACAGGCCCAGCTGCTCCGCGGCATGTGGGATCTTCCCAGACCGGGGCACGAACCTGCGTCCCCTGCATCGGCAGGCGGGCTCGCAACCACTGCGCCACCAGAGAAGCCCTCGTTTCTTTTTATGGCTGAGTAATATTCCAATGTATATATGTGCCACATCTTCTTTATCCATTCATCTGTTGATGGACACTTAGGTTGCTTCCTGGCTATTGTAAATAGAGCTGCAACGAACATTGTGGTACATGACTCTTTTTGAATTATGGTTTTCTCAGGGTATATGCCCAGTAGTGGGATTGCTGGGTCGTACGGTAGTTCTATATTTAGTCTTTTAAGGAGCCTCCATACTGTTCTCCATAGTGGCTGTATCAATTTACATTCCCACCAACAGCGCAAGAGGGTTCCCTTTTCTCCACACCCTCTCCAGCATTTATTGTTCGTAAATTTTTTGAGGATGGCCATTCTGACCGGTGTGAGATGATATCTCATTGTAGTTTTGATTTGTATTTCTCTAATGATTAATGATGCTGAACATTCTTTCATGTGTTTGTTGGCAATCTGTATAACTTCTTTGGAGAAATGTCTATTTAGTTCTTCTG
>NC_041220.1:93387869-93434355 GCF_002837175.3 Physeter macrocephalus | reverse complement strand
GACGAAAGACCTGTATGCAGAAAATTATGACACTGATTAAAGAAATTAAAGATGATATAAATAGATGGAGAGATATACCATGTTCTTGGATTGGAAGAATCAACATTGTGAAAATGACTCTACTACCCAAAGCAATCTACAGGTTCAATGCAATCCCTATCAAACTACCAATGGCATTTTTCACAGAACTAGAACAAAAAATTTCACAATTTGTATGGAAACACAAAAGACCCCGAATAGCCAAAGCAATCTTGAGAAAGAAAAACGGACCTGGAGGAATTAGGCGCCCTGACTTCAGACTATACTACAAAGCTACAGTAATGAAGACAGTATGGTACTGGCACAAAAACAGAAATATAGATCAATGGAACAGGATAGAAAGCCCAGAGATAAACCCACGCACATATGGTCACCTTATCTTTGATAAAGAAGGCAAGAATATACAGTGGAGAAAAGACTGTAGACACAAAAATAAACTCAAAATGGATTAAAAACCTAAATGTAAGGCCAGACACTATCAAACTCTTAGAGGAAAACATAGGCAGAACACTCTATGACATACATCACAGCAAGATCCTTTTTGACTCACCTCCTAGAGAAATGGAAATAAAAACAAAAAATAAACAAATGGGACCTAATGAAACTTAAAAGCTTTTGCACAGCAAAGGAAACCATAAACAAGACAGATAGATATTTAGTATAACCTACAGACATTTAGCAAATGATATCTGTTATGAAAATTATAATGTGAAATTAGCAAAAGAAGTAACTTGAAGCAGATGTTCAAAATGTTCACCCTTGACCTCTCCACATGGTAGATTGGCACACACGTGTCCAGATTCTATGCTTCCAACTCGAATAAGAGCAATCGAGGCTTTTCTTCATGGAAACATGATCAATGGATGGTACAATTTTTGCTCTAAACACAATCCCCATGTAGAAAACACTGAAGTCAGAGTCAAGATATTTGGGAATCCTTCTGCTGCAGGTTCATATTGGAAAGTCTGTTACTATGCTTAATAAACCATGCATTTTTGGTATAAAGTAACCCATGTTCAATAAGAACAATGTATGGCTAAACACAAGAAACTTCTGACAATTAGAGATTTAAAGTAGGTTTTGGGGGAAGCTAAACTTGAATTATTAAAACTCAGCTTTAAAAGTCAAGGCCAAGTTCAGCCAAGTTTCTCTCTTGGCTGAAGGCAACTATAGCTCCATTCTTCGGGCTCAGGGCAATAACGTTTCCACACTGGAGGCAAGATTTGGAAGTCAATTACAGGAAATCACCTGGGTCCTTTATGCCTGAAACCATCCCCTGGTAAAAATGTGGAAATTTTATTAAAAAGATAGAAGGCCATTTGGCCCAGTAAAAATGCCAAGTTAAGATACCACAGAAGGAGGTATAAGCAAATCACAAAAGTATGAGAATGGGAATATATATCTGGGCCAGACCACTCTCACCTAATTAATAGGTCCACAGTTTTGTATAACAAAAATAATGGTAACTTAAATATCTAATAATAGAACAGTTGAGTCAAATATGGCTTACTCACCAATGAAGATATTAAACTGCTATAAATTTGCAATAACACAAAAGCATGGCTATAAGTTACATGAAAGAAAAATTAGGATACAAAAATGTATGTGCAACAGGGAACTATATTCCATATCCTGAGATAAACCATAATGGAAAAGAATATGAAAAAGAATACATATATGTATAACTTTGCTGTACAGCAGAAATTAACACAACATTGTAAATCAACTATATTTCAATAAGATTTTTTTTAAATTTATGTGCAATATTATCTCAACTCTTTTACCTGAACCCGTCTATAGAGAAAAGCCTGAGACCATATTTTTAAAAAATGCTAACAGTGATTGCAATTAGATGACAGAACTTTATGTAACTTTTAAATATTTTCTTTTGACTTTTTAAAATTTTTTCTGCATTTTTCACATATTTTCATAATTGGGGAGAAAAAAATTGAAACCCCCAGTTCCTCAGTTGTTTACTTCCTTTGAATTTCAACAGCCTTTCCTAGACACAGTGGGAATAAAAAGGCTGGCTGCTCTTGCTTTCAATTTTTTTTTTAATATTTTGATGTGGCTAGGCAATTACATATAAATTAACATAAAATCAGCTTTTGAATGATACCAGACAGGGCAAAATGGAAGCTTCTATTCACTCATTCCATTAATATCTAAAGAGAGGTTACTCAATGAAGTTGAGAGGCAATATGTTTTTGAATACATGCTTTTCAAACAAAAGGAACATTCCAATTTCATATCTCGTTTAGGTTAAACGAGAAAAGCCACATGCCTACTTACATACACACCTCTCTAACACACTCCCAATACCCATACAAACACAAAAACAAGCCTATACTGTTAATTTTGCTTTTATAAAACATATTCTGAAAATTATAGGTTTGAGGTGCTGAAAATTTGAAGAACATAAAACATCAACGAGTCAGGAAATGGTGGAAAATTTTCCCCTTTTTTAATGTTAAGATCCAGATCATCAACAGTCATTTGCTGAAAAGAAACTTGCTCATTTTTAAACAAGACAGAAATTAAAACTGATGTAGCTCCTGTGTTTGTTTGAGTAATGACGCAAGCAGGCATTCGTTTAAATCAGCTATCGCTGCTGCAATCAATTTTCTCTTAAATTTATCAAGCATTGTTATGCCTGGCTTATTGATGATTTTTGATGTATTCCCAATTAAAAAAAAACTTCCTCAACCTCATAAGTTATCTTTTTTTCATAAAGCCACAAAAGAATTCTAATTTTTCTAAAACTAGCCAGAGGAAACAAAGAATAAATCAAAAAACCTGAAACCAGATAAGCAAACTTGCGTTATGAAATGGAATTCAGGAAAATATCATGACAGCAAGCATCTCAGTCAATTCCAAGCGAACAATTAGACAATCCTGATGATTAAGTTTCTGCATTTCCATTGACTAGATGAAATGATGATGAATTCCCTTTCCTTAAGCTTCAGGTCATTAAGAAGAGTTTGAGCTCCCTTTCCTCCCTTCTTTCCATGGTAGAGCCAACCATATGCAGTCACATTGAGCTGCACAAGGTGAAGGGGGAAGGAGATTTTCTGGGAGTGTTACCTGGCCAGGACCATTAGGTATGATTCTAAAGCAGACCAAAAAAGATAATGATCCCACATTTTTGATGGCTTAAAAGGAAGAACACATGCATTCATGGCTTCACAACAAACAATTATTGACCACCTATTACATGCCAGGCTGAACTAGGCAATGATGATCAAGTGATAAATAAGACAGGTCTTGTCCCTATTTCATGGAATCCCTAGTCAAACTCACCAAACATATACATATACACACACAGAAATACCTATACTTACAATATACATTATGATAATATGTATCATTCATTGAGTGCTTACTATGTGCCAGGCAAGAGTCTGAATGTTTTTTACAATCATCATCATAATCAAAATAACAGCTACTACTGTTTATTAAGAGCCAGTAACAGTCATTGTGCTAAATTCTTCATTCTTACGATACAAGAGTTCTCCTCCCTTGTATGTCTTATCATGATGAGGAAAGAGTGGCTTAGGGAGGTCGAAGGAATTGCTCAAGGTCACAGATAATAATGGCAGAAGACAGATTTGAACACAGGTCTACCTGATTCCACCCCACACTGGACCACCGTGGTCTTCCACACTGGGCTTTGTCAAAGTCCATTGGCAGTGAAGGGCAAGACGTTGAAATTAGACCTGATATGCCTGGGGTCAGGAGACATCCCAAGGCTGATAACATCACTAAACAGCTGGACCTCTGTTCTGGCTGGCCAGTCTCAGGAGCTGCTGGACACAGGCTAGAACCAAGCCCAAGGGTCCTCTGGATGAACTTCAAAGGGCAAGAAAAAACATCTTCCAAACTGGTGCTGCCAGATGCCTTCTTCTTTGACATTAGCAAGGAGGAGAACATTCCTAATGATTACCCTAAAACGGTGGTTCTCAACTGGGGCGGATTCTGCTCCCCCTTCCCCCAACAAGGGACATTTGGCAATGCCTGGAGACATTTTTCTTTGTCACTCTGGGGAGGGTGTGCTACTGGCATCTATAGTGGATAAAGGCCAGGGATGCCACTAAATATCCATAATGCACAGCCCCTCACAACAAAGAATTACCTGGTCCAAAATGCCAATAGTGCCTCTGCTGAGGAACCCCACCCTAAAGTATCCCTATGCTGCCTAGTGGATTTTTCTAAGAAAATGAGCCATAGGAATGAACTTTGCGCCCCTACACTGCCAAGAAAGGAGTATAGACTAGACGGCAGTCTTCAAAATGGAGTGTAGCAAGAAAACAGTATGTCTTCCATTCATCTGTATGCATCTTTATGTTTTTATTTCCTGTGTATGTTTTATAATGTTCCGAAAATAGTAGTACAATAGCACATGCAAATAATTTGTGTATAAACAAATACATATTTATTGGAGGTAAATGCGCAGAACAGTAAAAACACATAATCAACAAGGTTGGAAATGTAGAGAAAGAGCTATAGATTTGGAATCAAGGAGACCTGGGATCCAATTCCCAACTCAACCTCTAAATATTAAACGTATGACTTTGGTTTAACTGTCTGTAAAATAGGCATAAGAATACTCATCCCCCCACCCCAGGATTGTGTGATGAACTAAATTCAGCTGTGTATTGAACACCTAGCACATAGTAGCTGCTTAATGAATATTCATTTCCTTTACCCTCTTTTCCCTTCCCTGTGTTTTAGGTATAAAAGCCTGGGACAGGTCACAGATTCCCTGTCCTGAGTGTCTTCATTATAATCAAATTATGAATATTCCATCTACTTGACAGAGTTGGCACGAAGGATTAAATTAGAAAATTGGTATTAAAGTGCTACCAAAAATACAAAGGATTCATAAATATAAAGTTGTTTCCCTAAATTGTGATCGTACAACCTTTTATCAAGGGTATTCCTGATAATTACTCCTTTGCCCAATTTGGAAACTCAAAGATCAACATTCAAAAAGGAAAGGGCTTGATTCTAATCACTCCATGTGGCTTTTTCTTTTCTGCTTACACTATTTCACCATCTTAGCTGAGAGAGTGCTTAAATATTGCAAAATCAGGAATTTCAACAGTGTTATATTCAGTTCAACAGCATGGTATTTGTTGGTTTTTTGTTTTTTGTTTTTTGTTCTTCTTCTAGAGGGAATTGATTCACAGGCTGTGAAAGCACGTTGCATCACAGACTGACCACGCAGAAGGGCCCAGAGGCTGTGTACCTCCCGGATGGTGCTGACGTCAAATTGCAGGGCACGTGGCCCTGCGCACTCCCAGCTCAGCACAATTCTCCCACACGCCTACGGCCTGGGATTCGTGCTCCATCACCTACAATTCCAAGTGCGTATTTTTAAACTTTTGAAGGTGAAGTGTGTTCATGCAAGCACTCTTCACAAAGGTCAAAAGCAGGCGGGAGCCATGGCGTCCTCATTGGAGGAGCCTGAGCTCTTGGAACCTCTCCCAGTGGGAGCCTCGGAGACGCTGGGAACTCAACCCCAACCTGGATCTCGCTGGCATTTTCTGACTTTCTCCCCCGACTCTCCCTAATAGAGTTAATAACAATAATAGCACACCATTTCAAAGCACTTAAGATTTTAAAAACCTGTAATGAATATTATCTCCTCGATTCTTTGAATTGCAACGTCTTATTTACTTATTTATCAGCCACTAGACTCTGAACTCTTAAGAGCATGTCCTGTGACTTGCTTCTGTCTTGGTATCTCCAGGGCCTCCCTAGCACGTGCGTGGCTCATAGTAGGTACTCAATATCCATTCCCTGAAAGCACAACTAGATGAATGAGTGTTATAATCCTTATCTTAACCGTAAGAAACCTGAAACCCAGGGACCATAAGTCGTCGTGTGCTCAAAAACATGCTTTTCTAAGTTACAGAGACAGTCCTAAACCCAGGTCTTCTGACCTCAATTTCACCAGACGTCAATAGAGGAGGCAATTCCTACCTAAGGGAGGTAAATAGAAAGAAACCTGAATGTTGCTCTCCTGAGTACAGCCTTGAACGAGCTGCCAGGATATAGGAGGGGGCACAAACAGACTCATCGAGCTCATTATGCCAATTCTCTTCCCAGGTGCCCTACATGCATTTTGTCCTAGGGAGATAGGGGTATATGGCCCTGGGTGCATGCATGACTGGCACGTCTAGGAAATGATGAGTTGGACCTTAACACCCCACCTCAGAGTTCAAGGTCTGACACCATACTGGCCAGATCTCAAGCTCTGGAGTGAAAGGGGCTGAGATTGAATCCAGGCTCAGCCACTTACACATGGTGTCACCTTGAGCACTCTTTGTCTCTCCAGCCCTTCATCTGTAAAACGGGGAAAGTAATATAACTTACTTCATAGGGATGCTCTAAGGATTAAATGAGTTCCATTTTTTTAAATGCTTAATACAACGAGAGGCACACCGTCATAGGATAAGAAATACTAGCTATTGTTATGCTTGCACTGGCATATTCTACCTCTGTGATGCTCTTTCCTACTTGTTTCATCACCTATGCCAGCCTACACCTTGGTGTTACTCGACTGCCTGCCTATGGCCCCACCTTTCCCTGAAGCATCTTCTTTCTAAGCTCTTTCTGAAAATCTCCTCTGATCATGTGACTCACTTGCCTGAACACCAATGGCTAAGATGCTGCCCAGATTCCTTCATATGACTGTCAAGACCTTTCCCAATCCAACTCCAAGCCTGCATTCAAGCCACATCTTCCATGCCTTTCTCATGTTCTACTTCCTTGATCCTTGAGCACAGTCTATGTAAAATCAAGAACGTGCACTGTTTGACTATCCATGCACCTCTGATACCTGCACAGAACTATAAAAACATTCTAGGTGATTTAAACATACGTTCATGGAATTAACTTCATAAAATAACTGAATACTGAGTAATGTCATGATTAAGAGCCTGGGCATTGGTGGCAGGCAGATTAGAGTTTCAATCTCAGCTCTGGCACTTATTAGCTCTGTGACCTTAAACAAGTTACTTAACCTCTCTGAGCTTCCATCTCTTCTTTGGTGAACTACAGCTATTGTCTGTTGCATAGAATATTGTGAGAATTCAGTGGAATAATGTAATTCAAATTAGTTCTCACAGTGCCTGGTGCATGGTACACTCTCAAAAAATGGCAGCTAAAACTAAAAGTTTCTAGTGTACATCAAGAATAAAAAGGCTTATGGTGATAATTGGGCAACTTGTTGAGAATCCTGGAGCCTACTTGCATATCAGACTAAGCCCCCTAATGCGTAAGCCCCCGGCGAGAACCACAAGGCCTGCTTCTAGAAAAGCCAGTGAACATATGCTCTGAGACAGCTTTAAATAAGCACAAAGCACTCAGCAGCCCACACACATTCTCCAAGCCCGTTCTCACCCACGGAAAGCAGAGAAAACACTGGTCACCATCATTTCGTATTCTCTTAGCAGAAATGACTATGGCCTTGGGCAGGTAAGAGTGTGGTCATTCCAAGTCTATGACAACGGCCTGTCCAGAGCTTCCCCAGGCCAGCGGTGATTCAGAGATGACAGCAGCTGAAGGTAGAGCCCTTGCTGGTGGCCCACTGCTAGCCTGACCTAGAGCAAAGATCTATCAGTGGTCCCCAGAGAGGCTCCATATCACACTTACATCCTGCTCTGGGTGACACACAGCCTCTTCTCCATGGCCCAACCGTCTTCAGCTGACCAGAGCACAAATGAATATTTAACTCGAACTCCCATGACCTATTGTGTATATAACCTTGTGTACCTAACACTTATATAACTCCAGCCTACTTAGGAGCGACAACTCCTGATGCATAGCTGCACAGAGAGAAATGCATGACATTGCAGTCTTTCTCCTGAGAACTAGAAGTTGCAAAATGATCCTTTTTTTAATCAGGTAGGTTGAAAAAAACATGATGCAACTAGACAAGAGCGTGTGTGTGTGTGTATACATGCACGAGCGTGAGTGTATGACACAGAAGGAGAAAGAAAAAGGAAGAGATTCCTCTGTTTCCAAAAATTCTTAATTGATTATCTAACATGGCATGTTGGCTCAGGTAATTTAGGAAACTGAAATTATATGTTTGTACAGAGATAATCTATGCTTAAAAATATCTGGCATGGCAGGAGGAACACTGATGAACAGTTTAAAAACTTGCTTCGTGAGGGCTTAATATGGGGCTAATTCAGAATTAGAGTTGGAGAGTTATGGGACTCAACATAAAATGTACCAGTTCACTGAGCACCGTAGCGATCAAGAAAACACACATAAAAATTCCGATTAAAAAAAAAAAATTCCGTTAAGAACGGAATGTGAGGCAAAAGCACAATTTCCTCCCAATCTGGAATATGAGCAGGATTTGCACTCGTTGTTTGCGGTTTTCGGGGGTAGATGGTAGGTTACAGTGGATCATCAGCAGTAATGCTGCATGGCAGCTCCTCGGAATGCCATCTGCTTCCCTGGGAACTGTTAGTATAGTTGTAATTATCTACTTCGAAGCACTTTATTGAGAATATCATTTGCAAAATAACCAACTACAGACCAGTAAAACAAATGACACGCCTCCCCGAAAACAACAGCATTATTTCACATTATTTTCCAAAGGATTTAGGAAAGCTGAAGGGGGTGTGTGGGCGGGGGGGCGGTCATTAAACATGCCTCTAAATCTCACCCTGTGTACATAAGCTGAGCTGAAAGAGTTACAGAATTGGGTGTTCTAGAAAGGTCTTTGGAGGATTTGGGCAACGGAGAAGAGGAGGAGAGCAGCAAAACCTAAGAGATGGGTCACATTACCACGTGAGACAAGAGGCGTGAGAGAGACTCCAGCTGACAGCTACACGATGGTGAAGACAAAGATTTCCAGACGCTTCTGCAATCGCTCCCTTGACTACAGTGTGTTGCCTTCTCAGTCTTGCCCTCCAAACCTTCCAGCTGTCCAGACCGTGTGGATGGCCCCTCCATCCCAGGCCATTTCTTTTTTTTTTTTCTCTTTGTGAAAAATTAATTTTTGTTTATTTTAAGCCAATATCTTTCTGAAATTTGAATTGTAACTAAATTTGAATAATGCAAAAAAAATACTAGTTAAGTAATATAAATATGGCAGGAAATATATATCAGAAATTCAGCCAAGGCCATTTCTGTTGGCTACAGAACGAGAAGCAGGAGTACAGGAGGAGAGACAGGAAGCGCTGGAACCCTAACCCTGAATTCTCCCGCCATAACTGACCAAGAAGGTAAAGCTCTGAAAGCACAAAAGCAAAGAGGGGAAAAGGCAAAGTATCTAAATGGCAGAAATGACCCAGGAGCCAGGGGACTCAGGACTGAGACAAACCCCAGGCAGGCTGCCCCTCACTCTGAGTAAGCGGCATACTTGAATGGGTCTGAGCCATGAGTCTTCAAGTCTGTGGCTTCAACCCAGAGGCCCAGAGGAGAAAAGGAATCCCAGTCCTTTTCTGGAATCACAGAAAACTAAGTGCACCTTCTGTCAGCAGCAAATCCGAGAGCCGAGAGAGAAGGAAACATTCACTGCCCTGGCCCTCCCCCGCAGAGACACTGGCTCTAGTCTGGGAATAGAGGAGGTAGGTCTCCCCAGGACATGCCCAGGCTCTCAATAAACAAATGGCTTCAGATTTCCCCCTGTGATTTCCCCACCATCTTGTCAGTTCAGATGTCACACAGCAACAGAGAGCCAGAGCCACACCCAGAGAGAACGGCTTGTCCACACTTGCATGGCACATGGACGATGCTGGCACCTGATCAGAGGATGCTAGTACCTGGTCAGTTTAAGAAGACCCAAGCTGAATTTCACTGATGGAAATAATGGTTTGTTGGCCTCATTAAACAATTTTTACAAGAATGTACTAGGGTCTTTCTTAAGAGGGAACAAAAAGTGTTTAGAATCAGACAATCCTGGTAGTAAAATCTTACCTTTGTTAATGACCAGTTACTTAATCTTGAGTAACTGGTCCTTGAGTTTACTTTTTTTTATTCATGGGAGTTTGATGTCTTCTTGAAGGAGTTTATGTGCAACTTTAAAATAATGCTACACGTGCAGCAACATGGATGAACCTAGAGATTGTCATACTGAGAGAAGTCAGTCAGATAGAGAAAGACAAATATCATATGATATCGCTTATATGCGGAATCTTAAAAAATGGTACGAGTGAATCTATTTACAAAACAGAAATTGAGTCACAGATGTAGAAAACAAACTTATGGTTACCAAGGGGGATGGGGGGGGCAGATAAATTGGGAGATTGGGATTGACATATACACACTACTATATATAAAATAGATAACTAATAAGAACCTACTGTATAGCACAGGGAACTCTATTCAATACTCTGTAGTGACCTATATGGGAAAAGAATCTAAAAAAGAGTGCAAATATGTATATGTATAACTGACTCACTTTGCTGTACAGCAGAAACGAACACAACATTGTAAATCAACTATATGCAAATAAAGTGATTTAGAAAATGAAAAAAATTAAATAATCATATTTGGTTACGGGAGAGAAGGCGAGGCAGAAGGAGGAAAAAGAGTGAAATGATGCTAAATCTTTAGACACTAATTTGGAGCTAAAATAGAATGGCAATAAAATACATGAATCTAAAAAAAAAAAAATCACACACTCCACAGTGAGCATGACTCTTTCCCTCCTCTCAAGTCTGTGTTGTATGAAACACCTCGGACCCTCCTAGGCACATACTCTCCTGCATTATTATATCTCAAATAAATAGCAAATAGAGGTATGGAGAAAAAAACGGGTTCCCTTTGCTGTAGAGCAGAAACTAACACAACATTGTTAATCAACTACACTCCAGTTAAAAATTAATTTAAAAGAATAAAAAATAAAATAAAATAATGCTACACTTACTATGGAAGAAAAAGGAGACACAAATGAGGACTTTTCAAACAAACTTAGAGAGGTTTGTCAGGGAAGAGGTGGGAGAGAAAAATGAAATAACACCACGTGGTGGCCCATGGTTCTCCTGTAGGTCCAGAGGGAATGACCAAGACAGCCATAGTAGGAAAGTGCCCACATCGAATTAATGTAAGAAACATGTATTGAGCATTTACTGGACTAAACAGATTGGATTGCCATACATTGGATATCTGTAAAAATGTGCTTTCCTATGGAAAGGACAAAGCCCATGTCCTGTTTGTTCGCATAGCCCATCCCAGACTAGACAGTGAGATAAACAAATGTCGTAGGCACGGAGTTAGGTGCTGTGGAGAGTAGTACACCTCTCCACATGCAAGCTCCTGTTAAAATACCTGTGAGGCTGGTATTTTCACCAGTTATATTTCAGGTGGGTATCATTTATCCAATCTGACCAGACCTCCCTACTGTATGGCACCACCTCACACAGAAGGCTTATCCATTTTGCAGCTAACTTCTTATCAGATGGTACATCATGGGGCTGACTTACTCAAAATCAGCTCTTCTGATTTTTCTGAGGAGATAATGAGGTTCTTCAAGAGTTGAAAAGATCCACTGAGAATTATGTTGCCCTTCAGTTTCTTTTCTGGCCCAAATTATTTCTTCCATGAAACATAGCTTTAAATAAAAATCACTCAGAGGCCCCGGCCTCTTCATTATTCAAATATTTGAGTGGATTTAAAGGGACAGTTTCCAGAAGCTACAAATGAAACTTACTACCAAAAAAAGGGTAGAAAGAAAATCTTACCCAGGAAGGGATTATGTTAGGAGAACCCCTTGGACTTTCTGATCATCCGAGATTTTTCCCAACCCAGAAAGTTTGTCAGGCATCAAGACTTGGTTTTGAAACTGTGACCTTGGGTACATTAAGCTCTTTGTGTTTATTCCTCATCTTTTTTTTTTAATTTAATTTTTATTTTATATTGGAGTATACTTGATTTACAATGCTGTGTTAGTTTCAGGTGTACAGCAAAGTGATTCAGTCATACATATACATATATCTATTCTTTTTCAGATTCTTTTCTCATATAGGTTACTATAGAATATTGTGTAGAGTTTCCTGTGCTATACAGTAGGTCCTTACTGATTATCTATTTTACATATAGTAGTGTGTATACGTTAATCCCAAACTCCTAATTTATACCTCCCCCGCCACCTTTCCTCTTTTTATCCCTCATCTTAATACAGAACTAAGTAATATAACTACCACCGTTGTAAAGACTACATAAGAGATAATGCATGCAATGTGCCCAACACACAGTAGGTCTTCACATTAGGTCTCCATCCCACAGAGTCTGGGGCAACCCTTGGCAGACTCTGGAACAGAGGTAATGTGTGTGAATATATGCATATGATATTTTGAAGCTGGGAGAAACGTAAGTTAGGGATCTGAGGGAATGAAAAATTTATTTGTCCCTTAGGTATTTCCTCCCAGAGATCTCAAGCAAAACTTCAACCGGCATGTAGCACATCCATGTTCATAAGAAATAGTAGATCATTAAATTGATTAAAGAACTGTAGTACTGCCTTAACTACCAGAGATGCAAAGGTAGTATTAACAGTTTGTTGATAAAATGTAGGAACCTAACCTTCATTCTTGATCATATTCTCTTCTCTAGACCATTCCACACCTTCACAGAAGTAGGCCTTGGGGACACTGAAATGTGTCGACCTAGAGAGACCTAGGTGGAGGCTATTGCCATTGTTCAGGTGTGAGAACTTGAGCCATGGAGGGTGTTAGATGGTGTTCATGGGGACAAGAGAAGGGGCCCCATATGAGGAAACAGGGAAAGACAGAAACATCAGAGCCTGGCAACTGATTTGAAATGGCGAGTAAATTTTTTTTTTCCATTTCTGGCTAACGTGTGTTCTTCTAATGTTTCTACAAGGAATGTGTAACATTTATTTTAAAAAATTGTTAAAGTCAATGACATATTCAAAAAAAAAGAAGGCATTAGTGATTACTAGAAGGCTTTAATCTTGAGTGCCTGGGAGAAAATGCTAGTGCCACTGATACAAACTTAGAAAATCACCATAAATAAGGTTTCCAGAGTATGGATTGGAGAATGGTGAGAAATTTATCCAGAGACATCTTGAATCTAAAATGTTGGTAGAGCATACAGCAGCAACTGACATACAGCATATGTCCAATAAATGCTTCTCAAATGAATAAATAAATGACATAGACCATCTGCTCTGGGAATTAAGGAACAGCTAGAGCAGACTCTTACCAAGCCTGGTACACAAAAGACTAAGTCATAATTGTTGTCACAGAAAAAGAGATTCCATGATGAGTTTGGAAAATCCTAGACATAACCAGTCACACCAGTTTCTTCCCACTTTGGAGGGTACAGAGAAACTGGCAGTGCAAGGAAAGAAGGAGGTGGCCCCTGTCACCTCGGCCAGGATGCAGGGCTGAACCAAGTCATGTGGGTCCCCCAAGAAGCTGACAATGCGTCGTATTTTCCAAAAGGCATTGAAGTGTTGGTTAAATATTTCTTTAGAAGAGTGGCAGAGAGATTCAGATAGGAAGAGGGCAAGAGGTGGCAGTACTCAATCCTTTCTGTAACGTCCCCAGCAATTCAGCTCTGGCCCAAACTTCGCCATCTTACTCAGCACACCAGTTAACTGCTTCCATCCTCCTTGGAAGGGAGGTTAGGGAACATCCACTGTTCCCCAATCTACCTCTTGAGATGATGAGACCCAAGCAGCACAAGCATGGCACTCTTTCCAACCACATTTTAATCTTTGTCCGGAGTGGAGTTCTGGCAGCTAGACATCATCTTCCCTTCACCCACAGGGCTGTTTAAATGTCCCTTTGAGATTGGTGTCCCAATGACCTGCCCTGCTGCCCGCCCTTGACTCCACTCTAAGGAGACACATAGGCATAGTCTCAGTCCTCTTCTAGGGCAATCACCAAGTCCAAGATGGGGAACACACAATCCTCTTCCAATTAAAACAACTACAGTGCTGTTTGGGTGGAGTGAGAGAGGGGTACTTAATTTCCCCTTAGAGTTCAAATTTCAGCTGATTCAGAAGTAGTGATGGCAGAAAGGTGAACAGACAGGGTGACTGGTACCAGTCCAAACGTCCTGGCGATATTTCACAGCCCCGTGCCCCTTGGAAATGGAGCCAGGGAGACCGCTAAGCTTTTCTGCAAGTGCCAGCACACTGCTGGGGGTAGTCACACCTGGGCCAGCATGCTCTGAACTCTTGTTATCTGGCAGCAACCATCCAGAATCTCTCTACAACGCTGAGATTAGCTGTCAGACCAACCCCTGCAGGCTGGAATTGCTGCATTCCCAGGCAGAATCTCACAAACAACAGCAACCAGGTTATCTGCTCCATCATACCGGGCTCTTGCTTCCCTTGAATTGTTCAGTGATGGAGTCAATTTTCTGTCACCATCTGCATTGCTGCCTCTACCCCATGAGAGCAACCATCAAGATAAAGTCTCAGGGAAAGGGTCCTGCTCAGTTAACAATCAATCAATCAGTGAGTTGTCTCCATTATTCCCTTTACACTTACCTATCTTCACTAAACACCTGCAGCCACTGGCTGGACTCCAGAGGCCCATCTCCCCTCCCCCAAAAATGGGCATTCTGGAGACTAGTTAAAAATGTGTGGATAGGAATGGTGTTTGGATATTTGATGCTCTGTGAGTGGTGCCTTGGACCTGGTATTGGAGGTCATTCAGGCATGAGCCAGCATAAAGGCCACTGCCACACTCTAGTGCTAACCATCCACCATCCCATCCCTTCTGTTGAGAAGCCCCTTGGAGGGCCCCCTCCTAATGATAACATCAAGTAACAGGGTCCTACCTTTAAGGAGGGATTTCTCTCTTTGAACCGACTTTAGACAAGGAGTTTAAAATTTTCACTTCTTAGAAATAAGTCCACTTACTTTACAGTTCCTTTGTAGAACTCCAGAAACTACCATAAGAAATAGCACATCCTATCCCCAGATGGGGAAAAGAAAATGAGGATGTCTCCAACGTTTACCAAAATACTGTGACATTATTTTTTTTTAACCCATAGACAAATTAAATCTTAATTTATTCTACTTTCCAAAGGAAAATTTTAGAGGGGAGAGATCACAAAATTAAACAGTGAGAAAGGCTGGGAGTCATTGATTTGGAGAAAGAGAACAAGGAAAAAGATGGAACAACTTCCCAAAAAAAAGTTTCTGAGTTTGGACTTTACCTAAATGTTTATTACATTTTATTAAAATTTTATTACATACGTAGTGCTAGTAGTAGCTAATTTATTGAACACTTAGTATGCACCACGTACTGATGTGCATTTTATAAGCATTAGTTCATTAACTCTATTTCATCTGTACAGCAAATCTATGTGGTAGCGTGGTATTATCCTCATTTTGTACCTGAGGAAATCGGACAACCTGTTTAAGTGATAGCAGAGCTAGGATTTTATCCAGGTCTTTCTGACACTGAAACCTGTGCTCTTAATCACTGGGCAAAATTATCTTCCAAACCAGAGTAAAATTTCATATAAATAAAACATAATACTATTTCTTGACAACAAAACACAGAGGAGATATTTGCCTGTGATGTAGAAGCACAGAGGAAATACATAAAATGGTAAAGTTTGAGGAGCAATGGAACAAGTGTAATTAAATTAGCTAGTTGAAATGATTTGTTTGTTCCAATAACAGTAAGACCTTTCTTTGCTCAAAGTTCACCATTCTGGGCGGAAGAGAAACAAAATGTTCTAGAAACATCCCAGATGCTGCGGCATTTGGAACATTTGCATTAATTTTAGCAAGTCCCAGTGTTTCGAACATCTGCCTCACTGAGAGACACCCACTGATAACACTGGGGAGATGGTAAAGGGTACCATCTCCAAGGGCAATGATATCATCGGGGTGTTTGGCTCAGGACTTGAGGCAAAAGGCAGAGGTGGCTGGAAAATGTGCTTTCAGTTGGCAAGAGAGTAAATCTCATCCTCCCATCCTAGATGTGGAAAGTGAACTCATTAGCATAGAGTAGAAAGTCCTCCAAGACCTAACATCTCCATCAGCCTCTGCAACCTCCTGTACATTGCAGTGTGTTACACTGGTAGCAGGAAGTAACTTGAGGTAGTTAACAAAATATGCTCTAAGCCAGACTGCTTGGCTTGATGTCCCAGTGTTTTTACTTACTAGATGCAACAGCTTCTCTGTGCCTCAATTTCCACATCCATCAGTGCGAATAATAATAATAATAATAATACCTATCTCATGGGGTCATTGTGAGAATTCAATGAATATACAAAGTGATTGGATCTTTTTCCAGCAAATGGTAAATACTATACACGAATGTTTGTTGCTATTATTATCATGTGTTCAAACTGATTAAACTGAATCCTTCCTAAAATATCTAGAGGCAGTAGATTAGTGATCTCCCGCAGCTGAGGTGGGAGCAGGGGTTTATTCAAATGGGCACAGGGAACTGGTGGAGGAAATGTAAATGCTCTAAAACTGGGTTATGGTGGTGGTTGCACAACTGTAGAAATTTACTAAAAAAAAAAAAAATCCTTGACTTGCACACTTACAAGGCTTGAATGTTATGGCATATAAATTATACTTCAATAAAACTGTTGGGGAGGGCTTCCCTGACGGCGCAGTGGTTGATAGTCCGTCTGCCGATGCAGGGGACACGGGTTCGTGTCCCGGTCTGGGAAGATCCCACATGCCGCAGAGCGGCTGGGCCCGTGAGCCATGGTCGCTGGGCCTGCGCGTCCGGAGCCTGTGCTCCGCAACGGGAGAGGCCACAGCGGTGAGAGGCCCGCATACCACAAAAATAAAAAAACTGTTGGGGGGAGCTGGGGGAGGAGGGATAGATTGGGAGTTTGGGATTAGTAGATGCCAACTATTAAATATAGAATGGATAGACAACAAAGTCCTACTGTGTAGCACAGGGAACCATACTCAATAACCTGTGATAAACTTTAATGGAAAAGAATATGACAAAGAATATATATGTATAACTGAATCACACTGCTGTCCAGTAGAAATTAACACATTGTAAATCAACTATAATTCAATAAAATAATTTTTTAAAATAAAAATAAATAAATAAAACTGTTTATCAAATTCAAAACAAAAAAATTCTTCCTTACATAGTCTGTGACAGAGACAAGCAGTGTCAAAGTTCCCAGCAGAAATTCTTGAAAATTTCAAGGTAAGACTGTAATACCTTTTTTAAAAAAATCCTTGGGAAATGGCAAAAGTCAATTAGATTCGTCCTTAGAAACAAAAATTGATTTTCTTTTTCAATAATTCTATTAACTGAATCTTCTCCTTCACTCCAGCCAAAGACCAGAATTTGAAGAACAATTCCAGTCTCTGTCACCTGAGTAAGATAATCTTACATCACTTTGTCAATAGCAACACGTTTTACTAGCAGTTTAGACACATCACTCAATTTGCTACTAATGTAATTTATACCACCTTCTAAATAATCAAAACAATGCAAATATAAACCTGCTATGCATATAAAATTAGCAAAACCCAAAACCAAACAAAAATTGATAAAACCTAATGCTGGCAGAGTTGCAATTAAGCACAGATACTCAAGCATATATTTTTGGGTAACAGTCTAAACTATTTTAATCCTTTTGAAAAACATAGCAATACGCTTCAAACGCTTTTAAGTGTCTGTTTGTATCCCAGTGAATTTATACCAAGGAAACAATTCAAAAGATAAAAGTTATAGGCACAAAGACGTTCACGGCAGGGTTATTTGTAGTAAAGTAAATTATGTAAGTATAAATGTAAAGTAAAGGTAAGTGTGAAATAAATATACATACTATGAACTATTTTATTTTTCTCAATTTTAAGATACCTTTTTCGGTAAATTGTCAACATTTCTGAAATTAGACTGCATCTTACATTCATTGTATACATTTAAAGTGGTAATATTTCTTCTCTTCCTTGAAAAGCTGTTATGAAAGCAATGGTGCATCTTAAAATCAGTAGCATCTTATGATCAAGATGCAGTCATTAAAAATAGTAACTACAGATGTTGTTTAAAAACATGAAAATATCGAATACAACCATGTTAAATTTTGCGTGATTGGGGGTTAGAGTAGAAAGCAAGTAGACAAATGCAGGTTGCCTTACAAGTCATATTTTTCTTCCTTTCACTTAAAGTTGCATGAATGTCACTATGATATTAGGCACATGTGTTAACATTTCTTCTTTGTTTTTTTTTAAGAAAGAAACATGCCTTCACTGATATTCACTTCCCATGAAATCCTGGGCAGAAATATCATGAACAAGATAGGAGTAAAAGCCACCTAAATGCCCTATTCATTGTAGAAACAGAAACTTAAGAGTTTTTAGGGACTTCTCTGGTGGTGCAGCGGTTAAGAATCTGCCTGCCAATGCAAGGGACACGGGTTCGAGCCCTGGTCCGGGAAGATCCCACACGCTGCGGAGCAACTAAGCCCGTGAGCCACAACTACTAAAGCCCACGTGCCCACGCTCGGCAACAAGAGAAGCCACAACAATGAGAAGCCTGTGCGCCGCAATGAAGAGTAGCCCCTGCTCGCCGCAACTTAGAGAAAGCCCGCGCACAGCAACGAAAACCCAACGCAGCCAAAAATAAATAAATAAATAATTTTTTTAAAAAATCCTATTAAACAAGAAGAGTTTTTAATCCTTATCTCCTCCTTCCATTCCAGGAGGGGTTGTGTAGGAGCAGGCTGGGGAGAAGAGCGGGGTGATCCCTGAGGACATTTACCCCTGCAAGCTACAGTGGGTTGTCAGGAAGCCTAAAACCAAACCAAACCCCCTAAGGTAGATATGGGACCTGTTCAGACTGCACACCTACTGCCACATTGGACCAAAGAGAATTGGGCTCCATAGCCAGAGGAGGAGAATGAAGATAAGGCGGTAGGAGCACAACTGTTATTGGAAAATGAGAAAGATGTAAGGAAGTTGATGTGGAGGCAGGAAAAAAGAGAGCCCTGGAAGGAGAAATAAGTTAGGAAGAAAAGAGAGAATGAACTAGAACATCCTCAAAGACAGAGGGTATAAGTCCTCACCAAGTATTTGTTAAAGGAATAAATAAGGGAATGAATGACTTCTATATGCCTAAATGGTAATGCCATGCCTGGCCCATAGTAGTTGCTCAATAATTCATTCAACCACTATTCATTCATTCAAATATGAACAAATATTTACTAAGCATCTGTTATGTGGCAGGCAATTATCTAGGCAAGGTAGACAAAGCACTGAACAAAACAGATAAAAATCCATGCCCTCAGGGAGCTAACACTCTGGTGGGGATGGAGCAAGGTAGAAAGGTGGGTAGAGAAGACGGACTATAATAAACAAGACTGTAAAACATACAAAACATTAGATCATGATATGTGCTGTGGAGGAAAGGTAAGAGTCCAGGTGGATGAGAGTGCCTGAGAGTGAGGGAGAGGCTTACAACTTTAAATAGAGTGTTCAGGGAAGACCTCACTGAGATGGTAACATTGGAGAAAAGACTTGAAGGAACTATAAGACGAAGGCATGTGGATACCTGAGGGAGAGGAAATAGCACATGCAAAGGCCCTGAGGTGGGAATGTGTAAAGCCTGTTCAATGATCAGCAAGGAGGTCAGTGTGGGTGGAGCAGAGTGATGAGCTCAGAGAAGGAATGAACAGGTTGGGGCCTCCGAGACCATCTTAAGACCAAAGCTTTTACTCTGAGTGAAATGGATAGCCAGTGAAGAGTCTGGACCAGAAGGCATGATCTGACCAATTTTAACAGGATCTGTTGCTATGCTGAGAATAGTCCATAGGGGATAGGAAAGAAGCAGGGAGGCCAGTTTGAAGCCTATTTTAATAACCCAGCTAAGAGTCTTGGACCAAAATGATAATTGAAATGTACTAAAAAGTGATTGGATCTGGGAATATTTTGAATATGGATCCCAAGAGGTTTGCAAATGGATTGGATGCGGTGTGTGATAGAAAGAGAGAGGTCAAGGGTGACCCCAGGTTTTTTGGTCTGAACAGATGGAAAATGGAACTTCTGTGTGCTGAGATGGGAAAAGTGGTGAGAGGAGTAGGTTTGGATGCAGAAGGCCAAGAGTCCACTTTGGGGACACTGTAAGTTTGCAAAATTATTAGATAGTCCAGCAGAGTTGTCCTGTTGACTGGTGTTGAGGTTGAACCAATATCTGAACAAATGCTCAAAAAACAGAAAAGTGAAAAATGAAAACAGAAAGAAAGGAGAGAGAAAGGTAAAAAATATAATGCTGTTAATAAAAGAACTTCGAAAACAAACTTATGGTTACGAAAGGGGAAATGCGGTGGGGGGAGGGATAAATGAGGAGTCTGGGATTAACATATACACACTACTATATATAAAACAGATAATCAACAAGGACCTACTGGATAGCACAGGAAACTCTATTCAATATTCGGTAATAACCTCTGTGGGGAAAGAATCTGAAAAAGAATGGATATATGCATATGTATAACTGAAGCACTTTGCCATATACCTGAAACTAACACAACATTGTAAATCAACTATACTCCAATATAAAATAAAAATTAAATTTAAAAAAATAAATAAATAAAAATAAAAAACAAAATGAAAGAGAGGGAGGCAAAGAGAAGGAACAGACTCTGAAACGGGGAAGAGAACAAGTGAGGAGAGGTGAGCACTGGTGCTGAGCCCGTGCTGACAGGGGTCTCTAACCCTCCATCTCCTGTCAGTGGAGGTCTGAGTTTCCTCCCAGCCCCACTTTCACCACTGCTGCTAAACTAAGAGCCTGCATCCTAATCTGCCGTTGTCTGACACTGTAAATACCAGTGACAAGATGATTTCTCGCACGTTTGTCTAAAATGTGCTCATTCTGCCCGGGCTGTAGGATGGCTGGAAATTGGAAATCTGGGAGCAAGGCAGAGGCAGCCGGCCCTCTGCATCACATGCTGTCAACCCTGCCCGGGTCTTCTTAATACTCGTTTGCCGTGTTAAAGGAATTGTTCCAGGCCCTTCCTCTGCACTCCTGACTTGGGCAGGCTGAGAAAGGCGGTTCACCGTGAATAAGGAGGATTAGGAAGACATAGGCAAAGGGAGGATGACGAGGCAGGAACTCACTGGCCAGCAGCTCTGCCTTCAGAGTCAAGGGGAAATGCTGATGTAAAACAAAGAATTAGCTCCTCTGGAATAATCCTGGGAAAACTGTCTCCCAGCCTTTCCTTCTGAGTTGATTTCTTTGGCTCCGTGCTTGGAGAGAGCTGAAGTCACCCCCAGAAGTCCTGGGGCCCAAGTCTCAGCTAACACTCACTGTGTCATCTTGGGCAAGTCACACAACTTCCCAGGACTCAGTAGCTCATTTGGAAAAATAAAGAAAGTTAGCGTCTGCCTGCCAGAAGGCAGGATGACGGGCCAGATGATCTGGCTCAGGCCCTTCCAGCTCTAAGGTCTATGATTGTGTGATGGTTATAGAAAGTGAAATGCACAAGGGCAGGAGTTTAGAGATGTGTGCAGGGAACAGAGGTGCTCGGTCACCCTCCTTCTCACAGTAGAACTTCTTATGGCATCTTGAGCAGAAAGCGAAAACCCCTATCCTGGCTCTTTATTCTGTAAGAAAACCATATATTTTGTATTCAACCAGAGCTGCATTTAAATTCTTGGTTCCAACACTTCTAGAATTATAACCTGGGGAACAGTATTTAACCTTTGCACGTCTCTGTGGACTCATCTGTAAAATGAATATAGAAGGCAAAGATTTCTGGGTTGCTGAGAGGATTAAATATGATGATAAATGTAAAACACTAACTCTATCAGTCATGGTCCAGTCATAACAACAGAGATCACTCTAGGTATTTAAAGGATTGAATACAGAGGGTTGGTTACTGCAGTGATGGAAGAAAGCCCAATATGCCTTCACTTCCAACCTCAGCTCAGCCTCCAGACCTCCAAACCCCAGCCTTGATCCTACACTCCAGGGTACCCTGTATCTGGAAGAGAAAACTGGGCATGAATAAAAAAAATCTAAGGGCAGATTCCAAAGAGGAGGGCAGTAAGCATCTAAACCGTGGAAGTACAAATGGAGGTGGGAGGCCAAAAATAATTTATAGGGTTGC
Source organism: Physeter macrocephalus (assembly GCF_002837175.3). NCBI lineage: Eukaryota > Metazoa > Chordata > Mammalia > Artiodactyla > Physeteridae > Physeter > Physeter macrocephalus. The sequence continues at coordinate 93,412,266 of NC_041220.1, read as the reverse complement.
CTAAGGAGAGAGAAGCAACTTTTCTTTTCTCTGTTTCCATGCGGGAAAGATTTCCCTAGGAAACAGCTGCCTTTCCCCATCCCGTTACAATGGGACAGTGGAATGATCCACTTAACTTGAATTTAGGGAAAACAATGGAGTACGCTGAGCTCAGCTCCACACTTCTCATCCTCAGCATGAGCTACCCTCAGGGAGCTGGCATATTCCAGCTGGTTATTCCACCAAGTGCCAGAGACGAGGGGGGCCTATCCTTCAGTGACCAGGTAGATCAGTCTACTTCACCCTGAGTAATAGTGATGGGCCATTTGCCTCTCTTGGCCAAGCCTGGTATCAGCAGCAGTGGAAATGAAGATGGCCTCCATTTTGACTCCTTTATTTCTCAATTTGTTCAAAAGCCAGGGAGGGAATAAAGGTAGGACTGCTCAGAAGCCCCCAACAATGAAGATCAGCCCTGGTCTTTGATTTAATGCTCTAGCTGCACGCATCACTATTATCACTAACTAATTACGGCTATAATTATTCATGTCATCAAAAGCAGATATTTATCACCACAGTTCGTTTCTTTGTTTGCCAGCGGATTTATCTTTCAACTCCTGTCATTGTCACCGTCACCTAGGAAATTTGTTTAAAATACAGATGCCCAGGCTCCAACCTTTGGGATTCTGACTCAATAACTGTGTCTTTTATAAGCACTCCCAAGGTATTCCCACACTTTGAGAAGCAAGGTATATAACTAGTGGTCCTCGATCTTGACTTCACTTTGAAATAACCTGAAAAGCTTCTAAAAATAATGATTACCTAAATCCCACTCCTAGAAATTCAGATTTAATTGGTTAGGGATGACACCTGGCTCTGTGGACTTTTACAAGTTCTCTAGGTGATTCTAACATGGAACCTGGGTAAGACCCACTGGTAGAGCCCCTCAAAAGAACTCTTTCTTTAAGGTTGTTGTTGTTTTTAAAGATCTTTGCTGTTGTTGATGGGAGGAAAGGCTTTCTGTTCACTGAATGCCTCCTGGTGTCTGGAGTTCCTCTTCCTCTGCAGGACACAACATGGTAGCCGAACCCCCAAAGTCCCGGCACCAGCATCAAAGCGTAATACCACTCTACGGCAGCCCAGCTCCTCATCCCATCTTGCTCCACTGTGGTTCAAACTTGCTTTCAGATGAAACGCAATTTACATCTCTTTAACTAGATGTATTGGTGTTATTACCATTGCAATTCTATTGATTGCAGTGCTGCTCTTAGCAACACATTCCAATTTTATCATCCTTCGTCATTCTTACATGAGTATATGTGTAGAAACAAGCTCTGGTATTTAAACTAGCACACAGTTGGGGATGAAAAGGATCAACTGCAAATCTCTAACCTGCCTGTGAAATGACCCCAAAACAATAAATGCCCCCACTTCAGGGACTTTTCTCTTGGTCCTCTAGATTTTCCTTCTGGGGAGAAGCATGGGTAGGACAAGGATCTGAGACCAAGTTTAAGGAGAGTCAGTTCCCATTTTATGAACTGTTTCACTTTATAGATGAAGGAGGCAAGGGCAAGAGATATAAATTAATTAACTTAAGGTCGTCAGCTGGTTAATGGTGGAGCGGTGAGCAGAAAATACTCTTTCTTAATCCCCATCTGGTACTCTTGGACCCAGCCCATATGGCACCTTTCTTTGCCTCAATATTGGGTCTGTAACTTCAGCCATGAGTCCTCCAAGAGAAGAGAGGAAATCTGGGGACCATAGGATGGGTTACAGGATAGAATGACTCTGGGCAGTGTGAGAAGAGAGAGGAAACTCAAGGTAGAAGTTAGGAAAGATCTCAAAGTAGAAGAAAGCAAAGAAGGCCACTTGCATCTTGCTGTCTTGAGACAAATTGTGGGTAGGATGACAGAGATAACTGTCAACTGTACATGTCAAGTAAAATTAGCTCTACTAGTATGGATTTCAAGATATGATATAGAAACAAGGGTCAGGGGGAGGAGGGGTGACAATCAAAGGGCTATACCTCTCGGTGAGAGGCACAGGAGAGTAAGGAACCAGACAGATGATCAAATTTATAGAAAAGAAGAAAAGGTTTTATTGTTTGACAAGGGATGATGTCACTGCAACTTTATAATTGGAAAGCTCTCATCAGATGTGGAAGAGGAACAGAGAACAAACAAAGAGCGAACGATCCAAAGCAAGATGTAGATGAGCAGTTGTAGGAAAAAAGGGCTCCAAGGCGCTTCCAAGAGAAAGTCCAAGTCCACAGCCTAAATCCCAAGTCCCTGTCTGACTCAGCCACTGTCTGTGTCCTTAGTCTCAGGTGCTGACACTCCACAACCAAAGACCTCTCTGCAGCTGTGGGCTGTACTAGTAAAATAAGGCCAAGAGTCTGGAGCAAAAGCCCCGGGCTAAAACCCCAGTTCCACCATTCACTCATTTTGTGACACCAGGGTGGCGACTTTATTTCCCTACCCATCATACCTCTTGGGATATTGACCTATAAATTCCATTAAAAATTCTGGACCATTCAGAGCCCTGATAGCCAACGTTTCAAAGAGATGTAAGGCCTTCTCCAGTCTGGTCCGGTCTCTCTCCCAAGGGTTCTCAGTACAAAGGATTTGCCATGCTCTCCAGAGGGGTCCACCCCAAAGGGCTCAGTCCCAGAAATCTTAGGAGATGGAGCTCACATGGGGGGGACGTTACCCAGGCTCAGAGGCTTCTGGAGAGGCAACTGTAATTCTCCCCAAATTAGCTGTCAAACGGCAATTTGTAAGGGAGTTCAAATACCTATTTCCAGAAACTTCCACTCAGGAGGGAATCATATTTCCATAAGGGAACACAAAGAACGAGGGTGCCACTAAACATTATTTGGGTATTTGGGACATGCGCTTTTTATTTTTTATTTTTTGCCAACTCAAAATCCAGTCCTTTTCTTGTCAAATATAATACTGCCAGAGTGAAAGTGACAAGACATACAATAAAGTTGAGGAAGAGAAACACAGAGACCTAGATAGTAACCTATTTATTTTCCAGAGGAAAAAAAGTAACAACTATTCTGGCAAAGAAAATAGCCCTGCATTTGGTCTCTTTATTTATTTTTTTTTTTCCTCTTTTCCCCTCAATTTAAGAGAAAAACTTTTCAAGTTCACACAAAATGGTATACCCTGTCTGCTTTTCTGTGGCTATCTTCAAATACATAACCTTTCAGGTCACCACAAAACACTTTTCTGAAATATGTCTCAATCTGTCTTTCAGTGTGACAATGAAATTACCAGTCAGTTCAGCATGTGACGTGACTGAATTAGGCTGTAGCTGACCAACTGCTATCATCATCATACTCCATTCTTTACCTCCTGGCCGGGGGAGCGGCTGGGGGCGATCACTGAAAAATCCTAGAACAGAATCACAGCTGATTATTTGCACAAGGGAAGTGACCCTGTGGAATTAAACTGTTCCCTTCTCCTAGAGCTCTTGGGTCTGGAGAACTACTGATGCAGAAGCAGGTTTGCTTAAAGTCTTCTGTCACCACCTTGCCAGCCTCCAATTTGTGACTCCATTAGTTACCTACCTGTCCAACTCCCTTTGGACTGGTGGCGAACACCTTGGAATGTCTTCAGATGAGAGTTATATAGAAGTACTTGACCTTTTTTAAGAAACACTGATCAAATTTGCCTTGACTATTTCACTGTATCACGGGAACAGTCATAAATGGCATAGAAAAATTCAACAGCTGCTGGGATCAATAAGCTGTTCACTCAGAAAAAAATATATATATATATATTACGTATATAATACATATATGCACTTAAAAAAAAATTCACAAAGACTTGCTGCTACTCCAAGTAGAATTGGTTTCGTTCTTATGCTAGTACAGAGAAGCTGGCTTCCAGCCGGGCCTGACTGAAGAATACCCACAGGATCAAATGAAATTCCTACCATGTACACCATCTTTTTGACTTAGGGCATTGTCTCCAGAAATATTCTGTTAAAATACAGCTATTTGATCTAGAAGGGATAACATACTGAGTAATTAATAGGTTCTAACACATTTGCATGGATGTGTTTATTAACATAGATGACAGAAAGCAAATCCCTAAGGATAGGGATCAAAGACAGACAAGTGTGATGAAGAGATGGCAAGAACCCAGGGCATGACTGAGAATGTCCAGTAGTGGCTAGAAGAGCCACAAAATGTGCGCCCCCGAGGCTGAATCAGGGCCCTGGTGCTGGAGAGTCGCAGCATTGTCTGCTTTTTCATATTGCCCTGGGCCCCCTTTCTTCCTGAGGAAAGCCTAGAAACAATGTATCTCCAGTGTATCTTTGGAATTTGTAGGAACAGCTCAAAAGGTCTCACTTAGAGGTATGTGCAAATAAGATGCGATAGGAGAATTTCCTCTCCAAGGCAAAACAAAGAAACAAACATATTCTGACAAGTCACCCAATAACCAAGCAAATATATGTTGGCCTGTTCATGTGTCATAAGCCTTTCACATACATATTGCCCTAAAGAGTACCTCCCACCCCCCTTCTCCCTCTCTCTCTCATTCCCCCCCACCCCACACACACAACCCCCTCCTCTCTCCTTTTTTCTCTCAACTGGATTCAGAGGAAACTAACACATTGTCCCAACAGTCCCAGTGAAATTCCAACCCAAAGTGGCTGGAGGAAATGCGTAGATGGAGAATACCCTACATGTGCCAACTCAAGAGGCTCTAATAGCTGGAGACTCCCTCAGTGACCTGCAGTGAGGACACACACACACACACACACACACACACACACACACACACACACAGAGTTTGGCAAATACACCCATTTGAAGACCTTCCAAACATTTCTCTTCTCTCTCCCGAATGAAGCTACCTCGTTGTCAATGAGATTTTAAATAAAATTGAAGCATAAATTTGCTTTAACGGTCACATAGGTTAAAAAAAAGAAAAAAAGAATTAACAGCCTAAGAAGCTGGGGCAAAAGACCAAAAAGTTAAAGCGCTTACAAGGCAAATAATTTGAAGAGGCAGGATAAAATCAAAAACAGAATTTAAATGATCCCAGTCTAAGAATTTATAAAAGACCAAGTCCTGACCTATGACAGAAATGAGAACTTTATTGGGCACGTAATTCAGAAAGGCAGGAAAGGCTGATACACAGAACACAATGAATGTCAGGTTAAGGATTTAAATCTCAGTCTGACAGGGTCAGGAAAACCAATACAATAATGCCAACGAGAAGAAGAGGCGAAGGAGAAACGTGCTGTGCAAATCTAGTGTGGTTTAGAACTTGGAAGTCATAATTAGCCCACGTTGTAATTAAGAATCTAGAGGGCCTATTGAAATGAAAGCACAATGGGCAGATTTGGATTTTGCTGCATGGAGCCAGAACACTTAACGCAGTAAGAGTTTTCCCGGATTTTGGCTAGATCCTTCCATAGCTGACAGCCAGCAAGGCTTATAAACATCCTTGTGCTACCTGTTTCATAACAATCGCGACTGACAGAAGGGAAATATTTTAAAAGTCCTTACATGATGGTTTCATCTTTGAGTTTTCTATCTCACTTCAGGAAAACACTTTTTTGGGTTATGATTTCACCATCTGATCACAGGAAACTGAGTTCATTACAGGCATGAGGTCAAGGCTGAGTTGATCTCTAGGCCAATGATAAACTGGCATTACAGGCTCGTTTTATTTATAGAGACCCGTGACATCAAATTAGATGGAAAGGAGGAGAGGGAAGAATTTAGCTTTATTTAGAATAAGTGTCTCTGGAAGGCATCCACAACCAGTTTTCTAAAGATATAAGACAATGCCATGGGTTCTGCCTTTGCCTTTAGGAAAATCGGAAGAGGAAAGTAAAACACTTACACACTACTGTGATTATGAGCTAATTCAAAGGACCCATCTTCATATGAAAGTAAAGTAACCTGAGGAAAATAATGCATTTTGTCCATTTCTACTGCTCTTTCATACAATCCAATAAATAGACCCTAGGGGTCACTGACTCAGCTTGCCACACTAATTGGGGAAAATGAAACAAAGAAAGATAGGATTTTTTTCCTGTTTTTCTTCTTGTTTTTTTTTAAGGATAGGCCTTTATTACAACCAGTTGCAACATGAAAGTAAAACATCACATGCTAGAGAACTCATGAAGAAATGTAAGCCTCCACAAGAGCCCCGCAGCACAAATTCTTGGTTCCTGCAGTTTCTGCAATGCTCATTTAGGGAAGATTTTTTAAGACAATATAAGAGCCTTTCAATAATCTCATTAGGAAATTAGGAATCTCCATCAAGAAAAACTCCACTGGCTACTTGACACCCATCAAGGTACCCAGAATAAAAAGAAAGGATGGGGCTTCCCTGGTGGCGCAGTGGTTGAGAGTCCGCCTGCCGATGCAGGGGACGCGGGTTCGTGCCCCGGTCCGGGACGATCCCACATGCCGCGGAGCGGCTGGGCCCGTGAGCCGTGGCCGCTGAGCCTGCGCGTCCGGAGCCTGTGCCCCGCAACGGGAGAGGCCGCAGCGGTGAGAGGCCCGCGTACCGCAAAAAAAAACAAACAAACAAACAAAAAATAATAAAAAGAAAGGATGTCAGAGAAGCATCCACTTTTGAGTTCAGAGTTCTTAATCCAAGGGAGGCGGTGACTTTAAGAAACTCTTTGGTGACACTGACATTTATAAGAGTCAAGAAAGGAAGCCTTCAGTAAAATGTGGTGAGCAGAAGCTCTTGGGCCCTTGATATAGTTTATCTTTCACATAAAGGTATCTTGAAAACCTCTACACAAGCCCTTTATGAGGGAATAATTTCTGAGCTAGGGCAGACAATGGTCTTTCAAATCCATTCTCAGTTCAGAAAGCATCTGTAAGGAGGATTTTTTTCCCAGCCACCACATGAGAAGTGTGTGATGCCCTTGGAAATCTCTGTAATTAACAATAAGCCTCTTTCACAATTGAAAGTGGACCCTCATACCCTAAAGTAGCACTGATGCTTCTATTTCTGACCTACACCCTTCATTTTATGCAGTGTCTTTGTAAAAACCAAGGGCAAGAACAACCTGGAGAGAAATTTTCAAATTTTGGACCAGAGCCACCAAATCAATAATGGTGGAACAAAATGAATTATCAACCTCCACTGCTTCAATCACAGGGAAAGGCAAGGAGTTAGCCAAAAGAGAAACTGCGGTCAATGTTAAGAAACAGAATGAATTGACTTTGAGGTAAGCTTATATCTAATTAAATGAGACTGGGGGCAAAGTCAAGGTAGACTCATCCGCAGCTGATAAGGAAGTGATCAGAGGGAGGTGACTCAGCTCAACTGAACTGCATTTTCCGAACTAGAAAGGAGAGCAGGAAGTGTGACGGGAGGAGGTGGGGAGCACAGAGAGGAAACTGCAAGTTGTTCAGAAGGCATTTTCCCTCATCCTGGTACTGTACGTAGTAAATATCTCAAACTCTCACCACTAGCAATTAATGTCCAAAGCTTCAACAGGAGTACAAAGGAGCAAAACCTTTGCTGTGTGGGACTGGCATATCAGCTGAATGCAGCCGGCAAAGAGAACCAGTGAGCTATACCTACCATTGATTTCTAGTAGTGAACCTAGGTTTTCGTGGTGAACCCTTTGTCATGCTCGTGGAAGCTTGTCATGAAACTACGGTTCCCAGACTCCTGGATTATACCATCACCAGCCACCCACGTGGTGCCATGTGAGTCTGGGAGAAAAAGAACAAAATAATGCCATTTGCATCAACACGGCTGCAATTAGAGGTGATCATACCAAGTGCAGTTAAGTCTGAGAGAGAAAGACTAATACCATATGATATCACGTATATATGGGATCTAACATGGGGCACAAATGAACCTATCTACGAAACAGAAACAGACTCAAGGACATAGAGAACGGATTGTGGTTTTCAGGGGGTGGGGGAGGGATGGAGTGGGAGGTCTGGGTTAGCAGATGTGAGCTTTTATATATAGGACGGATAAACAACAAGGTCCTACAGTACAGCACAGAGAACTATATTCAGTATCCTATGATAAGCCATAATGGAAAAGACTGTACTAAAAAACGAATGCATATATATGTATAACTGAGTCACTTTGCTGTACAGCAGAAATTAACACAACATCGCAAATCAACTCTACTTCCATTAAAAATAAATAAATAATAAAGGCCGAAGACAGTCCTGGTGGTTTCTTCACGTATTCTCTGTGGACTTGGCACTAGTAGAGTCATTAAATGGGATTCAACTGCCCACCAATGATGACACCCTTTTTTTTGAGAAGAAAGGGGGTTTCCAAGGATTCCATGCAGTACCCGGAGTTGTACATGGAGATGCTGTGTCTGACAGCATTAACACCTCCTTTTAGCCTAGAGGCCTTGTCAGGACCAAGAGCCTGAGCAAAGAAATGAAATCCCATCTTCCTTACCCCACTCACCACGTCCACACTGACCTCTAGTGACCCCTGTAACTTGAGCTAAGGAAAACTGCACTCAACTTTCACGCAGACACTCAGATAGAAAAGCTACAGCCTTTTTCCACTGTGCCCTGAGCTTTACCAACATATATTAACACTTCCTGATCCACTTGCAAACACACAGTGTTCTTTAAATGTGTATAAGTGACACTCAGTGCTTTTGAAACACTCTTAAATAAGCCCAAGATGACTCACCATTTTCTGGGCTTATACTGCTAATTATATGTTCAAAAATCCCTTTAAAAGTTACAAAATCTATCTTGGTACTCTCAATGATTTTAAATGGCAAAAGGGCTGGCCATGAAGGAGTAGACCTAGCAAGGCCAGTAAGAAATTAACATGAACACTGAGACGGACGGACTTGGGCCCTTCTATAGACCTAAATTCACAAGAGTGCTGCACGCCCTTATCAGGAAATTATAGATCTTATTATTGGGGAGCTGGGTGGCAGGTGCCAAAAACATTTAAATTCGCTCCATTTCTAATTCATGAAGCCCATTGTAGCTTGGTATTATGGTTTTATTAGATTTGTGCATTTAGCCGGGAACCTATTATTATAATAAAATACAAAATACAATTATTGTTTTCTTGCAGTGAGAACCTCAGAATTATCTACCAGTTTATTGTTTCCCCATCAAAAGAAATCCCGAGTTTAGATTTTTTTTTAGACTTTTAAAGAAACGTTGCTTCCTCTATCTATTTCCATTATAGTTCTTGCTTTGTGCTGCTTAACAGGAAAAGAAAGAAAAAGGAATTGAGATGGAGGCCATAAGTCACAACGGTTTTCCTTTAATTACAGTATTATACTTATATTTCTCATATTTTCTACCGTTATCTCTGCCCAGCCAAATCTCCATTCCTCATTCAGCGCTCATTAATTGAGATGGTGTTTGGGGAAAGCTGATATATAGATGCGAGTTTCATATGGCCAAGTGCTCACCTACTATTACACACCAAATGGAGTTCAATACCCGTAATGGTCAATTTAGCTACTTGTCATACGATACCCACTCTTCATCCATCCCTCACCGATGCTCTTACAATTCCTCTTTTCTCCTCTCTCTTTCCACTTCACATTATTATTTTCTCTCTTCATCAGAGAATGAAAACGTTTTAGAAATACTGAAGGGAATCACATCAGATGTGAGACACCACAAAATTATGCTCAGATCACTGATTTTAGAGTTGGAAGGGGCCTTATAAATTGTGTCGTCCGAACTCTCATGTTCCAGATGAGGATAGTGTGACCCAGGAAGATCACACTGCAGTTAGTTAGGGACAGAAGTCAGGACCTGTCTCCTACTTCTTAGGTCGCTACCAGTGAGTCCTGACTCTGTGCCCAATAGCCAGGGCATCATCTCCCATACTCTTCAAGACAACCTCATGAAGCAGATGTTAATACTGCTTCCATTTTGGAGATGAGGAAACTGGTGCACAGAAAGGTTAGGTATTTGCTCAAAGACACACAGAGAATAAGTGGCAGACTCAAGATTCGAACCCAAATTTGTCTAAGTATAGAGACTTCCCTCTAAACACTACACAGGACTATCTTCTCAATATTACCATGAACTGCCCTTATCCTTAGTTATTATATATCCACATAAATAAAAACATCATTAGTGGTGCTATTTTACAGTAAATAAAATAAAGCACAGACTTTGGAATGAAAAGGTGTGGGTCTGACTCTTGGCTCTGTCATTGATTAGCTAGGGAACTTTCATCAGGATCACCACCCTCCTGAGAGTAAGTACTTCATTGACCAAATAGAGATAATAACAATAACCTCCTCGAAGGGTTATGGTGAAAGCCAAATGAGGTCATTCAGCCACTCATCAAATATATACTGAGCACCAACTATATGTCAGGCACTGTTAAAGTGCTGGGTATGCAGCACCACCACTCCTGTGCCCCATCCCAAATCCAAACCCAAAGCAGCAAAACAGGTGCTTGACAGCAATGGAGGAGCGGAAGGGAGCAAATGGTTGGTCTGTGTTAGCTAGAGAGAGAGGTGGTCTCTGTCTGTCTTGTTTTTTTCTCTCTGACTCTCCATGTCTCTGTTTCTCTGCATTATATGAAATCCAAGAGCTTTACAAACATAAGTCATTATATTAGTCACTGGAGTGATTACATAGTACAAGAAGCTCTCCATTTCTTAGGAACCTTCTACCTGTCCACCACTGGGCATTTTCCCCCTTCAGAAGATCTCTTAAGTGCATCCAGTCAGACCAAGGGTGTGTGTGTGTGTGTGTGTGTGTGTGTACGTGTGTGTCTCTGATTACTGATTCCCCCTACTTTTAGATTTAGATACTCTTTGGGAAACTTTATTGTACTTTCCCCCTAATTTACTAAAGTTGAGGAAAAACTAATAGTTAACATTTGAGCCCTGACTATGTTTCAGGCACTGTACCAACACAGCGCATGTAGTATTTGTAGTATATGACTACTAGTAAAAGGAGTTGAATATCAAGCACTTCATCAGAAATTGAGACTCCTGCCTCTAAAGTAGTTTGCACTGGAAAGTCAGATTCCACTTACACAATTGTTTTACCCACAAGCATCTACCATGGACCAGGCACCTAACTGTCCCAAAGACATTCTGCTTTCACGGAGCTCACAGTCTGGGAAGGGGAACAAACATGCAAATGAACCATGATGAGAAAACTGGGCTTGTGCTATCATCGAGGTGACGTGTTGTAGGGCACACAGCGAAAAGACTGGTGAGCTCTCTCGTAGAAAATAAGGTGAGGCTTCCCAAGCCTTCTCTATGAAAGCAGACCTCAGACATTTAAGGGCTGGGTGTGATCCTACTTGCCTCTTCACCACTAACTTTCTGTGTGATCTTGGGCAAGTCACCTGACTTTCTTGCCCGTAGTGTCCCTACATCTAAAGCAAGGTTAGGGATAGAAAAGAAGGCTAAGGCTACCCACCCTCGCACAGTTATGAGGAGGACCCTCTTCTGAAGGAGTCAGAAAATCTACACACGTAAGGGGGAAAGCATCCTATAGGCAGAATTCAGGCTCCATAGTAAATAGTTGCCTTGCCTTTGGGAGTAAAAAATGTGGTGCAAAAAACAAACCACTTCTCTTTGAACTCTGGACTCTCCCTCAGGGTGGCCATTGGCTGCACACCCTGAAATGGGGCACCAGGGAGATGCTTGAGTCTGCTGGCCCCTTACTACATCTCCATTTCCACCATCCTCTCCACGTGCAGCCTTCTCGCAGCTCCTGTGCCCCGTCCTCTAACCCAAACCCAAAGCAGCAAAAGAAGTGCTGGTTGACGATGGAGGAGTGGAAAGGAGCAGATGGCGGGTCTGGGTAAGATGTTTAGGGAAAGGTTATCTGTCTGTCTTGCTTTTTCTCTCTCTGACTCTCAATGTCTTCGTTTCTCTGCATCATCTCCCCAGACTCTCTCCCTCATCCCCTGCACCCCCCTCTCCCCAGTTTTATACTTGAATCCCAGTAAGTTCAACGAATGGAAGGTGAACCGTCACTCTATGTTAAAATGCTTTGCATCAATGGAAAGTGGAGTCCAAATGCTGGTGACTATTATTAGTTCACGTTAACGCCGTTAAAAGCCTCCCGGTAATTTTCCAGAAAGGTATGTCTTATGCTGAGGTCCACAGGAAGATATAATAGACTTTAGAAGAACTAGAAGCCAAGGAGAAGGAGTCTTAAATCAGAGGCTTAGAGACACAGAAGTCCTTAGGAAGTTCTGTGTGTCAGGTGAGAGGAGGACTTGAAAGCTTACTTCTCTTTTAATTATCTGATGCTCACACCCCCCTCCTTTGTTGCCTTCACCCTCCTTTGTTGCCTTCAGCCTGAGCTGATAAGGAAAGACACCAATAAATATCCTGCGGTCTGAAGGGAGAAGCTATGTTTCATGGGACTCCCTGCTTCTACAGCTGTTGTTAAAATATTACTGCTAATTAGCTGGCTAGTTATATATAAACCCTTACAAAGGAGTATTTTTACACAATCATAAAATAAATTAAACTACCAAAAATTCACGCTGTTAATTAAAATAACCCCTGTAGGAGGGGGAAGAAATCGCTACAAGGCTGAGGTAAACAGGAGGCAATTTCACAAGCACAAACTGATTAATTTTATTTCCCATTACATGTATTTGCTAATATCATCAAAATTAGAAAATAAAGCAATTTTGCCTTGACAGTAGTTCAAAAGGAGGCAGTTCCTAGCAGAGGAATGTAGCTATTCAGATACACCCTTGGCCGGAGGGCAGCTCTCAAAGACACCTCTCCGGAGAGACACACACCAGGTAGGGTGACAGAGAAAGGGGACCCCTCCCCAGTCCCCAGAAGCAGCCTCATCCAGCTCATGGAACAACCATGGCATGACCTGTCATAGTCACATCCCCCTCCCAACCAAAGAAAAAAACATGAGGATACACGAGAAACTAGGATGCTGAGGGGTGGCAGGAGGAGGATGTAGGAAATGAACTCATCTACCCCTAGTTCCAGAATGGCCAAGATAGCTTATTCACAATTTATTAACACTGTTGGTGTATCGTCTCTTGCATGTTTCTCCTGCCCCAGATATTGTAATGGGGTTGCACTATTCTAAAGTTTGTGTATAATTCCTATATATAAGTAATTGCCCAAACCCTCTGTGGATCATTCTTTTATAAAAGATTACAAGAGGTTAATCAAAAAGTCTAGAAAATACTTTTGTAGCCCCCCAAAAAATGCTATTTAGGAAAGAATGAACTCATCCTTCAAGTTCTGGCCTCTTTGTCTGCCAGCCAAGTTAAATGATAGACTTTAATTCAGCTGGGGAACCCCTCCAGACACATAACATTTTAATCACCCCTGATCTCTCCACCCCAAGTTGTTTCAAGCAAACATTCACCTGAAAATATATTCCTAAAAAGCCTAGATACACTACTTTACATCCCTTTTCGTCAACCAGAAATATTCTCAATTCCCTTGGACCTGTAATTTGTTTGGTTATTTTATAGCACCTTGAAGCAGGGTTTATTCACTCTTATACCCCTTAAAATTCGTCTACAAGCTCAAGCCTTGGGTAGCACCTAGTTTTATGGATGGCTCTTCACAAAGACTCCCAGGCTTTGTCAACAGGACACCAAACAGCTGGAAGAAGAGGTAAAACTTCAGGCCTAACTCCAGATGTTTCATCTGTGCAGCTCCACGTATCCAGATGTTTAGAGGGAAAAAAAGAACAGCATTTTATAAACACCGCCTTTGATAAAGAAAATGAACAGGTGCATGAACAATCCAAAAGAGCAGATAAAACGGGAACTCATGGTTGCCTGTGTACGTGTTGGAATATTTTAGTCCTGTCCTTTTGTTCTGCTGTAAGGTTTTCTTCCAAGCAGCATTGTGTATAGCTTCACGATACCATTAGCCAGTATTTCCCCAGCTATTAAGGAAGCAATAGTCAGGGTGTCTGAAATGCCAAAGCCCCAGCACAAAATCTTGTTGATGCCCTCTCCTTAAACGCTCCAGCTCACCACTGCTGCCCTGATGAAAGATCTCTTCATTCCTCATCCTGACCAGCACACAGCCCTTCAGTCAGATGTTCTGGCTTCCGATCTTCACCTCCACACAGCAGCCAAGTGACTGTTCTAAAACTGCAGCTGAGATTCTCTGTCTTCCCCAGGGCCTCATTTCAGGATGAAGCCCAACACGTCTGCAGAGTCTACGGGGCTCCTGGCCAGCGATGCTCACGGCTGACACCAGCCCTGTGCTCCTGCCCACGAAGGATAACTTGCTGTGTTTTGGAAGAGTCCTGTAAATCTTCATGCCTGCCTGTCTGTGTAGTTGCAGTTGTCCTACCCGGAACACCAACGTGGAAGACGGCCACTCTTATTTCATAAGGATTCGGAAGTTGCCTTCTCCATAAAGCTGGCTACGGCCTCACCAGCAGGGTCGCTCGCTCCATCCTCAGCACTTCAGAAGCATTTATCTCAGTGTGTTCTCTCCATCCACTGATCTGATCTGGTCCCTATCTAACCGTGGCCAAGTCTGTCCATTTACCCCCTAAATAGCTCTTAACGTCCCTTCAACAGCCTTGATCTTAAGACAAAGACCAAAATCGATAGCCCCTGAAGCCCTGTTGGTCGCATCCACATCTGCTGTCTGGTTCCAGTCCTGCTGGCCTTCGTCACTCCCTGGGTCCCCAAGTTTCCTCCTGTTTCAACACTTGCCATCCCCCTGATTGGGATGCTAACCCTACTCCTCCCCTTCCAACCTCAGAACATTTAATTCCCACTCATCCTTCACAGCTCAGAGAAAACAGTCTGTTTCATGTAGAAACACTTTCCGATCCCCCTTTTCCGCCCAATTTGAGTCAGCTTTTGTGGCTCTATACACACAAAACCATGTCCCTTTCCATCAGTACACTTAAGTTAGTGCAATCATCTTATATATTTGTTAAGGTGAAATTTTGATTAATGTCTTTCTCTTCCATTAGGCTGCAAGCTCCATTGAGAGCAGAGATGGTATTCTTGCTCCACTGTATCCCCAGCTCCTCGCAAGCTCCTGGTTCATCATAACTGCTCATGTTTGTTGAATGAATAAATGAAAGATTTACATCCATGAAACGTATCACTATGACCATAATTCGCTCGAGGGCAGAAGCTATCTTTTATTCATATTTGGGTCCCAGCACAGTTGGATCCTCAGAATGCACTTGTTGAAGGAATACTGGGTGAAGATACAGAGAGGCAGATTCTGTGCCTCTAACAATCAGAGAGAGTGGACCAGCAGTTAAGCATCCTCCTTCACTTAACCGTGAACTCCCCATCTCTAGAATCATTCAAGGATAGGACAGATGGACCACGTCAGAAATGGTCTAGAAGCAATTCAACCAATGGACTTGATGATCTCTCAAATCCTTTCTAACCCTCATGTTCTGTGGTGCAACTAGAAAGAACTAGAAAGAGGGTAGGTGTAAGGAAGAGAGATCCGCAAAACATGAGTGAAATTGCAGCTCCCTCCCTCCCAGAAAAGAGAGTTTCAGAACAAATGGGAAGAGCAGGTTTTTGCCAAAGTTTTCTTAATTGCTGGCAGGTAGCAGATTTGAGAGGCTCTGTTAAAATATGCGTGTGATGGCTGGAAGGGAGATGTCAAAGATTACAGTCTCAACTCCCTGTCTGATGTCTACTCCATTCTTAACCCAGCCCTTATTTCTAGATTTAGATATAGCTCAAGAGACTCAGACTTTGAAGACCCAGGCAGAAAATTGTGCTAGTCACATGGAATCATTTTGACTGTTTTCTCAGCTGTTTCCTAAGAAAACAGATTTAACATTTGTCACCTTCATTCCGGAATAAGGAAAGAGATTTCACTTCCTCCTGAAGCAAAAACCACAAGGTGGATTTGGCATTTGTTGAGTATGGAGTGGGGTTCCGATTAATGGTGTGTTGAGGGTTTCTTTGTTTTTACAACCTTTCTATATTTTCACATTCAAGAAGCTAAATGAATTGCCCACGCCTTTTCATGGGGCTCCCTAATAGGAAGATCCCACCGGGAAACTGTTCTCCTCCATCCCCCTCACCATTTCTCTTTCCATTCTCCCTGTTTCACATCTTTGGCCATAATTAGTCAGTTTCTGGAATATAAGAATGGCTGGGGGAAAAAAAAAAAAAAAAAAAGAATGGCTGGGGGATGGAAGGGGAGAGGAAAAAAAAAAGGATGAAACCAGAATTGAGCAACACATGATGAAAGGGGCCCACAGGACTGCCTTTTATTTCTCTGCATGTCTAAATTGACAGTCATAATATTTCCTATGTCAGGTCATATAATCAGATCATCAGTTTTTGAGCATGTATATATGCCATATTCTTTATACATATTAGTTCACTGATTTTCAATTACCTTATAAGTTAAGTGGTATTATTGTTATTTAACAGGTGGAGAATTTTAGGCTTCAATAAGCTAAATATCTTGCCCAGAGTCACATTAATTAGTGACAGTTAGGGTTGGAGCCAGGATTCAAACCCAGGTTTTCTGCCTCCAAATCCAGGTCTGATACCTATATCCGTACATCTCAGAGAGAGTCAGTGAAAATTTTCATTAACAAAGACCCAGTTAGCTGTCATAGTAGATCAACCAGGGGTAGTTTTGCTCCTGAGGGGACATTCAGGAATGTCTTGAGACATTTTTGGCTGTCACAATGGGTAGGTGATGCTGGCATCTAGTGAACAGAGGCTAGAAATGCTCCCAACATCTTACAATCCACAGGACAGCCGCCCACCACAAAAAAAAAATGATCAGGTCTGAAATATTAATAGCACCGAAGCCGAGAAACTCTGTGCTAGATGCGCCCATTATTATGTAAAATGGTTCTCTGCCACCAACTCATGACTTTCTGTGTTAAACAGGGGAACAGTTCGTAACTTCTTGATATACATGTTTAACGACGTCTGGAATTGGCCAAGGTTCTTTTTAAGAATGTTAAAAAAAAAACAAACAAACGAGGAAGAAGTAACAAAACGAAAGAGAAAAAGAAAATGAACAAGAAAAAGAGAAGGAGACAAGTAACATTAGACACCTACACTGCAGCATTCAACAGCTGGATCACATTACATGGAAATCTGCCACAGCAAGAGCACAACAGGCTGCTTTTGTGTCTTCATGAATAACGCAATGTGCTGGGTAAATGCTTTTCCTCATTTAGAAACAGGTAGTTAATGGGAATTGAAGTGATCAAATGCTGTGTACCCCAAGGTTACTTACATCTCAGGCCTGGGTGGCCCAGAGCTCATAAATAAAGCATTGGAGCATCTTATTTTAGGCCCCAGTCAGATAAGCAAAAGCTTGCATCATGTGAGCCGAGCCCACAGCGCGATATGACACTGAGCCTGCTAATTCCAGGACCTCTTGGAATGTGACATTTCGAGCACAGTACACCGAGTTCATGCCCTGTGGAAGCTCCATGGCCCACCAGGCCTTAACTTTCCATCACCTCCTTGATTTAGCTGCCACGAGAGACTCTGTCACCGAGCTAGATTTTCAGTGATGCCCAGCTCCTTCCTTATTTTGCAGAAGTTAACGTGAGGCATATTTGCAACTTATAACTCTGATTTACTCACTTGCTGGGACGAGGACCACAGACGGCTTAACAGCCTGCCAGCTCGCACAGACCATTCCCTCGGAAAAAGTTTGGCCCAACTCATGACACAGCTTGGCAGCTCAAAAAAAAACAGCTGCTGGACCATGGCGGAATGGGGGGTTGAATATAAGAAAAGGAAAATGTCTATTCTTTCCCTCAAATTTTTACATGTAATTATGTAATCATATCCCTATTCAGATACTTTGACATAAATTGTGCTTAATTAAATTGTTGCTAATTTGTTGTTTTATTGTTAGTTCATGGCTTGTTTGTCGATATCTACCCACAAGCCGTGTGCAACACACACACACACACACACACTCACACCGACGCTCAGCCATACTAGTGTTGTTGCTTTGAAAATAATGAAAATGTTCTCTGTGAATAATTCCTCTATTTGACAGAATCACAAAATTTTCCAAGAGTGCTTATTCACATGGTATACAAATGGCTGTATGAATAACTTTAATGTGATAATTTGCTGGTGTTACTGTTTCTTTTCTCACAGACTTCCTACAATCTGATCCTATCAATCAAATAATATATTCTCTGCATGAAGTAAATTCTCCCTACTATAAAAAACCAGCTCCTGTAATAAATATATTTCCCAGTGATCAGTACTGACACTGTTTCTCATTCAGATCCTGGCCCCAAGAAATTATCTTCAATATATGTTTGTACACTTGAATCTGGGGTAAGATACATGCTCTGAATTTCCTACGAGGTTGTATAATCAGTCTTTGACTAAAAGCCACCACCCAACTACCATGAAACCATCTGCTGGGAGAAGGGACACTTCCATCCAGCACACATCACCTCTCCCATTCCACTTGGAATCTGTCTAGGTACCACCTCCTCTGCCTCTAACACTGTTTCTCAAAGTGTGGGCCTCAGAACACCCGCCTGTTAGAAGTAAAGATTGCTATCGGCTTTACAGGGTGCATCTTAGAAACGGTGATTCCTAGATGCCATGCCAAACCGATTAGATCTGACCCTCTAGGGGAATCTGGATTTTCAACAATATGTGCAGGTGAAATTGGCTTTCTTCTTTGAGTCTTGAGGAATATGGACTGAGGGGTAGAGGAGAGAAGGCAAAAGCATATTACTAAACAATTTTCCCTGGAACAAAGGATGCAAATGAGATTGTGGAAAATGTGCTCATTAACTCACTGCATTTGAAGTAAACTAATGTCAAAAATTTCATAGTAAAAATCATCAGTTGGCTAATGCCCTACATCCTCTCAACCTACCAAAAAGAAAAAAAAAAAAAAAATCTGGTCTTCAGAAAGATAACCCTGAGGTTCCACAAAAAGAAAGAGGCATGAAAACAGAGATATAAGCATTTTTCCATGATATCCTTTAGAATGAATTTTCAACTGCAAAGGTTTTAAAAAAAGTTTTCCTAGCTAAAACTCCACTTACCCCCCAAGGCTTCTAGTTCTATATTTTGCCAGATAATCCATCATCTCTTTGGTTTTCTATCCCAGCTCATCATCACTGTGATGACAGAGTATAGTGACGTTAATTCAAAGTTCCAGAAGAGGCTCAAAAGTAAGACAATAACCTAATTTACACCAAAGAGATCAGCTCTACCTTCAGAATTAGACCTGCACCCACACAGCCCACCCAGGGGTTGCTGACTTCAAACATCTTTGTTAACTTTATTCCAGGTAGTTGCTGAGACTGGCTGAGTAAGTGGTATGCAAAGTGTTCACGTAGCAACAGTGCAATCATTATTCATATCACTTATTAACATTGTGCTGTGGTCCTGTGAGTGGAGTCACAGGGCCTGTTTCACCCAGCAGCCCACAGATGAAGGTATCTGAGGATACAAACTGGCACTCAACCATTCTCGTCAACTCAAATGTACACACTTGGGGGGAAGAACTGTGTTTTCTGTTTCTCTGTCCCCCTAAATCACCTAAAAACTAGTTGGGCATATAGCTGCCCCTGAAAGATACATGTGTCATGAGAAGAACTATCGCATGAGGATTGTCATCCAACCTTCGTCTGTGGTTACAAAGACCAAATAAAGCATATTTTGAACCTTCTGCTTCGAACACAGGGACCTGGATTTCTTCCCCAAAAGACTCAGAGATAAGATGGCAGCCTCACCACACCTGGGCCGAAAGTATATCACTGGCAAGCTCCTTGCAAATTCAGATCCTTTCACTCTGGAAGAACAGAAAAGGAAAGCGTCCTACCCTCTCCCAGGAACCATGACACCTCTGCCTGGATCCAGCTGTATTCGAGATTGACCGTGTGGCCTTGGGCAGCTCATTTAACCGCTCAGTGTCTTAATTTCTTCATCTGGAAAATGAAGATGCTACCTACAGCACAGGCACAGCGTTTCAAGGTTAATGTGTGAGGCTGACATTGAAACACAACCTTGCAGGGGAATGTCTAATTTGGGGGAAGAAGTCAGGCACAGCAATGCTCTCCTGGTGGTTATGACACATGCAGGATCGCAAAACTGGGCCCTAAGGTTAGCAGCCCACATGACGAGTGCAACAAGCCATTCACAACACACCACCTGAGTCTTTTATTGTTATTGCCAAGGGCAGTTGATAAGCAAACAAAGCACAGGGGCGGGAGCCCTTATTTATCAAATGTGTCGATGCAGATCTGATATTGACAGGCAACGGGCCACTTTTATATTCAGATCAATAAATCCATTTCATAATACAGTACTATCCCAACACTTCGTTGCCAGATCCATCCATCGAGATATTAGAAATCCATCCTGCTTTGCCTGCAGTCTGTCAAATGTCACCACGGAGTGCAGAAGCCACCCTGCCAAGTCTATATCCTGAACTAAATCCCAATGGAAACTTCCCAGATATAAATAACCACTATGAACATACAGGGAAGAAAAATAGCTATGAAGTTTCACTCTTACTTTTTTTTTTTCCTTTTAGCCTGTGACAAGTAAAAAATCATAGAGTTACCTACTCTCCAAAAACAATCTAAAACCAGAAGGTTTAACCAATTCCATTTTCTAGTCACTGTGACAACTATTTTCATCCGTGGAACAGCGTCTGGGGCACGTATACAGGACTAATCCCATGGTGCTTTCACGGGCAGGCCCCACTGGAAACTCTGAGGGAAGCTTCCGTTCCTGGACTCACTGGGGCAGCGGCATTTGATGACACTCAGAGTCTCATGCCATGAAGACAGATTCTTTATTTACAGTCAGAGAGAGAGAAACCTTCCTTCTACTTGGGAGTTGATTATTGAGATCCTGGGGAGTCAATTGTGAGGAGAGTCCAGTTTAATAGGGAGTGGGGAAACCCACTCAATGCTTGCAAGGCCCAGGAGAGTAGCAAAAGGAAAATAGAAAACTAAGGCTGAAAATCGGAATATCCAGCCTTGAATCGTGCAGAGCTAAGAATGTGTGGTCTTGTTTAAATCATTTGGCCTCCCTGAGCCCCGATCTCCCATTGTCAACAGGCGAAGGGGGCTGTGAGAGAATCAAAGGGTATGAAAGCCCCTGGCACAATGCCTACACATAGTAAGTGCTCAGTAAATATGTGCTGAAACACCATCTGAAACAAGAAATACTGGATTACTGATATCACTCCTTAACCAATGGGCATAAGCTTAATGTACTGAATGAACACCATATGCCAAGCACTAAATGGTGGGAATAGAGAGGTAAGAAGACCAGATTATGATGTTTGTCCTCAGGGTAAGACAGAGAAAGTACACAGGACTGGATTAGGAGACCAGTCATCTCTAAATATGAGACCCAGATCTGGAGCCTGAGGGGCAGCCATCCTACCCACACCCAGGTTTGGGGGGCTGTGAATTATCCAAAAATGCATTGCCTAAAAATAACTGGTTACACTCTGGTTTCTTGCAACTTACAGACTTAACTCCTGTGCTCATTTGCCCAGGATATGCAAACTCATTTTAATATTAGCCTCACACAGGTTGTTAGGAAGATAACTCTGCTGCAAATATAAACACCTAGGCATGGATTGGTTTAGGATTATCTAAATATCCAACGGAAAGAATGATTCAGGGGCAGACACAAGTGCCATCCTGGAAAGCTGAAGGTAAATTAAAATGCCATATAGAGATAGCACAGGGAGATCAGCTCGGTGCTTTGTGACCACCTAGAGGGGTGGGATAGGGAGGGTGGGAGGGAGACGCAAGAGGGAGGGGATATGGGGATATATGTATACCTATAGCTGATTCACTCTGTTGAACAGCAGAAACTCACACAGCATTGTAAAGCAATTATACTCCAATACAGATGATTTTTAAAAGAGCCATATAGAGGATTCAACTCTTTTTCTATTGAATTGCATTACGCATTTGCATTCTTGGGGCACGGCCTCTTTGAAATGTGTCTCATGCACAATAAAAAGAAGAAGTGGAAGAGGTAGAAAAGAGAAGAAAAGAAGGAGGAAGAGGAAGAAGGGGGGCAGTGGAAGAAGAGGAGGAAAAACTAAAAATCTCCCAAACAGCCCAGATCTCAGTCCGGCCACTCCACAGACATTCGGCGGCGGGGGATTTTTTTCCCCTTCGCAAAGCAGCCGCCGAAAATGGGAGTGAACTCAGCAAGCTACAAGGACTTCCTTCTCCACGCTTCCTTTCCGAGGGGAAAGAGACTTGCTTCTTCCCCAGAACTTAATTGTTGTTTTACACAAGAATGATTTAGAGGCAACAGTCTCCTGTCGTAGCCCCAATCTCTCCTTGCCCCAGAATTTCCCAGGCCAAAATCATCTGGGAACCAGACACAGGATTTTCGTCATCTTAGATGTCACCCCTTCTATTATTTGTTTCATGTGACTCATTTAAATCAAGTTACTTTTAAAAATTGTACTATTGTTCTAGGCAGTAATATCTAGAAAACCACGGTTTTTATTGTGTTAGTTATATTTTCCTCATACACATTGAGATAAATCATTATTGTTAAAATAGCACAGCATAGTGGTTAGAAGTACAGATGCTGACTGCATTCATATCCTAGCTCTGCCACTACTAGCTGTGTGATCCTGGGCAAGTGACTTAACCTCGCTGTGCCTCAGCTTTATGGTCTGTTAAATAATAATAGCTACTTCACAGAGTCACTCTGAGGGTTCAATTAGTTAATATTTGTAAAATACCGGTATTGTCTAGAACCTTCTACATGAAGAACACTATTGGGAACCCTGAAGGCATGCAAGTATACGCCATCTCTTACCTCAGGATTTGCCTATGTTGTTCCTCTTCTTGAGGATATTCTGTTGCTTCCTCTCCCCATCCCATCCAAAAGCCAAAAACAAAAGCAGTAGACAACACACCCTCATTCCTGCCTTCTTAAAAGCCTACCCATTTTAAGGTCCATTTTGAATAGACACAATAGTAATTACAAACACTTATTGAGCATCTATTACGTTGCAAGCCCTGTACTCAGTCCTTTGAATATATCATCTAATTTAATTTTCATTTTTTACCCTATGAGGAGGGCCCAAGCTTAAAGAGCTTAGGTAAATTTTCCTAAGGTCCTACACCTGGTGAATAGAAGACTCAGGATTCAAACCCAGGCCCAGGGCTTCCCTGGTGGCTCAGTGGTTGAGAGTCCGCCTGCCGATGCAGGGGACACGGGTTCGTGCCCCGGTCCGGGAGGATCCCACATGCAGCGGAGCGGCTGGGCCCGTGAGCCGTGGCCGCTGAGCCTGCGCGTCCGGAGCCTATGCTCTGCAACGGGAGAGGCCACAACAGTGAGAGGCCCGCGTACCGCAAAAAAAAAAAAAGCAAAAAAAAACCCAGGTCCATCTGACTCCACAGTCTATGCTTATCCCATTAAGCCATGAGGCCCCACCATGAAGTTCTCTCTTCCAAGAACCCACCACAGCGTTCAGACAGACATGAACTTTCTTTCCTCTCCCAAGTCCACTTTACAGTACAATTATTTACTTGTTTGTCTTTCCCCCTCTGTTATTCAAGATAATCTTTTCTATTTTAAGCATTTTGGAAAGAAATCATCCTAAAATGTCCCTGAATTTGAAAAAGGGCTACATTATACTGGGCTGAATATAACATTTTCTTGACAACTCCAGTCATCTTCACCAATGACAAGCCCTATGATATCCTATGCTATAGACGTGACTTTAGGGCAATTTTTATCTGTGTGGCACAGGGTGACTGTTAAAAAAAATCAGACTCATGAGCCCCTCCCTGGATCTACTGAATCAAAATCTCTGGGTTAAGGACCAAGGGTCACTCAAGTTTCAGAATCGCTGCCTTAGGCTATGTTTGGGCATTTGACCCTGCTTTATACTCCTAGACACCAACTGTATCTTAGATCTTGTGTCTGTTTTTCCTGGCTTTTCCGACCTCTTCCGCCCTGCAAGTTGACAGCTATCGTTTCTCACTGCCAACCAACGTTGCAGCATAAATTTTTCCTATTTTATCTTCTAGCTGCCAGTGCTATGGTTTCCAAGCTCTTTCTTTTTACTTTTAGCACACTTTCCTGAAAACTGATTCTTAGGCAGATGCCAGTGTAAAGCCCATAATATCAGAGCTATTGTGATGCAACAGGGGTGAGTGGCTTGGATTCCAATGCTGGTCCCAAGCCCTTTCCTCTGCCCTCCCCCTTTGCCACCATCCATGGTGGTCCTGAGTCCCCTCCCAGATTCCCTATGCTTCATAGAAAGCACTTCCAAAACCACTGAAATAATGCAACCTTCTGGGGAATCCTGCCACACACTTATAGTGATGGATACCTTTTTTTTTTTTCTTTTTTTTTTTTTTGCGGTACGCGGGCCTCTCACTGCTGCGGCCTCTCCCGTTGCGGAGCACAGGCCCCGGACGCGCAGGCTCAGCGGCCACGGCTCACGGGCCCAGCCGCTCCGCCGCATGTGG